>NC_141624.1:15688647-16000692 GCF_047967505.1 Dipteris shenzhenensis
CTGCATACTTTCACGAGCTTCTTCGGCCCTCGATACTCTTCAAGAATTCAACCTCTCACCATCGATAAGTAGTACTAGAATTGTCTTAGCCCCCATGGTTATGGTTTTCCATTTGCAATGTTGCAGGGCATGATGTAAATACTTGTTTCTACAATATGAGGGTAGCACAACCTCGACCCCAACAATAACAACAGTTGCCAATCCCAATGTATAGACAATTGGCACTGGCACCTAATGCACAAGTGCCACGTCTCAACCTAATGCAATCATCCTGCAAATGTCCCTCACCATTGAAGACCATTTGCCGAACCTCAACTTCAATCCAAATCATAGATTCTAAAACAAGTGGCCTCTTTCAAAGAGCCATATCTTTACAAGTGTGTTATGTATGTTTGTTTGAAGAAATGGTTGACACTGGCTTCTTAAAAACTCAGCAAGCAATCTATGGTGTTTGTGGATTACAAGGAAAAGATCAACAACAAGCTCGCTCCATCTATCACTGCCACCATCATTACCATACTGATTAGGTAAAGACATCCCCGACAAAACATTATCTGCAGACCCAACCTTAACCTGAGGATGGGTAATCAAGTTGGTCTAGGGGAGTTGTTAACCCTATGGCAACAAGGGCAAAAGTGCAGTCTAGGACAACATCTATGATAGCATTGTGTGTGTAGAGTAGTGGCAAAGCTCTGCTTGTAATATCTTGAACTTGAAAGATGGTATGATAAATCTTAAAGGATGAGAATAGCCAAAATCCTCTCTAGAAAAGATCCAATCATACTTGCAAAATTAGGATCTAGGGAGAGAAAGACTAAATCTAGAGAGAGAAAGACTAAAAGCCTACAATTTCTAAGGTCACTCCACTTTGTGTAGAAACCCAAAAGATCCCCCCACTTTGTGTAGAGACCCAAGAGGTCCCCCCACTTTGTATAGAGACCGAAAAGGTTCCTCCACTTTGTGTAGAGACCCAAAAGGTCCCCCCACTTTGTGTAGAGACCCAAAAGGTCCCCCCCACTTTGTGTGGAGACCCAAAAGGTCCCCCCCAAAAGTGGAGGGACTCCTGTCCAAAAGGTCTCCTACAAAAGAAATCCCACCACGGAGATACCTATGGATTGTGTAGAGACCAACATGTATAAATATCTCTCAATGGAATGAATCTCCCACTCTTTGGGGTTCAGTGTTCAAGCTCATTATTGTGTTCATGTGATTGATCTCCATTGTGTCCATTCTCTCTTACACTATCGTGTTCTAGCATGCCCTTACCCTTGCACTCTCTACCCTTGTCCTCCCTCCTCCTCCTCCTCCTCCTCCCTTATCCTTCTCCACCGTCCTCCTCCTCCCTCCTCCTCCTCCTCCCTCTTCCTCCTCCTCCTTCCTCCTTCCTCCTCCTCTTCCCATCTCCTTCTCCTTCCTCCTCCTCCTCCTCCTTCCTCCTCCTCCCTCCTCCTCCTCCCTCCCTTCTCCTCCACTCTCCTCTCTCTTCCTCCTCCTTCCTTGTCCCTCCTCCTCAACCCTTACCCCTCGAATCCGTGAAGGAGACTAGCTCTCCACTCCTCAACCTTGGACTCCTCCTAAACCCTGCAACCCCGTCTGAACCCTGGAACTTCTAGTTAGCTCTCTGAACCATGTCCCCCTTTCAAACCCTGAAGTCCCCTTCTAAATCCTCGAACTCCTATGGAGGTGAGAGCCTTCATCAATCGTTATAATGAAGCCCTCTTTCTCACCCGCGCATGCATGAGATATGCTTTTCATGCTTTAGCCTACCTCTCACCGGAACATGACCCGAAGGACCTATGCTACAATGAGCAATGACACGACTGTTGGTGACCAGCACCCTCGAAACCTGCACGGGTAAAATAGAGACAACAACAAGAAACTAAAACTGACATACAAAAGCATGAAGAGAATCCAAGCAGATACACAAAGTAACCCAAGAGAATAAGAGTAATGAATGAAGATATTATGTTGAAAGCAATGCGACTTACATGTTGCAAATATAGATGGATGCACTCCATTAACTTACATGACATCAAGGATAGGTGTGGCAAGGGATAGAGAGCAAAAAAATTGAGCATTTACTCATGAGACTCTCTTGCTTTCTTCTAAATAACACAAAAAGGCCAAGTTCAAGACAAATGATAAAATCTTTTATAAATGGAAAAAGTATTTGCAATAATGCATATCACATTATTACATGATTATCACATGGAACGTATTGGGATTTGGTTAATAAAGCAAAGGATGGAGTTAAATTTAGCATTCATAGTAACACAAGAGGGCCCAAAACAAGAGCCTCAATGTTGCAGCAATAACAATTTTGAAACACTTCATTCATGAAAATGATTTACCTCAACCCCATCTATCTAAAAATGCACCTTCCGATATGCTTGACGAAAAAAAGAAGTATTTGAATGCATTGGAGAAACACAAAGCAAAGAGGTCATGATATGACATCTTTTCATACTTTGTATACTCTTTGGAAGAAGAGCTTTGGACACGTTAAAGTCCAAAGAGGTCAAAAATGTCAAAGTAGAGTGACTGTGATGATCCTAAAGTGAGCACTTGAGAGTGCAGCAACATCTCGAAAACAAAGAGAATCATACAAAAGTAAGAAAGCATTTCATCATGGACTTATTCAACATTCTAGACTAAAATATGCATTTGGGAAGGAAGCTATTTCCCATCCCAATGAGTATATGTGCCTTATTGTAGATGGTATGGGTCACAATACAACAACATTACCTCGATTTGTTAACACTCTAGCTAAGCTATAAGGAAAAGACTTTGTAGACATTTGGATTTATTCCTAACATCTGCATGATAGCAATCAAGTTGTAACATCCATTATGAAGGCAATTCAGAGTGTACATGTAGTAAAATGTCATCTACCAGCAATTTTGACAATACAAGCAGGCGTTAGTGGCAAATTCACACTCCAACTATTAGAGTATTCCACATCTAGAACTGCTAGAGAATGAATCTCTTCATGTGTAGCCCAAGTTGAGAGTCGGTCGGGTTCTAGAAAGGATTTGATTATTCATTGGTTTATGAATCTTGCCAAAGACTTCTCAACATCCATGAAACCTAGCCCTCTTGTCTCTTTGCGTATCATGTAGAATTGCCATTTTACTTTGGCCATTTTGTGGTGGTCTGTATCCTCCCTCCCACAGGAAATATTGGAAAAGGCTGTTAATATTTCCTAGAATCTTTTTGGTTGGTGCCCAATAGGAAATAAGGTAAAGAATCGAGGGGTAGATGTAATGATTTATGACAAATTTTCTCCTCATGAGAGTTGGTTGCAGGCCTTGCCATTTGTTGATTTTATCCTTGATTTTGTCGATTACCTAGTCCCATCGATCGTTTATTCAGCATCTAAAACCCATAGGAATTCCTAGTGATATGAAGGCCTCTCTGTCTCCTATGACTTTGTATCCTTTGTTTATAAGGAGATGGGGAGGTGGATTCCTAGTACCATTTATACCTATTTTTTCATGATTGATTCTAGATCTAGAGGCTACACATAACACCTTAAGCAATCAAGAATGTCAGCCATTGATTGCCCGTCATTGTGTGCTATAAGATTGGTATCATCTCCAAATTATTGACATATGATCTGTCTTCCCTCTTCAACCTGGATACGTTTCAATGCTCTATTATCCGCCTTATCTTAGATAAGCCAACCAAGGGCATCTGCTACTATTGCAAAAAGTAAGGGTGCTAGAGGGCATCCTTGTCTGATGGATCTCTTTAACGCAAAGCAGGGTGAAGCCTTACCATTAATCTCTATCTTTTCTCTACCCTGATAGAGGAGGACGTCTATGTAGGAGATGAACCTAGGGCCTGCTCCCATGTCTTGGAAAGAGGATAGGATAAAGCCCCATTCCATCCTATCATAAGATTTGTCAAAGTCACCTTTGAGGAAGCAGATATCTTGCTATTTCATCTACTAGTTCAAGACCTTCCCAGAGGGTAAGAATTGCCTCGAGGATGTGCTATCCTTAAATAAAGACTTTTTTCTCTTCTCTTATCCTTTTTTGCATGTTGATCCTTAGTCTAATGGCCAATGCTTTGGCAAAAAATTTATAACTGGTGTTCAACATGGTCAAAGGTCTCCAATTTTTAATCTCATCTTTAGAGCCTCCATTCGGGATTAGCTTGATCATGCATGTGTTGATTCTTGGATCCAGGAACCCTTTTTTTTTAATTCCTTCCATAGCTTCATTGAGTAGGGGCCCATTGTGTCCCAAAAAACTTGGTGAAATTCTACTAGGAGCCCATCCTCCCTTGGTGTCTCATCTTTTGTCATTGCATCAACCACTTCTTTCAAATTTTCTATTATGAGGTCTCTATCTAGGTAATGACAATCAAAAGTGGAGACCTTCTTGTCTTATTCTGGTGGCAAAGTTCTTTGGCTCTGAGTTTTTTGGTTGATAGTACCTCAGCCTCTCCAAGATTATTTTGGAAGTGGGCCAAGACTATTCCACAATCTCGTATGGATCTTGCAACATCCTCCCATCTTTCTTTAGGGCATCTAATGATTCCTTAGCGTGCTTCTTTTGGAGGCTTTTGAACATATCGTCATTGGATCTATCACCTTTACCTGCCCACCACTCTCTTGTGTGGATTATGGCCTCTCTTGCTTCGATATCTTGCTCATCTTTCAAGTTGTTTCTTGTGTTCCTTAGTTGTGCCTGTCCCCCCTAAGGTGAATTGACATCCTCAAGTCCCTTTATCTGTTCTTCTAGTACCCGACGCCTCCTGAGTCTAGCTTTGTCTGATCTATGCTTGATAGCCTTTTAGAAGCATCCAGTCCACTCTATGGCTCTTACCCATTTGTCTAGCATGTTGGCAGTTCCATCGAATGCCTTTTGCCAAATTCTTAAAATTTTATTTTGCACATAAGGTAGCTAGAAGAAAAAGGGGTTCACCTTGAACCAGGATCTAATGCTCCTCCTTTCACCCTTTTCTAGGGAGGTTAAAATAGGTTTATGATCAAAGAAGGGGAGGGACATTAGAGCACTGGCCTTATGGTAGAGAGTGTCATCCAAAATTCTTTCTAGAGACATATGCTTTGCCCAGCTAGGTGAAGGATGTGTCATCTGAGGCATCAATAAAAAAGGCTTGGTCCAGGTGTTCCAAGATGTCAACTCGCTCCCTCTTAGGACATAACCTATACCTTTCCATCTATACCTTTTGCATTTGACCATGTTAAAGTCACCCAAGAGGATAGTGTTGTCTTGTAGAATCTTGCCTCCCCATAGCAGTGCTCTATCTCTAGCCAAGTTAGGCACGTAGATTGAGAAGATCTAGCACACTAGATTGAGGTGAATGAACTCTACCCCTATTCCATTTCGACCAAAGGTGGACAAGACCCCTCCTACTGCTTGAGACAAGTGCTTGGCAACAATATGAGGTGATAGAGTAAAGCCTCTCCACATCCTTGTCTTTTCTCTCTCTGTGGAACTTGGGTCTTTGGGTTTCTCACTCATGGCTCTTGATTGCTGATTTGTCTGAATAGTTTGTCTCCCTTTCACCATGGTAAAGGGAGGGTGATCATTCCCCAAGGCTATGTGTTCAGCTTTTCTAATTGGGCTTTAAAATCCTGTGTGTTCTCTACAAACTCTTCTTCCTCTGAGCTTTCTATCGTCTTTTCCACAGGGGTCGCACTCGTGGCTACATTCTTTTTTTTTCTTACTTTCCTCCACTGGACGTTATCCTTTTCATGTGTCTTGGTTTTGGGTGCTTGTTCACAAGGCTTTCGTGACCATTGTGGATGTTTTCCTTGGCTTGCTATTGCCTTACCTAGGAATATAGACAACCATATGGAATCTTAGATAATTTTTTAAAAAAATAAGTCACAAGTTAAGTAAGGAGCAAATGAGTGCATGGGTTGAGAAGGGATTAGAGGAGCTATGGGAGGATTAGTGTGCTTGGTGTGTGGGGTGGTTAAAAAGAGAGCGTAAAGGGGAGATTTCATGGGGGGTACATAAAATAATAATTCATAGTTGGGAATGTGTGTGTGTGTGTGTGTGTGTGTGTGTGTGTGTGTGTGTGTGTGTGTGTGTGTGTGTGTGTATGGGTGTGCGTGCACACTCGCACATTATTTGTAGCCCCCCCTCTCTCTCTCTCTCTCCGTCTCTCTCTCTTTCTCTTAGATTCAATTTATCTATCTACTCATCTAGCTATATATCTATCAATGATATCTACCTATTTCTCTCTCTCTCTCTCTCTATATATATATATATATAATGAAATATTTTCACTATATATGCATGTGTAGATGTATGGGTGTATGCATACAAATGTGTGTATGCACACATATACACATGCACACCCACAGCTCTATTTGCTTGCTCAATCTCCTTGAACTTGTTGCTAAAGCTCTTCAAGAGTTCTCAATGAGCTTAGCTCTTCTTTAAGCCTTCTTTACCCATTGCAATCTCTTGAGCTATTGAGAATACTTTCTGAAGCGCGCTACCCTAAGACTCAAACTAGAACTATAGCTAGCAATAATGTAGGGTATTCTCTCCAAGTCCCCCTTGATTGAGAAAAGCTCCTCAAATTTGCAAAACTTGATGAGAGTCTCGATGCACCTTTGTGGGGGACAACCGAGCTAGCCTATTGTGAGGGACAAATTTGCCATTTATTTGACACCAGGAGATCCCTTATAAAATATGAAGAGGGGAGAGGAGAAGAGTGGAGATGAGGAGAGAGGACACAGCTAGAGAGCACAGCACAAATGACTAACTGTACACTAGATTTAGTTGAAAATGTAGAATATATACAAACCCATTTAGGGTTAGGGCACCTAACCCTTTTCTTTATAGCACTCTATTAGGTCAGTGCTATGCACATATGATCACATGATGTTGAGCATGATCTCTCAACACCTTCCCTTAAGATCAACATCATGAAGTAGGCATTCCCTCAAGATGATGATTCTAAAGAATCAAAGAAGGACTGGGCATTACATTCCATCACACCTCTTTAATGGGAATGTCATTCCTCTGTGTCAAACCAAGAGCTAGTCGTTGTTTCTTGAAAAGCTCTTTACCGAGTGGTTTGGTAAAGATGTTTGTAACATTCTCTTTACTATCACAATGCTGCAGTGTGATGTCACCAAGTAACACTCTTTCTCTGATGAAATACTCTCTGACATCAATGTGCTTTGTCCTAAAGTGGTATACTAGATTCTTGGCCAATGCTTGAGCCGATTGGTTAACACAATATATTGTTGGATTTGACTCATCAAAGTAATATGTTTCTGACAATAGTTTTCTGAGCCATATAGCCTCACATGCACTTGTAGTGAGTGCCCTATATTCTGCTTTAGTTGAAGACAAAGAAAGAGTTGGATGTTTCTTTGACAATCATGAGATAACACTTTGACCAACCAAAAATGCATATCCTTGTGTGGATCTCCTGGTCTCTTGATCTCCGGCATAGTCATTGTCACAATATCAATGCAACCATGGATGACTTCCTCTGTATTCTATCCCAAACTATCTTGTACCTTTGATGTATCTCAAGGCTCTTTTGGCTACATTCCAGTGAGACTGTTTTGGATTTGCCATAAACTGTACTAGTGAGCTTACTGCATAACAAATATATGACCATGTGATAGTCATACATATCAATGATCCGATAAGTTGCCTGTAGTACCTGTCATTGACTGTAGAATTTTTTGAATCTTTAGTAGTTTCAAACTCTATTCCATGGAAGTGGCTGTAATCTTGCAATTTGCCATATGAAACTTCTTCATGAGACTGTCAACATATTTGAGCTAACTCATGAAGGTGTTGTTTGAATCTCTCTAGAACTCAATTCCAAGACAATAGTGTATAAGTCCAAGATCTTTCATGTTGAACTCTACAGATAAGTCTTATTTTAGCTTTCTGATGAAGCTATCATTGCTTCCGGTCACAATCAGATCATCTATGTATAAAAGTGCAATAGTAATGTCTTCCCCTTAAACTTCGTAGTAGAGAGTAAGATCTGCATTGGACTTTATGTATCCTAGATCAGTAAAATACTTATCGATTCTGCTGTGCCAACTTTTGGATGCTTGCTTTAAGACATAGAGACTTTTCTTGAGATGGCAAATCTTATTCTCCTTTCCTAGTTCAACATAACCTGCTGGTTGTTGCACATAGAATTCCTCGTCTAGATAACTATTAAGAAATGCATTCTTGACATCAAGCTAGTACACATTCCATCTGTTGAGTGTCGCTAGTGATATAAGGAACCATATGGAATCCATCTTTGCTACTAGAGCATAAGTCTCATCATAATCTTGATCATATTGATGTGCAAATCCTTTTGCAACTAGTCTGGCTTTATATCTTTGAATACTACCATTTGGATTATACTTCGCTTTGTATACCCATCTGTTTGCTATGGCCTTCTTTCCTCCTAGTGGAAGGCTACATAATTCCCAAGTATTATTCTTATACAAAGCATCCATTTCTTCATTCATAGCAGTTTGTCATTCTGGCTTGTCTACTGTATCTTCAAAGTACACTGGCTCTTCTGTAGCCATGATGGTCGTCATAAGAGCATACTTGGTGGTTTCAACATGAATTGCTTTTCCTTTCTGAGCATATGTCAATCTGACTGGTGGTTTGCTTTTCCTAGTAGACCGTCTGAGTGTTGTGGCTCTGCTTGGGGTGTTTCTGGTAATTCTTGCTCTTCTTAATTAACCATTTCTGTAGATCACTGTGTAATCGGTGTGTCTATCTCTTGTGTGTTTAAGGCTTTTTATTTTGATTCCTCATCAAAGATTACATCTCTGCATCCAGAATTGGTTCGGTCGAAAGCCGATTAAGCAAGTAGTTTGCACTTGCTATTACTTCTATCTAATACTGATTTGAAAGATACTTCTCACTAAGCATACTGTCTGCTAAAGTACCATTCTTCCTTTCAGCTCTTGCATTCTGCTGAGGAGTATCTGCACAAGTGAATTATGTTCGAATGCCGTGACTTTTGCAAAAGTTCATAAATGCTGAAGACATGTATTCTCCTCCTCTATCTGATCTCATGACTTTGATCTTTGTGCCTATCTGATTTTCTACCATGGCTTTTAATTCTTGAAACTTAAAAAAGAATTTAGATTTCTCTTTCAGAAAGTAGACCCAACAAAATCTGCTATAGTCATCGATAAAAGTCAAGTAGTAGAGTGAATTATTGATGCTATGGATCTGGGCATAACCCCATACATCTATATGTATCAAATCAAGAATACCTCTTGCTCGAGAGGTTCTTTTACCAAAGTTGGTTCGCTTTTGTTTGTCGAAGCAGCATGCTTCGCAAACTTTTCCAAGAAACTGTAGCTTAGGAATCCCAATTGCCATATTCTAATTATTGAGATCTAGCAAGCTCTTAAAATTGACATAACCATATCTCTTGTGCCATTTTACGGATAGTGGTATCTGTTGCGGTTGAGCTGACATGGCATGCAAATCTGGTACTGTAGCTATCATTCTATACAAGCGTCCTTTCTTGACACCTTTTTCTACGAGCTGAAATCTTCTAGATTTGTCTCTGATAGTGCATTCATCTCCGTCGAAGATGACTCGATAGTTGTATTCTGTCATTTGACCTACTAACAAGAGGTTCTTGCTAAGCTTCGAAACGTAGAGTACATCTTTCACCAAACCTTTCGTACCAATGAAATTGTTCATAGGGAATGTGTTTGTCCCTTGAACTGGATTTTGTGTATTATCTGCTATGTAGATTATATTTTTCTGACTTTCTAATGGTTTGAACTCTATGAACCATTCTTGATGATTTGTCATGTGAAATGATGCACGGTTGTCGATGTATCAAAGATCATGTTCTGCTTGGTCGACTTGGTAGCTGAAATCCTCTTTTGGATTGCAATTTTTTACACTATATCAGTCTTTAGCATTTCCTCGTTTGCAACAAGAAACATATTCCCATGTTCATTTGCAAAATAATTGTGACTAGAATGTCCACCACGATGATTTCCTCTGTCGCGAAAATCCTCTCGATTACTGCTAGATTGACTACCTTGGTCGTACTGCTTCTTAGGCAATCTCTTTCGTAGTGTCCAAACTTATGACAATAGTTGCACTGGATGTTTAACACGTTGGTGGATGCATTCCCTCATCCTTGGAATCTTCCTTGATTGGAATGATTTCCTCTTTGCTTATATTGATGTAGCTGAGGATGATGTGGATGCTCTAATGCTGACTTTGCTAATGACTTTATTGTCAAGTGACATGGCCAAGACTATGCTAATGTGGCACGAGTTCCGTGGTGCTGATGTGGATGGATAATGCTGATGTGGCAGTCGACTGCCACATGTCAATTGCGTGACCTAAGGCTAACCCTGAGAATAGGATCGCCACCTGTTTGGAGGGGGGCGACCAGAATCTTTTGAAGATGCGTCAGAATCTTCGGAGGTTTCATTCTTCTCCGTCGACTAAGGCTATGGAGCCAGCCGTCGCGACTATGAAGGTTATGGAGTCAGCCGTCGCGACTATGCGTTGGAAAGGCGTTGTATGAAGCTGGGTGTGCAGGAGGCGCTAGTTGATAGGCTAGTCGGCCAGTGGGCGCTAGAAGGTGCCTTGCAAGAGCAAATTGAACGAGCTTTCAGACTGCGGAAGACAGGTTGTCTACAAAAGCTCTGCGAGCTGTTGAAGACGCCCGTGCTACGTTGGAGAAGGAGCCGCTTGCTGCATTGGACTATGCTGAAGGTCGTCGAGTAGGAGAGCCCGTGAGCTTTGTGAAGGAAGGTGAGCTGCTGGCAGGTTCGCTGGCGCTGCAGTTTGTGGGAAGCGCTGAAGCATGTTAGAGATGCGGGTGGAGAGCAGCCAGTTGCTTTTGTTGGTGACCGTGAGGCTAGGCTGAGCATTGTCATTGCAGAGAAGGCATTGCAAGAGCCTTTAGTGCTGCAGGAGGGCCGTCAACTTTCGGCTGTTGTAAAGCCCTTATGGGTCGGCTGCTGCTAGCTGTGAGGCTTGCAGCTATGGCACTCGGTGGAGTAGGCACCTTGGATTCAGTAGATGCAGAGAGCGTGGGCACCTTGGAGCATGGGCGCCATGAGAAGAAGACTCGTATGGATGTCGAATGAGCAGTTGAGTCAAAGATAGGAGTGACTGAAGCTTGAAGGCCATGGAGGACATCTCATTTGCTGGTGCATCGCAGGTCGGCCATTTGAGGAGCTGCAAAGCTTGTTGAGCTTGTTGAGGAGCTTACTGAGTGAGGATTTCCAGCCACTAAGTGCAGCCCGTTGAGGTTGGGCTTGGCGCTGCCTTCTTTGTACTCGTATGCTGCTTCGGGTTGCTGAGTTTGAGTCTCAGTTGCTTATGGAATAGGCCGCCTTAGTTGTAGGTGGTTGTTGTAAGGGCTTGCTTTAGGTCTTTGCATGGAGGTCGAGGCTACCTCCAAGCTCCAATGCTTGCTAAGAAGGAAGCCTTTTAGCTCCAATCTCTCTATTCTCTCTCATAGAGAGAATTATCTCTATGTATCAAACAAATCTCTCAACAAGAGGCATGAACATGAATCTCTCTCTCACTTTCAATCAAAGAACTTGATCTAGCTCTCACAATAATGGACGGAATTCTCTGAAAGTGGACGAAAATTTTCTATCAAAGGACAGATGAAGATCTCTCACCGGAAGTGGACTCATGGAGAACACTCGAGAGAACTCTCAATCTCACAATCTCTATTGCACTCTCAAGAATCGCAATGCCTCAACAGAAGGCAAGGGAGCTCTGATATCATGATAAAATATGAAGAGGGGAGAGGAGAAGAGTGGAGATGAGGAGAAACAGTATAGCTAGAGAGCACACCACAAATGACTAATTGTACACTAGATTTAGTTAAAAATTGAGAATATATACAAACCCATTTAGGGTTAGGGTTAGGATTAGGACATCTAACTCCTTCCTTTATAGCAATCTATTGGGTTAGTGCTATGCACATATGATCACATGATGTTGAGCGTGATCTCTCAACAGTCCCAAGACTCGAAGGGCAACATCCTAGAAACCATGAACTACATTGTTGAGCATAAAGGGACAGTGACTCAAACAAATCCTAGAGTCTATTGAGCAGGAGCAACCTGGGTTATGTCAACTTAAGAGGAGCAAGATGCAAGAGTAAGTTTGATGCCACCATCCTAAAGACCTAACAAGAGGGACTAAACCATGTATAAGGATCCTTTGACATGCTAGTAGGGGTAGTTCTCTAGAATTAGACATCCCCAACTAGTATGCCCGCATTTTTTGGTACACTATTGTTTTGTATAGCGAAAGGGGATCATGGTGGTTAGACAATAGGGCAAGCAATGGTTTTATGCAAGTAAACAGCAACATCACATGCAAAGGTGGGATTGCGATTGTGGGAGCACTACACTCTTTGGGAGGTACATTGCGATCCTTGGGAGAGTGGTATGGATTGCCAAGACTAATTGAATTGCACAAGTGCCCGCATGCCATACACCCACTTTAATAGGAATCTCTTGCTATTCACATCTTCTTGGACTCCCTCATAATCCGTGCATTGGCTTGAGTAATATGTACACCACATGCAGTCCTTTCCAAGTCTTGTCAAAGATTCGACCCGTCACCAAAACTAGATGAACTACTTTTGGCAAGTGGCACATAGAGGTCCCCCTGTAGGCCCTTGGCTTGAGCCACTGGCTTATGTCGCTGCTGCATTGACAAGGGTTCAGAAATAAAATCCCTCCCCCTTCTTGCAATGTTCACCCAAGATCATCTCACATTTATGATGCATATGGCAATTAGTCCCCTGCGCAATTGTAACTTAACTCACAAAGGGGTGAAATGCCATCCACATTGAGCTGGTATCCCCCAAGTCTCTTGATTATTGGGGAGAGAGAGAGAGAGACAAGCACCAGGAGATCCACAATGTCACAATACCCAAGGAGAATGTTGGAGAGACGCTTGCCAACGTCATGGTGCATGGCCTGAAAGAATTTTCTACATTCTCAAGGATCGAGGAATTCATTGGCTGTATAGTCAGCTGCTTTTGGAACTTGCTTCCAGTTTACCTATGACAGTGAGCCAAGATCCTGAGAAGCAGGCTGCAAAGCAGCTGATCCCTCTTTCTTGCTAGCTCCCCTGTGAATAGCTGATCTACATCGAATTTCAAAGCTTAATATAGAAACCTCATTCTTTTCAGGGAAGAAAAGATGCACAACGCGACAATAATAAGGTGTTTCTCGTGTTTAGGCTGCTTTATCATGGCTCAAAGCATGGAGTGTCTGATCAAAAATCTATGTCTGCTGGACTCTAGCTCTCAACAGGCTCTCTTAATATGCCAATGCAAACAGATCTCAACTGCAGTTCTATACATAGCATGACGAACAAGATAACTTTATAGATTCAGGAGTTCTCACAATGAGTGCAGAAGCATTGTATCCAATAGTAGAGGAATGTATCGATAAGCCACTGTATAGTCTGATCGGACCACTATAAACAAATCCTTTAGGAGAGACTTAAAGAGTTGCTTGTCAATTGTAATTTGCATCATCATCTTTTTGGCTATCTACATAGGATGGTCCATCCTCCAGATCTCTTTGCAGGGTTCCAATTGTGCAGTTTTGAATTTAGAAGATACGAGGTAACAGACTCTCATTTGTACAGTTGTGCATTTAGAAGATGCAGTTCTATAGACTTTCATCATAGCATGACGAACAAGATAGTTTTATAGATTCAGGAGTTCTCATAATGAAAGCAGAAGCATTGTATCCAATAGTAGAGGAATGTATCAATAAGCCAATGCATAGTCTGATCGGACCACTATAAACAAATCCTTTAGAAGAGACTTAAAGAGTTGCTGGTCAATTGCAATTTGCATCATCAACTTAGTTGAAAATTACATACACAAGCTAAATATTAGGAAATCAATTAAGCAATTGAACATCAGGTTTAGGACAATTGGAATCCAGCCATAGAAAGAGAGGAAAAGTGATGCTGGGATATTAGAACTGAGATGGAACTCTATTGAAAACTTTGAACCCAAAAAGAGTTACATCCAACTCTTTTTTACAAGAAACACAAAGAAATTAGTATCCTACTATCTCATAAATCAATCGACACAACATTTACATAAGATCCTCGTTGTAGATGGTATTTTACAGGTAAAAGAAAATAAGCACAATTTAAGACCCCACAAGGCGTACAATTGATACCCAATGTCTTAGACTTTGTCATTGTCACACATGGTCGCCTGAGAGCTTAAGGCGAATCTGCTGAACAAAAAGGGAGGTCTCATGACCCAGAGACAAAGGCCTCCTGCCCGCATCCTGCACATCCAGATAAACCCAATAAAGTCATCTAAGAGGGGTTATAAGACTCTGTAACAAGGCATTTTTCCCATCCTTTCTTCATGATAAATTTGACATGTAACAAAGTGGAAGATGTTTTTTAGAAATATAGTTTTCATCTGTATGCATTGCACTTCGGTGCAGTTCAAATTCACTATGAGTTGACTTTAAGTGACTTTAACATGAAATTAACCATGAGTTGATGTGTTGTTGAAGGTCAATAGAGAAAGCCTTGATTGAATGTCAGCCCCATGAGGATAAATAAACACTTGAAAGTGTTACTCATGGATGGGAATGGAACCCTACTACCACAATTGGACAGCCAGAACTTTGCCATTCCCAGACCTAAGGGTTCTTGAGAGAGGAAAATCCCTCCGTCCATATACATCTTTAAAGGTTTTAACCCTCTACACTCACTTGTTTGCATCCATACTTATTACTGTGCACACGTTCTTTGCAGCACTCTCAAGCATCACATCCTCTCCTGTTTTACGCCACCCTACCCACGTATACAAACTGTTACTATTACAACGGTACATGAAACCAGAATACTAACATCACTTAAACATCTCTCATTCACTTGAAGGTCTTATACATAGGAGTTCTCAGAACCTTCCAAAGTTCAATCTTTGCAATGCCTTATTGTATAGGTCCAAAGCTCTCGCTCTCTCTTCCACGCCTTTTTTGGCACACATGGCTTCTCTGTATACAATTCTTCAAAAAAAGGATATTGCCAATTTCTCTATGTTCTTCCCAATTGCTCAACCAAGCAAATGTGCATGCTGTAAACACAAACCACAAATGAACAACACAATCCAAACCTCCAAATGGAGATTGCACAAGGACATAAGCTCCATTTTTCTAGCTGTTTGTCACAGAAAATCCACCTCAATTAGACGTACAACAGCAACTACAGCAAATTTGAGATCTTCAAGCTGCTCCAACACCTCACAAGCCTTTGTGGCTTCTCTTAAGCACCTTTCTCCTCTTAAAACCCTCTCTAAGTTCAATGTGAAGAAGAAAGCAAGTCACTAGAGGAACGGGGGCAGGCTCTGATGCCAAGTAGAGAAATGAAGACAGGGAAAAGAGGAGAGAGACATTGTAGGATAGAGAAAACAACACTTGTGACCTAAAGTGCATCTATGTTTGCACCATAGCTCACATTGTGGACCTTGTCTATGGCCATCTTCCCCACAATAATTGCTTGCTTGATTCATGTTTAGCTGTTGTTGGCCTCCCCAGTTCTGGTTATTCTGCCTCCTTGGTGCAACATTATTGAATCTTTGTTGTCTCTGTACTTGTACTGCAATCTGATTAGCTGCTGGTGGTGGAGTTGTATTGTGGGCTACATGAATGTGAGCTGGCACTCTTCCCCTGAAATTCGGGTTATACCAGCATTTGTCTTTATCATGGTTATCTTTTTCACAGATTTCACATGTAATCTTTGCGTGAGTTTGTGAGAACCTTAAATTCTGAAACTGTTCTTTGATCAGTTGTTGTAGCTTCGATTCTGCTTTTGAACAAAAACAAAGCTTATATGCAAGTGGTCTAGATTGAGAAACAAAACATTGCTTTAAGATGAGATTAACATGAATGATTTAGGGCTCTTGCGCATTTTCACAAGAGATTGACATAAAAGGTTTGGGGCTTTTGTACTATTATTGGGGCATTGATGAGAACATGTAAGGACACATGCAAGGTTTTGATATGCTGGAATATAAGCCCCACACTTTGAGTTCATCAAAGGTTGGGAGGTTGTGACAACTTGAATACGGTGCATGTAACACCTTAAGAACAGCTTATTCGATGCATTAACTACCCCTTATGAATCACGGTGATAGTTGTGATTGAATATCTATGCAGTCATGACTCGAGCTCCGGTGTCCCTGCTGCAAGCGCATGCTAGCCCCCTCCTCCCTCCCCGCCTTCCGTCGCGCCCCCCCCCCCCCCCTCCAACTTCTCCCCTTCCTCCATCTACTCTCCTCGCCTACTGTCACCGCCACCATCCTCCATCTGCTTCCCGCCTCCCATCACGCTACCCCTCTTTCTGGTCCCCTACCTCCGTCTCCTCCCCTGCCTCCCTTCCTCCTGTTGTGCCACCCCCCTCCTGTTCCCTCGCCTCCTTGCAGCTGTTCTGTACAGGCCATGGGCCTGCCCCTTTTCCCTGCTCCCACTGCTAGTAAGGACTGTTAGTTGCCAGGTTCCCCCCCCAAACTTGCAGGGCTGAAGCAAAGCCTGCAAGGTTTGCCTTCCCTTGCTCTTTGCTTGGGGCCAGGAACTTTCTTTCTCCTTTGCTGGCTGTTTTTGAAAGGCCTGTGAAAGGCTTTCTTAGGGTGGCCGTATTTTGCAGATCCCCCCCGCCCTTTTTTGCCTTCTTTCCATCCCTTACTCCCTCTTCTTTTCATCCCCGTTACATATGGGGCATACCAAAAGCATCACATGTCGAATGGAAGTGCTTCAAAAAAACCTTGTGTGGTATATTTGATAAAAAATGTATGAAACATCACATACAAAGTCCTTGCACATAGAGGATAGATAGTCGATGGCTCACCAATATGCCACCGCAATGGGAAAGATCCCACTGCAAATGAAATTGAGATTTTTCAGGAATCCCTAATTCACTCCTGAATGAATTGAGTCTTTATGCACACGAGACTAAATTGGGACTCTCTACAATATACTACCCTCCTTGCATGTTGCTTTGCTTGCAAGGAAGCAACTGCTGATGATACACTTTTGATAAATCTGTCACCTAATGATATGGCATGTAGATAAGCATGAATAGATTGTCACACAATCTACATACACTATTGGAAAGGGTCTGAAGGACATGACTCCAGTTAGGTATGACTCTCTGCAAGTGAAATATGATCCCGAGGAGTAGACCATCACAAAATAGAAAGATATTCCCAATACAAAATGTAGGGGAAATAAGCTCCAATCTTGGCAAATCAAATTGTGAAAGCACCCTCCCATCCCATAGTACCATTAGCCCATCACAGTTTTTAACCAAAGTTCCCGCTCGAGGGAACCACAAGGTGCCATTCTCATGAGCTCAAGAGCAAAGAACAAGAGTCTTACCTGCGTAAACAAACTTCAGAAAAATTTCAAAGAATGGCACTTATATAGTAACTAAGCTCCCCATTCTCGCAGACAAGCCTACTTAACTTAATCCATGATAGATGAAAAGGAAGGGATACTGAGCATGCACCACCATTCACCTTGTAGTAACGGGGGGTCAAAAATCTACTACCAAGTACAATATTGGTGTAGTGGCTAGCACAAAGGGAGCACATGTTGAAGAGAGGAGAAGAACGGCAGGGCACATCACCCTCAATAAATGTGTAGCAACTAGGAAAGAGAAAAAGCAACTATGAAATAAATAGCAACAGCAATTATTTGACCCCTTTGTTGTAGAACTTTCAATGCAAATGTTCCTGTCGTCGCTGATTAAAATGTTCCTCCCTAGAATGGACATTGAGCAGAGCTTCACTCAAGCTCTTCGTAAAAGCTTCATAAAGAAAAGTGTTGTTTAGATCATTGAAACAGACTGTTGACGCCTGTTCAGAGGCTCAACCCCTCAGCTCATTGTATCAGGTCTTTTTTGGTCTCATAGACCCTTTGGTCTTCCCAAGGCTTTTGATAAACTTTCTTTCAGATGTTAAATTACTCTCAATTGCACATTACAAATTATATAATATTGGATAGAGATATCTGTTCAAACCAGCTGACATCATTCTGCACAAACAGGAACAGACCATTGGGATACCTTCTGCTGAGAGCATACAAACAGGATCCCACACAGGATACACATACGACTTTCTCTGCCGTAGCACAAGATACAGGTTTCTGGTTTGATTAAAGCAACAAATGCTTTGACTATTACTATCTCTCCACAAAATGAGGACCCTTACAAAATTCTTTGTCAGTGAACAAGCTTGGGATCCACTCACCACATGCATTAGCATAATTGCTGGTGCTTTCAAAACTGGATCTGGCATGCTTGCTATCATTGGACATTCATCTTGAGGGATATCTACCACTCACTTCATATCTACTTGCTTTACTTCTTCTCTTAACCAAATTGGAAGAAGCATTTTGGTCTGTTCCATTGATGTATTTGACATATTATTCTCCATTTTAGTCTTTATGAGGCGTGCCCATTTTTAACCACATCAAACGTTGAAGCAGCCTACAGTCCAATGCTTGATAATGGACATAACAAGATATAAATTTCCACGATAATCTATCTGCTCTTGCACAAAACTTTGTTGATTTGTGAAAAAGATGCTTTTAACATTAAAACCTGTAAATATTTGTCATATTGCAGATAAATGAGGGCCAGTACTAGACACATGACATCATAATATTCAAGGAGCACAGATAACCTTAAGGCAGATATAATACTTGTACAAACAGGAAGAGGACCAGCAGGCTGTAAACGTTGCCATTGAATTACGATAACAATGAAGTTACACAAAAACGTACCTCGGACCTCCATAAATCATCCCCCAATCTCCTTGGTATGATATGAAAATGTGTCTGAAAGTTACACAATTGCAAGTAAGCTGCACTGCATGGACAATGGTGGTAGGTGCTATATGCATATGATCCTAATGTTGTGTGAAAATGAAAGGTGACATGAATACGTTTTAAAACATCCAAAAGAGTCTGATTGGTTTCATGTAGAAAGCTTTTGAAAGAGACTACATGAAATTAGAGCCATCCTGGAGACAAAACTTACATGGAATACAACTTGCCCAGCTGCTTTACCGCTATTCACGAGCAAATTAAAAGATTCTGCAAAGCAACATTTGCCACACAATTCTTTCAGCCATGTGACATATATGAGTCAATAGATTCCGGTAGTAGCATCAATCACCTTTTGCAAAAGTAGACTCCTTCAGTTGGCCTTCGATTTGATTCTTTTAGAAAAACATTCAAATCTTAATCGATGCACATCGTTTACATTACGAAGGTATATAGTCCATGCAAGACAGAAGTTCACCACAATTTGTTGCCTCCATGATGGCAATGCTTAAAAGTGGCACAGCGGCACACATAGCTGCAGCAACCTACATTACAGTTCCATGGATTCAGGTCACCGATGCAACATAATAGACCGACAGAATCAAACATTGATCAACACATTATCGGGAAAATCAAATGCATTACTCTCTCTCTCTCTCTCTCTCTATATATATATATATAGAGAGAGAGAGACACACACACACACACACACACACAAACCCAGTCTGCCTTTTTGTTTCTAAGTGGAGCTTAAGTTATGACAATCTGAGACAGCAACTGGTTGATAATAAAACCTCACCTCAGGAGGAGTGAACTCCAATGATGGAAAGTGTGCTTTTGGAATTATCAACGAATGCCTGTCATCAGTGATCAACGAATTCAGCATCAAACAATTGCAAGGACTGAAACCATCAATTTTGACAGTACGTCAACATGAACGAAATCTAGCTCGAATTCTGGATCATATTTGAAAATAAGGACATAAAAAACTCAACAAACATCAAAAAACTTCCATTATGATGCATGAAGGCAAGAAAACAAATGTACTTCAAAACCAGTTCGAGGACTACATCCAGTCAAATCAAGATTCTACATTGAATTGTAATTTATTTAGGCAGATTGTTGCAAACTTATTTTGATGTATTGCATGACTCCTTGTCTATTGGGTTTGCCTTGAATCAAATACAGCTATCTCTTGCAACTTCAAGTGCACTCAGCATTACATCCCTCATATATTACACCAAAAAGTGTTTTGACATAATATGGCTGTACATCATAATCTGGCATTTGAAATGGAGCACTGAATTGTGTAGCTGTGTACCACATTGAATGTGCCTTAATTACTTTCCTAAACATAAAAACTTCTACAACACAAGAATTGGCAACAGAAGTGCTCTTCATAGTTTTATCACCTCTGGGATATATAGCAGCCGTATTTTAGAACACTCAATCAGAAGATGGCTGCAGATAACCACATGCATTGTACTAAATTTTGTTCTCTTTGGATAATGCATTAGCTTCAATATTCTCTTCGCCACGAATATGCTGAATTTGAAGCAGAAAGCATATGCTTTTCTCAAACCAAGGGCTTCTGCATGAAATATTGAGAACTCTAATGATCTGTATGTATAATAAATTCAGCACCCAGAAGGTAACAATTGCTGACAATTCTTTTTCATAAAAGATCATAATTCACTTCAGCTTCTTTAAGTCTCTTGCTTTTGTAAGCAATCGTATGCCATCCTGCATCCATTTCGGTCATCAAACCCAAAAGTGGAATCCCAAGATGTCACCTTATATATTTACGGAACGGAAGAGTGCTCACTGGTCCCGCAGTACCTCCTCAGAATCCGAGTGGGGATCATTTGAATCTATGTTGTTACAAACGACAGTCATACCCCCCGATCCAGAATTATCAGAATATGCACCCCCTGCTCCATGTACCCCTTTGTCTGGGTCTCGGGGCAGGGGGGTACAAAACAGATTCGATGGTGATGGGATTAAGAAGGTGCATTCTCTCTCTCTCTCTCTCTCTCTCTCTCTCTTGCATAAGTTTAAAAGGAGGTCTTGCTAAAAGTTTAAAAGGAGGTCTTGCTGCGATTACACGAGCATTAACCATTGCATTGGTCTCATAGAGATCCTGCAAGGTCTTCTATGTCCCATATGTTGTATCTGCCAGCTGGATATGAGGGATCACCCAATCCACAATAGACCAAATGATCATGGAAAGAGTGACTGCATTTCTCAAGTTCCACTCCAATTCATCTGGATCTGCTGGAGCTATGATCTTCCCCGTAGAGTCCAGCACATTGACAGGTTTCAGCTCTGTGCCTTCTATCTTCCCCCCAATCTCTCTGGCCACTAGGTTCCTACAAACCTTCACGTTCCAGATAGGATAGTTGGTTCCATCCAGCTTCCCAGACTCTCTGAAGTTCAAAATGAGTGGATTGGATCCCATGGTTTGGTCTCAATGACCTGAAGTTTGCTTACCTATTCTGCATTAACTGCAAGCCACACAAGCACACCTGAATGTGAGAGCTCCTTCCTCCCCGCCAAGGACTCCACCCTTCATTTTGAAGAAGGTTCGCAGTCTTTGATCTCCTGGGCTTTGTGTTACGAGCAAGGCTATCCCTAGCTGATAACCTTTTGCTCTCATACCATGTTGGAAAACAAAGAGGAAGGTTGCTTGCTTGAGGCCAACGCACCTACGCAGCGGAAGATTCCTCCGAGATCACAACATGTAACAAGGTCAACTCAGATTTCCGCTCCAGCCACCTGCTTGTTCGTCTGCGTCTATGCTGACCTGTACCTAATGCTCTACCTGCTGTACAGTCCACCTTGCCGTTGACCTGGTCATCTCTCTCTCTCTCTCTCTCTCTCTCTCTCTCTCTCTCTCTCTCTCACCCTTTTTCTTGCTGCTGCTGCTGCGCACTGTTGTAAACCATGTGCCCTCTGCATGGGCTAGTGGCTAGGCTCTTTCCATCCCCACAGCCAACCCCCGTAGGCAGTCTTTGGTTGCCCTTTGGGCTGCCCCAAATAAACCGTAACAAGGAATATGATCTGTTGCCCATGTGGCAGGCATGTTGCTGCTCACATGGCAGTTTCATCCCTTCCTCCTACAGGTTCATCTACCCGCGCAGATGAATAAAAATCTTCCATATGCAATTTGAATTCAACACTAATATATTACGCAGATGACACTGAAACAGAGCACCACCGTAAAAACGTTGATCCGGATCATCTCAGAGAACGTAAGGGCCCTTGAGGCTTATTAGAGTAATGTCATGTCTACAATCAAAACAGCATGCACCAACCATAGTGCCAAAAAAAAAACATATTAACATTGACAAGGGCCACATCATCATATACAGCAGAGCAGGAGTTCTCAATATGTCTAAACATAGAAAACCCGACTTACTCACAAAGCATGTACACACCCAGTGATATATGCCATACTTGCTTATTGAAATCAAGGTACAGCGAGTGAAAAATCATCTGTAAGTCAGTGTGAAATCCTGGTAATGGATCTCAATCAAACAAGAATGATGCATCATGATATGTGACTTACTACCACAACGCACATAGGAAAGGAGACATAAGAGAACATACCCGTGACTTAGAGGATGAACATCAAGAATGCAAATGCACATCTCATCTTCATAGAGCTGCAGTGCAAAAGTCCTTAAATCAACTCCTGAAAAATGCATTTAAAGCTTATTTTTCCCAAAAAAGCAAGAAAGAAAAAAAACTTCAGTCCAATAAATATTTTGAAGCTTAAACAGCAACAAAATACTGTTTTCTGAAGCAAGTTGGTTTAAATTAATATTATTTTTATCGATGCAGTCATAACAGCATTGATTTCAGCCAAAAACTAAATCCACCAGGTTCCTTAGCATAAGAGACTCAAGGAAGTTATTTGCATAGATCTTGACTTAAGAGAGATAAGGAGAGGGTGAGGAAAAATTTGCTACAAATCTTCATAAAACTAGTAAGAGTCGTTATTACTTAAAGAAAAGAATTCCTCCTAAAGCCAATAATGAATGTGCTTACAAGTCTTGCAAATTAAGAAGAAAAGTATTATCAAAATACTGTAAGGCATTATCCTTTCACGACCATCCCCCATATAAGGAACTTCTATTATCGAGTGAGCTAGTCAAAGCAATTTATCACAATTTCACAAACGACTTCGAAATTGACAATAAAATAATTGAACTGCAAGATCTTAAACTACCCTCACGCCTTGTAGAAAAGTTCTCTTATAATTCTATTGGATCAAAAACTACTAAAGTAACGGAAATCTCTTGTGAACATGAGCAAAGAATGCTGTGAGCCCTTTCGTCCTTCCAGGTTACCAAAGAAAAGAGACAAAACATTTAGATATCTTGAACCCTTTTGAACACAATCATAGTCCTTAAAAACCACTAAAATGGAGCTGTGCCTCTAGCCACTTGCCAAATCAGAACAACACTGAAGGGCTCACTTTGCAAGCTGAAAATAGCCTTGTGGAAATGCTATGTGTCTGAGCATAAGACACAATGGGAGCAGTATTTGCCACTAGTGGAGCTTTCTTACAACATTACGGTGCATACTTCCACCGGAAAAGCTCCATTTGAAATAGTGGAAGGGTGGATGAAAGTCCTGCCTATCTTGCATACTAAGGATAAGATTTTTGAGCTGATCATCACCGCCATGCACTAGTGTTTGCAAAGGGTGATTGGGTTCTCCTGCATTTTAAAAAGGCAAGGCTGAAAAATAAGAGGGGCAAAGACCATTTGTTCCCTAAGCTGAGTATGAGATACTATGGGCCTTTTCAAATTTCAGAGAAAATCAATGATGTAGCTTACATGTTAACTACCAGCTCATTGGAGGATTCACAATGCTTTCTAGGTGAGTCTTCTTAAGCCTTTCCACTACTGTCATGTGCACGGATTGGTATCTAACGTGTACTGTGTACACAAGACTAGCTTAGGTAGCCTGGAGAGGTTCAGAATTAGGCAGGCTTGATGCTCGGGTTGAGTGGCAAGGGTACGAACTAGTTAGAGGTCTTCACTATTTTTGGCGCTTGGGGCCCGGGTCTATATAAGGGGCCCAGAGGTTCAGTTCTCAGAGAGCCGATGGGAGCAAGTCTCGTTCCCAGGTGCTAGGTCTGATCCTGGATTGAGTCATAGCCCAAGGCCCCCTCCCGGCCTTACCTCTCCCTCCTCCCTAGCAGCAGATCCCAGGCTTCACGCCGCCACCTGGTGATATGGGACACCCGGCTAGTTAGGATCTGGTTGGGAGTTTGGCCAGTAGGGTCATGTCAGTTGGTATCAGAGCCAACTCCTGAGGTAGGAACTTCTGTTGCAAGAATTTTGGACGATTTTTTCTCCTGTAATGCCCTAATTTCGAAATTCATGTTCATTACCCTTAAAGTGCTTGTTTGGTTCATCGGTTAAGGGAAGTGGTTAAGATTAGGGAAAGAAGGTAGGAGAAGGCACAGGGTGAGTGAATTCGAAGTTGAACTAAGGCATTAGGTGAGAGAGAGAGCGAGGTGTAGCTCGGGAGGACCATAGAACGATTGCAGGGGAGCGAGATTGCAGGAGAGAAGTGCTCGTAGGAGTATGGGCTGATCGTTGGTAAGCGATGCGATAAGGCGGAGCTTCGGTCGAACCTAGGTACGGTCGGACTGAGCAAAGACCGGGAGAGCGCCATAGGCTAGAGCAGTTCGCAATCAAGGGGCGAGTCATGGGGTGCGCCATGGGTTGGAGCAGGTCACAGGGAAGGTTGTGCTAATTCCGGGGGGGGGGGGGGGTAGATGCTAAAACAAAGCACCATCCCTCCAACTGAGGAGGGTGGGCTTTTTAGAAAGATGAGCTCTCTAAACGTTTCGCCCACCTATTTTAGAGCATAGCGCAGCAGCAGCTCCTCCCCTTATCGTGACCCATGCGCAAGACTCTACCTCTCTACACCCCTCTTGACAATTCCACTCTCAGGTACCACCTGCTGCAGATTTCCGTACAGGCCACCAAGGAGCTCGGCTCCTAGATTGATAGCCTCCGCCACCCCTTCTTCTTTCGACCAGCCAGCCTCTCCCTCTCATCCCCCTCTGTTTCGTTAGTTTTCCTCTCTGTCCCAGTCTCCTAGTTTCGAACCCACCTGTTCCTTCTCTTCCCTCAGCCTATTTTTTGCGATGGGAGACCAGGAGATGAACTACCATGCAGAGGATGACCACGGTCTCGACAATGATCTGATTATGAAGAAATCCTTCAGTGAATTCACCACTGCTCTTGATGAAAAGTTTGAGCTGGTTAACACGAATCAAACGGGGTTGACACAGCAACTCCAAGGGATTCAGACTACACTCACACTTTTGACTAGCACTGTGCAAGTGCTCACGCATGTGGAAGCCATGGCTTTAGTGTTAGGTCCGAACATCACTCCAGATCCTTTTCTCGGAAATCAAAAGTCTCGTACCAAGGAGGTTGTTGACACTTGGTTGCACAAGTGGCAAGTACACTTCCAATTTCACTATTATCCGGATGAAAAGAAGACACAGCTTGAAGCAGGGTTTATGTCAAGAAAGGCTTTATTGTGGTGGAAGGAACTCCGACCCAAACCTGCAACATGTATAGAAGTCGAAGGGGTCTTCAGGAAAGAGTTTCTGAAGAAGGAGAAAGATTACGATATCGTAGGCAAGCTTAAAGCCCTCAATATGTCCAAGGTAAATCTGACTTTTGAGGTTTATCTTTGAGGTTTCGGGATTTGCAAACCAGAGCTACAAAGATGGATCCAGTGACCTTGTTAGGTTTCTTTGTGGATGGTTTACCTGACTTGTACAAGTTACAGATTGAAACCGGCCTCTAATTACTCAGAGGGCAGTGGTACTAAATCTTCAATCACTTCAGCACTTATTTACAGCTCACAAAGCATATATCACAACCATGAACCATTGCATGATCACCATTTGGCATTTACCCATTTGTTCACAAACAAAACCACTGAAAAAGGGATGGAGGCTAGAATGCCCCTGCTCAACAAACATAGACAAGTGCACCCGATTGGCCCCAAACACCATGGCGCCCCTTTCGGTATTTCTTTATATTTCACAATGAAATGATTACAAGTTGCATCTGGGAGACCTTCCCTGCAACTGAGCACGCAGCCCCAATTCACTAAGCCTTCGCAAGGCTTTCAAGCATAGAACACCATCACATAAGTGCACTTAACCCATAGGCTCAACCCATTCTGAGTGCAATTCCATTGGCTATCCAGATGCAATCACACTGCACCCCAGCTACACTCTCTTTGAGTGGTTTCCAGATGGCATTCACAAAGCTTTTCAAAGCTCTAAAATAAAATCAGCAAAGTACCCAACTAAAGAATGACTCATGTAGCACTGCCTGGGCACCTGTGAGCCAAGAAAGAGGCAGCACACGAGGCCAACCAATAGCTTATGGCAAAAAGAAATTGCAGCAGCAAAATCACAACTCACCAAGCCCTGAAAACTCGAACCAAGTCCTCAATCACCAAGAGGACATAGTAGCCAATGCCCAATTGCATTCTCAGCCAAAGAGGAGTGCAAAGGCATGAAGAAAGAGCATTTACAAGAGCCGACCAACAAGAATTCCACTGAAAAATGCGAAAAGAAGCACTTCTGTCGCGAAGAAGTGGGAGTTCTTGGGCTGAAAAGAAGCATGCTTCAGAGAGGAATGCATTGAGAAGATTTTGGAGAAGTTTCATCGCCGGAAAGTCCTCCAAAACTGAGAAAAAACAGTCAACCAGCGCATGGGACCACTCGAAATTCAACAAAAAGCTGTAGCTTTGCAAGAGGAGAGGCCCAGGAGGCGGTAGAAGCAAAAAGGTCCAAAAAAAGCCACTTTTGCAAATTTGACCAGCAAAAGAAGTGCTCAGCTCTGCCCATTCTACCAAACGCACGGAGGGAAAAGCATATCACTGCGAAGGGGAGGCAAAGGGGAAGCCATCGGGCCAAACGAAAATCGAGGAATCCAAACGGGTGAGGAATTATGAAGAAAAACAGAATTCAGCTGAAGGAGGCTCAAAAACCAGTCCAAAATCTCACCAAAGGGAGAAGATGAGAAGAAAACCACACATGTGAAGTTTAGAAGGCCCACGAAAGTCCAGGAATGGCAAAGGAGCATGTAGAAGGCACTAGAGCCACCTGGAACTCTAGGGGGGGCACTGAAGGTGCATGGCTCTCTAGGGGGCCCATTAAAAATGCCACATCATCATTTCCCAACAACCACTCTTTTAATTCCTTGAAATGCCTTTGGGCCTAGGGATTAATTACGCTTATGTGCTAGGCACCATGCCGCGTTTAATTACACACATTATTAAGCCCACGCTTGGACTTTTAAAACCAAAGTTGTCACGGTCTTGTAGTACATTAAAGTACTTAGAATTTCACGCCCCCGTGACATACCCCTCTCTTGAAATAGCAAACCACAATTTGCTGCCCCAAAACACAGGACTGAGCATGAAATATAGCATAAAAGAGTATTCAAGAAAGCCGCAGCTATAGTATACAGAGATAGTGAAAATATGGCTAGGAGAGGCATGCATCCATCCATATACACTGCTCAAAATCTATGTGATCCTCGGTGATCAATAGTCAAGATGCATCAATATCATGAAGTCTCATAGCAGAAATACTATCAGCGCAGTATCTCGGATGAAACATACAGTGTCATCAAGCGACCTCATGAAATCACGATGAGCCCGTTTGTACTGAGGGAGTGGAGGTGCTACCCCCCTCTCGAACACCAGGTAATGCTCCAGACGCTCGCTCTGCTGAACTACCTGTAGGAGCCCGGACCACACCCGGCTCTAATTAGCTGCAATATCCCAGGTGAATTTGCCAATTCACCTTCCTCCATCCATTTCGCATCAAGTGATGGGTAATTTTGAAATTTTACCAAGTAGCGACGGATAACTTTACCCTTGAGCTTTCTATCTCTATGTGCCAGAATCTGCTCTGGGACCAGAAGTTCATCCTATTCTTCCACTTCAGGCTACACCTCATCAAGTAAATCCTCGGGAATATCTCCATGATATTGCTTTAATAAGCTCACATGAAAGGCATTATGTATCTACCTCGTTTATCTTTTTAGAAACCTGGAAAGGACCATAGTAACGCATGTTCAGCTTTGTGTACAACCTTTCCTTGCCTTTCTTATTTTTCAGCCTTGCCTTTTGAAAACGCAGCAAAACCCAATCACCTTCTGTGAATACCGATTCCCTGCGGTGCTTATCTGCTGCTCTTTTCTGCTTGTCCTGACTTCTTTGCAAGGCATATTTGATCTTCTTGTAAGCCTCTTCAAGGCTTTCCACAAAACGATCAGCTCCGAAGATTTTCTCTTTTGTATGCAAAATGGGAAGTATCTTCCTGGCACCTTCCACTATTTCAAAAGGTGCTTTACCTGTGGATGTGTGTACCATATTATTGTAAGCATATTCCAGCAAAGGCAAATAATGCTCCCATTTGCTTTTGTGGTCTGAGACATAGCATTTAAACATATCCAAGATGGTAGAGCTTTCCTGCTCCGATTGTCCATCAGACTGAGGGTGAAAAGATGACGAAAAATTCAGCGTAGTGCCCATATTTTCAAACAGCCCTCTCCAAAAGAGGCTGGTCATCCTCGGATCTCTATCACTGATTATGGATTCAAACATCTCATGATACTTGAAGACATGCTGCAGAAATAATTTGGCCATTTGATCTACTGTAATTTTCTTTCTTACTAGCACAAAGTGGGCTTGTTTGCTAAACCTGCAAATTATTGTTCACAATCCATCATGCCCACTAGGAGTACGTGGAAGATCAAACACAAAATCCATAGCTATGCTTTGCCATGGTCTATCCGGAATTGGCAAAGGGTGTAACAACCCAGGTGCCTTCTGCCTGTCAAACTTTACTTTCTGACAAACCATGCATGTTCTCACATATTCTTCCACATCTTTCCTCAAAGATGGCCAATAAAAGTATTGCTCCATTGCTGTAATTGTTGTTGTAATTCCCCTATGTCCTACATATGGAGGAGCATGACTTTCCATTATGACTTTCTGTCGCATCTGATCAGTGACACAGAGTCGTCCATGCATCAAAATGAAACCCTCTTTCAACATATAGTGATCATGCCTTTGACCATCAGAAAGCTGATCACTGCTGAAACACTGGGTTTCTTGGAGATTGCTTCAGGCTGTAGTTTCCTGGAAAGTGCATCAACCACGACATTTTTGTTACCCGGCACGTACACAATTTGAAAATGAAACATTGAGAGGAAGTTAGCCCATCTCATGTGCTTTTCAGATAATTTTCTCTGCATGAGAAAATATCTAAGTGACTGATGATCTGTCTGCATATAAAAATCAGCTCCAAGAAGGTAATGTTTCCATGTGGTCAAAGCATGTATCACTGCTAACATTTCCTTCTCGTATGTCTGCAAGTACAATTCAGCATCTTTGAGAACTCTACTCTCATATGCAACCACTCTGCCATCCTGCATCAAAGTGCCTCCTATGCTGTTCCCACATGCATCACAAGTTACAGCAAAGGGTTTTGCAAGATCTGGCAAGATAATAACGGGTTCAGAACACAACTTTTGCTTCAGCTCTTCAAAAGCTGCATTTTCCTTTGGTCCCTACCGAAACGTTACAGCTTTCTTTTGTAAAGCATGCAAGAGAGAAGCAATTTCTGCAAAGTACTTTATAAACCTCCGATAGTATGAACACAACCCAAGAAAGCTTCTGACTTCATGCAGGTTTTTCAAAATTGGCCAACTCCTTATGGCCTCAACTTTTGCAGGACCCATCTTGACTTCATCCTTTGACACTATATGGAGAAAATGAATCTCATGCATAAAGAACTCACTTTTCTTGGTGTTTATTAATAGCTTGTGTCTTTTCAACTCTTGAAACACAATAGTGAGGTGTTTCCTATGCTCCTGCTCATTTTTAGAGACCACAATGATGTCATCGAAGAAAGTGCCCACAAAATTTCTATGTGCTCTAAAAATTATGTCCATCGTTCTATTGAAAGTGGTAGGTGCATTAGTCAAACCAAAAGGCATCACAAGGAACTCATATAAGCCAAATGAAGTGCGGAAGGCAGTCTTATAGACATCTTCAGGCCGTATCCTTATCTGATGGTATCCACTTTTAAGGTCAATACGACTGAACATTGAGGAACCTTCCAACCGATCCAATATATCATCAATGCGTGGAATTAGAAAACGGTTCTTAATTGTGACTTTATTCAAAGCCCTATAATCAATACACATTCTCCAACTGCCATCCTTCTTTTGCACAAGCAACACAGGGGAACAATAAGGAGAATTACTTGGCTGTATTATTTCCTTTTCCAAGAGTTCCTTCATTTGTGACATTATCTCTTTCTGTTGTGCCTTACTAACACGATAGGGAGGTATATTAGGCGGTGAGCTTCCTGGAATTATATCAATTTGATGATCCTCAGGCCTCTTGGGAGGTAATTCTTGAGGAAGTGCATCTGAGAAACAATCCTAAAAATCTGAAATAAAAGCAGCCCTTTCTCTATCTAAAGTAGAAAGAGTAGAGCCTTCTTGAACTGGTTGGCTGTCCTCTTTGACAAAAATCAAGTACGCTGAAATATGACACTTTATTACATTGGAAATACAAGAAGCTGAAACTACAGGGATGGACTCCCCTTTCAACTTTACATCAAGTATATGATTTTTGCCTCTATGAGTTAAAGAAATCTTCTTGTTTCTCATCTGCACATCAGCCCCCACCCTGTACATCCAAGGCATCCCAATGTGCTAGGCACCATGCCGCGTTTAATTACACATTATTAAGCCCACGCTTGGACTTTTAAAACCAAAGTTGTCACGGTCTTGTAGTACATTAAAGTACTTAGAATTTCATGCCCCCGTGACACAGATCAAGAATAACAAGTGTACCACTTTGCAAGAGGCCATGAATTACACGCGCATCTATGATGATACCATGGCCAATGCAAAGGGAACCACACTTGCCGACACGGGTGGAAAGAACAAGAGGAAGTTCTTCCAGTCTACCACTGGTACCAGGGAGTCAGAGTCTTTAGACAACGCCGCCTCCAAGAAACATTTGACTCAAGCGAAGAATGGTCGTGCCCGTTTCCTTCGTACCTTGAAGCTAAAGAAAGAAGGACGTTGCTTCATATGCGAGGAGCGGGGCCACACTAGGAGTGATTGTCCTAAGCACAAGAATCACAAACAAGCGCCGGGACCAAAGCTCCATGCGGGTCTAAGTACCAAAGCTAAGGGAGCTAATCAAGTTTCGATGACAAATTATTTGTAAATGTCATTGCTTGCCCACTTTCTTGTAATTGTACTTTTAATAATTTGTTATTTGGTTCCCATGATCTTTTCCGAGTTTATGGAGAAGTTAGGGACCAAAGAGTTCACATTCTCTTTGACCCAGGCAACTCTCACAACTTTATTAATTACAAACTTGTGCAGAAGATGGGACTGTCCACGATACCTAGCGATCACACCTACGAGATGCAACTTCCACCTGGGAAGTAGTTTTGGGATCACAAGATTGAAGCGCTTTCTATCCGGATTCAAGACTACACAGCTGCTATTACGTGCTATGTCATGCACTTGGAGCATGTGGACTTGTTAATCGGAATAGAGTGGTTTAAAACCCACAATATTCGGATTGGATGAAAGGAACATACTCTTTCTTTTTTGGATAAGGACACCCAATTTTATAATCAGTGTGATAATATTCCCTCTTCTCATGGACCTATTGTATCTACGATGTAGCTTCGGAATATATTAAACACTTCTCATTATGATGTGTATCAGTGTGTTTTGATTCCGCTTTCTTCATTTGTTGTCTCTATTAATAACAAGAATGATTTAAGTGTGTTTGAACACCGTGAATTGAGAACGTTGTTAGATGATTTCATGGATGTATTCCCTGCTCAACTATCGGAAGATTTACCTCCAGAATGGGCAGTAGACCGTCGCATAGATTTAGTACCTGGGGCTCAACCTATTAGTGTTTCACCTTATAGGATGAGCCAGCTTGAGGAGGATGAGTTAGCTTCACAACTACAAGATTATCTCAATATGGGCTATATCCACCCAAGTAAATCACCTTGGGGAGCATCTGTCCTCTTAAGAAAGAAGAAAGATAATTCGTGGAGAATGTGTATAGATTATAAACGATTGAATAAAGTGACAATTAAGAATCGATACCCTCTTCCTCGTTCCGATGATTTGATAGACCGTTTGGCCAAGTATTTCACTAAGATTGATTTGCGTACGGGTTATCACCAAATCCGTATCTATGCTAAACACATAGATAGAACCGCTTTCCGAACTAGGTATGGCCACTACGAGTTTCTCGTATTACCTTTTGGTTTGACCAATGCCCCTGTCACCTTCCAGCAAATGATGAACGATTTGTTCCGATATTTTCTCGGCAAATTCGTTGTCGTGTTCTTAGATGACATCTTGGTATATAGCCGATCACTAGAGAATCACATTGGACACCTGCGGATTGTCTTAGTTATACTAAGACAGCATAAACTTTATGCCAAGATGAGTAAATGTGACTTCTTTATGAAGGAGATCATTTACTTAGGACACAAGATTTCTTCTGAAAGTATTAGCATTGATCTGGATCGTATCCAGAAGGTTTTAGAATGACCTATCCCTCAGGTTGTGAAACAACTTCGTTCTTTCCTACGATTCACGGTATTTCTACGGAAGTCTGTGCGTGATTATTCACACATCACAGCACCCTTGACCAACATATTGAAAGGTCGTGGACGTAGGTCTACCCAGCTGATCTCTTGAAATGATGCATTGAACAAGCTTTTAAAACCTTGAAGTTAACTATCAAGGAAGCACCCGTTCTTGCATTACCCGATCCTACCCGGCCTTAAGTAACAGTCCTTTTATGCTTATGTACGGGTTTCAACCTAAGTCACCAGTTATGGTTGGGTTAAAGGGAATCCAAAATGATGCTGCAAAGACATTCTCGCAAGACATGCAAGAAATGTTGCAGTTTGCCAAGGAGTCTATTAGAAGTGCCCAAGATCGGGACAGATTTTATGCTAATAGACATCGTTCACCTAGAGAGTTCTCTGAAGAAACAATGGTATATTTGCGAATTCCCAAGGAATCCAAGAGCCTAAGTACTGGTTTGGTTCCAAAGTTATCCCCCAGATACCGTGGTCCATTCAAGGTTATTAAAAGAATTGGACCAGTTGCATATAGACTAGAATTGCCTCCTAAAGTTAAAGTACATCAAGTATTTCATGTCAGTAGACTGAAAGAAGTATTGGGTGCGGATGATCCTCCTCAAGAAATAATAGAAGTTACAGATTTGACTTTTATTCCACACGAATCTTGAATTTCGTGAAAGACAGATTCGTAATAGAACTATCACGGAATACAAGATCAAGTGGGAAGGATCGTGTTGAGGAGGATGCAACATGGGAGACATTACAGAACCTCCAGAAGACACTCCTGGGTTTTTTAGCGAACTCAGGAGTGAGTTCTTAGAGGAGGGGAAATATGTCATGTGCACGGATTGGTATCTGACGTGTACCGTGTACACAAGACTAGCTCAAGTAGCTTGGGGAGGCTTAGAATTAGGCAGGCTTGATATCTGACGTGTACTGTATACAACTGCAATGAAGGGGAAAAGTGGGAGTTATAGTGGGAGATTGAGAATTGTTGAGGACTATATAAGTCAACCCCCTACCACTCATGTACTATCGATTGATTTGAATCTTATCCTACCCACCTCCTTTCCTACTCTCCAATGGCAGGACTGTTCACATGCTGGTGGACTACTGAAATCGATCATGGGCTAAGAGTAGAGTTGGCAAATGGACAGCATATGATCAGCAGATATGTTGCTAGGATGCAAGGATCAAGTTCTCGGATGGTTATGAATTCGCAGGTGATCTCTTGGCATTGGATATGGGCCCAATAGATGCTGTCTTGGGCTGTGATTGGTTGAAACATTGGGAAAATTCAGCATGGATTTAAAATGCTTTATGTCCACAAAGGTAGATCTGTAACAGTGCAAGGTATCGCAAACCCTAAATTGCATGTCATTTTAGCGCGGCAGATGGCTAGGGAGCTCAAGAGAGAGTGCGCCATCTATGCACTAAATGTGTCATTATCTTAGGAGGGTAGCATTCCCTGTGTTCAGGATTGTGATATGTAGAAATTGCTCTCAGAATTTGCAAATGCACTTGCTGATATGCCTTCACAGTGGCCCCCAAGGAGAGATGTTGATCATGCCATAGTCCTAGAACATCACATTAAGCCAATTAATAAGTTCCCCTACCGTCTTTCTAAGGTAGAACGGGAAGAAGTGACAACACAAGTGCAAGAATTGCTTGAGAAGAATTTTCTCTCTCTTAGCCTTTTGCATCCCTAGTACTCCTGGCAAAGAAGAAAGACGGTTCATATCGCATGTGCATTGACTACAAAGACTTGAATAAGGCCACTATCAAGAACAGGTTTCCGATCCCCATGATAGATGACCTATTCAAGGATGTTCAATTCTTCACTAAATTTAATTTGAGGTCAGGCTACCATCAAGCCAGAATGAAAGAAGGAGATGAGCACAAGACAGCCTTAAGCACACAGAGAGGTTCATATGAGTTCAAAGTGATGCCTTTTGGATTGACCAATGCACCAGCTACTTTCCAGGCACTCAAGAACAAGATTTGGCAGCCTCTTCTTTACAAGTGTGTGCTGGTATATTTTAATGACATCTGTGCTGGAAATTTTGAGGTTACATCAGCTTTATGCTAAAGCTAGCAAGTACACTTTCGTGGTAGAAGAGGTTGAGTATCTTGGTCATATTGTGAGCAGGGATGGAATTCGGGTGGATTCGGGCCAAGGTCAAATGCATGAGGGAGTGGCCACAGCCATAGAATCCCACCCAACTCAGAGGCTTTTTGGGCCTTGCTTCTTCTTATAGGAGATTTATTGAACATTTTGCCAAGAGGGCAGCCCCTCTCACTGACTTGTTGAAAAAGGATGCCTTCAAGTAGTCAGAAGACGCACAACTCAGTCTGAAGGACCTCAAAGATGCCTTGGGTAACGCACTTGTATGCCCTGATTTCTCACGACCCTTCATTGTAGAGACAGATGCAATTGGCAAAGGCCCAGAGACTGTTCTAAGACAACAACGTGGAGTTATCGCTTTCGAGAGCAGGAAATTTGAGGCCAAGGAATTGAACTATCATATTTATGATCAGGAAATGTTGGCTATCCTACATGCTTTCCAGAAATGGCACCACTACCTGTACGGTAGCACAATTAAGGTTAAGACGGATCATAGGACACTCAAGTACTTCCTTATGCAGTGCAATTTGTCCATGAAGCAGAAGGGGTGGTTAGTTGGCTGCACTTCCGTCCTATGATTTCGACATTTGAGTACAGGAAGGGGAAAGAAAATGTGGTCGAAATGCCTCATCTAGAATGTGGGCTTGCAGTTTATCTGCCGTTTCCACCATCTATTAGGAGTGGATTCATGGGATTCAAGAAGAATATATGCAGAATTCAAAGGCAGCCCCCATATTTTTGGAGTTACAGGAGCCTTCAAGCCAAGGAAGGGCATGTTGAATTTAAGATTCATAATGGGCTGTTGTACTGCAAGGACAGAATTTATCTTGTGCCAAATTCAAAGCATAGGCTACTGGTTTTGCATGAAATGCACTCATCTTCTACAGCAGGACATGTGGGTATCACTAAGACATATGAAAAGATCAAACAAACTTCATCTGGGATGGTATGTGCATAGCCAAAGAGTGTGTTGATGTGATGTGTTGGTGTGTAGTACTAGAAGATCTAGTACTAGTGATTGTGTGAGTCACGTGTGAGTGTCACGTGTCACTATGGGACTTATCGCATATGCATTTGGTGCAAGTGTGTTAGTGTATAGCCTATATAAGGCTTGTACTTCACTTGTCAAGTCATACTTGATGAATGAATGAAAGCCTTCATTATGTCTTCATTTGAGTATCATTTCTTCACTCCCTAGCTTATCTCTCTCTCTCCCTCACACCCTGTTTCTAACATGGTATCAAAGCAGGTTCACCCTGCCATAGCTGTCTTGCCACGTCATCCCTGACCTAACCCTAACACTAAACCCTAAATCTGCTCAAACCTTTCTTCTCTGAGCTGCCTCAGCTGGAGCCTTTCCTTCTGCTCATTTCCGCCACAGTTCAGCTTCCTTTTAATCTCCTTCCAACTGCCTTCTATCCGTTTAGGGTTTCTGCATAGCCGCCATCCTTGCTGCCCTCATTCGCCTTTGTTTTGCACCTTTTTGTGACCATTTCTGCTCATTTTTCAAGAGGCGTGTGCACACGTGCTGCTGGTCGGCATCTTCTTCAAGTGGCGCCTGCATACGAGATGATTCAGAGCTGTCTCCTTCCCGTTTTTAGAGTTTTCAAGCCGTTGAAGCAGAGCTATCTACCTACATGCATTGGCTGCACATTTTCGTCACTTTTGGAGGCATTTTCAACACGTTTTGGAGCTGCTAATGCAATTTCGAGCTGTTTTGGTGCTGCTGCAGCATAACCGTCTACATCAGAGGTGACTTTGGGTGTTTTCCTCATCTGCTCCAGCATTTTGAAACCCTCAATCACCTTGGAGCTGCATTTCCAGCCACATCCGAGCTGTTCTTAGCCTCCAGCTCATCTACAACAGTCGGTTTGCATTGTGGAGGCCTGCTACTTCATTTCGAATTGTTCTAGCGAGCCACCTTCCACATGGACAGCCTGTTTTTACACTTCAGAGTGCTCTCGTGAGCTGTTCTAAGGAGGCTTCAGCACTCAATTCTACATTTCAGGGGATATACTTGCTGGTTTCTTATTCGGGTTCATTCAGTTCTCCATTTTGAGGCGTATTCTTGCTGCTTTTCCATTAGGAATTGCATTTTGGCACCTCCGAGTCATCCACTAGCCACGCCTTTCTCAAGCTGCTAATTCATTTCAAAGCCCTAGACACGCTCCTTTATTGGCTGGTTATCTATTCCCGCTTGCTATCTTTGCTACCTCAGTTTGACACTATGGAGCCTCGTCCTCGTGGTGCATACTCATCCCCACTCCTTCAGCTAGGGATGAGCAGCAATGGTGCTTATTGGTGTGAGGTTGTTCAACAAATTGCTTCATCAACGTGACCTCACTACTTCAGCTAAGGAGAGCTTGGACAAGCTCAATTTATGCTATATCTACTGGACCTGAGCAGGAAGCTTCATCTGCTATGTTTCATGATCTATTCCTCTCTGAGGAGGTAAATGATGCTTAGCTCTATGTGTGTTTGTGTTGAGCCAATAAAGGTTCTCAGCCTTCAGTTGTCCCTCTAAACAGAATGTATTTGGAGTCAATAAGAGGTACTCTACCCTGGGTTGTCCCCCAAAACTGAATGTACTTGTTTTTACTTTGGTTTGATGGTATTGACTACCCAGTTCAGAGTAAGGGGGGCGATGAGTGATGGTTTGCCCTTGCCGGTCGCAAGCTGACTGAGAAGTCACTATCGCACGGGAGGTGTTGGATGGTTGGACTTGCTCTTTGCAGTACTGGACAGCTAGCTATCCGAAGGTCTCTTACAACCATTACCCATTCTAGAAGGCAAATGGACTCACATAGCTATAGATTTCATCACAAGGTCACCTTCTATAGAGAGGGGATGGAATAGCATTTATGTGGTGGTGGATAGAATGAGAAATTAGGCTCACTTCAAACCCACTAAGACCCGGTATTCAGCATCACCACAAGTGCTTGGCGGTTTATTGCGCATGTTTTGAAGCATCATGGCTTCCCTCTAGAAATTGTCGGTGACATAGGTGCAAAATTTATGGGTCACTTTTGCCAGGCGTTATTCACAGCATTAGGTACTCTCCTCACACCTAACTGCTTCCCACCCTAAGACGGATGGACAGTCAGAAAGGGTGAGCAAATGGGTGGAGGAATAATTGAGGCACATTTGTCATGATACATAGAAGTCTTGGGATAAGTGGTTGGCTCTTGCTGCACTTTGTTACAATAGTACCAAGCACCTTTCTATTGGCATGAGCCCTTTTGAAGCAATGTATGGATGCAAGGTTGGGATGCCGCCTTTAATTGCAGACGTGGCTGTGAAAAATCAGCAAGCAAGAAGTGACTTGGAAAGATTGGATACCCTTCTACAATTGGCTAAGAAGAATATGCAGGATGCCCAAGCCAAGCAGAAGAAGTATGCGGATAAATGCAGGAGGTATCTCTCTTTTGAAGACAGAGATTATTGCATTACGCCTCCATAAGAACCATTATACCTCGCTCAAAGGTAACACCAACACGAAGCTTGCTCATAGGTATTACAGTCCCTACAAGATCATCTGCAAAGTTGGAGAGGTGACATATGAGTTGGAGCTACCTAGTACATCCAAGATTCATAATGTTTTCCATGTGTCCTTGCTGAAGCCACACGTAGGACAGCATGTCCAAGTTCTTCCTGAGCTACCACCTATGGAGGGGAAAAGTGGGAAACTAAGTTGTAGTGTAAGTCAACCCCCTACCACTCATGTACTATCAATTGATCTTATCCTACCCACCTCCTTTCATGCTCTCCTATGTGCCTACTCTCTCTCTCCCCCTACTCTCCTACTCTCTCTCTCTCTCTTCCCAATCTCTCCCCCCGCTTCTTCCCTCCTAGCTCTCTCTCTTCCTCTCTCCCTCTCTCTCCCTCCTCCTGTCTGCTTCTCCCTCCAGTTCTTGTCTGCTCCACCCTCCCCTCCTGCTCTTTATCCGTCTGCACCCCCGCCTAGCGCCTAGCTCCTCCCTCTCCCGTTTCTTTTCCCGTTCCTTCTGCATATCTCCTCCCACTCCTCCCATCTGCTGTAGTACCAGCACAGCAATAGCACACCAGCAAAGGGCGGCGCCCAGGACCAGGTCGCGGTGGCGGCGGCTTAGCAGCAATCCGTTTTCAAAGTCTAGGTCGCGTGGGAGGGGGCGGTCCTTTTTTCGCAGGTCATTAACCTAGGAGAGGCACAAGAACAACCTATCTTCAGCCCCCAGGCTGAGCTGAGCCTCGGGCTCAGTCTGGGGTGTTAGAGACAGCAAAAGGACCCCCAGTTATTCATAGGCCACCATGGAGCTCCCAAAGGTGAAGACCTTTGTTACAACCCCTATTAGTAAACCCTCCTACTCCAACATCACAGTAACACCCAGCCCATACACATTGCATTACAAGCGGAGGGTTAGCTCATACCCATAGAAGCAGATATGCTTTCTACAGTAGGAAGTAAGGGAGCTCAGACTTATGGTTGCAGCTCTCGGGAAGAAAGTGTAGGAGATGGAGAACAATGGAAAGCAAGACATCATTCAAGAAGCACTACACATACTCAGGGAAGCAGCACTTGCATCACAGTTGGTAACCAAAATCCAGGACGTGGTTACCAATGAGGTCAAATCAATCAAAGAGTAAATCTCAGCAATCATGGACAATAAAATCAACAAGAGTGAAGTATATGGAAAGGTACAAGCGTAGCAAAAAAGGGCTGCTAATGCTCGATGTCTATGCATTGGAGAACTACCTAAAAATTGGCATGAAGGGAGCCTGGCAAAAAAAATATCATAGCAGCAACCCCTCAGATTGCAATGAGAGGTACCAAGGTATGGATATCAGAGGAGCTCACCCCAATTCAGCTCAAGATGAAGTCCACAAAACTGAACAAAGTGAAGGACACTCACAAAGAAGGAAAATGGGCTGTCTACAGAGATGGAAAAGCACTTACATAGACTTTAAATCCAAACCCAAGGATTCTCAGTCATAAACTTTGGGAGTGGTATGTGCACTTCCAAGAGACTCACAGTCTATAACTGATGTTTGGTCTTTACCCCTTTTTGATGTGTGCGCTTTGTCTCATAGTCCTGCGAGGGCTTCTCAAGACGTTTTTCTTTCTTTCTCTCTCTCTCTCCTCCTTCCTCTCCCCTACCCTCTCCCCCTTTCTGGAAATTCCAAGGGTGTATACGGAACTCAACGTACGGACTGTACGGGTTCCGAGGTTCTGTGCAGATTGTTGTGTACGGTTGTACTACGGTTGTACGGTAAGGAATGATGGTAATCTTCTGACCTTGACAGACTATTTGTCCCTCCTTCACATTCACCTCTTGTACCAACATGGTGAAGTTGGTGAGAGCATCCAAATTGGGCTTTTGAAGAGCGAGTAAAGAGCTCCCATATATTCCCTAGAAAGCGTGCCCTAGCAGAGTCCCCCCAACTACAAAATTCCAGGGAGAAAAGAAGAGAAAGCTACAACTATTTCGGGCGGGCACATCCACATAACCTCCCTCACTCCCTATAGTACAGACAGGAGATGACCAGACTACTAGCAACATGTGGCACCGTATGGATCTGTAGTGGTAGCATGGCAGGTTCCATGGGCTGCTGATGTGGCATACAGTCACATAGACCTGTACAGATGCAGACATGGCAGCAGCCACATGTCGGGCACTGTTGCTGACATGGCAGCTGCAGTCGACATGCCACGTGGCAAATCAAATCAGGTTCACTGGCCTGAGGACATATCAGCCCCACCCATCGATGGGCTGTAAAAGTGAGGGTTGCCCTCTCACTTTCCATCAGTGCCCCTTCCATCGAGTGAACTAACAAAAATAACCCTAAAAGACTACATAAGGTCGAATTTGCACTAGAGACTGGGAGTAATTTGAACTATCCTGTCTCTCCACCTGCTATATGCACAACACAGATAAGCCTCCTGCCACTATTCCTATGCACAAGGAATCTTGTAGGCTGATGGCTGGGAGAGTCAAGTAGCAAAGAAGCCAACTCAGTTCACTCTGCAGTTCAGCAGGGCTACTAACCCACTGATGGATAAGAGGGTAATCACCAGTAGGGCATTTCCCTTGACAGGTGGATTCATGCACCTCCACATGCGACAGCCACACATGGCTTTGGCGACACCTGTCATGAGCCAATTGAACAGAAAAGCAAGATATGCATGTAACACCGGTCAGAGAAGTGCGCCTCTAGTGATATAACCAGCTCAAGTGAGGGGTTACTCCACAGGCTCTCTCACATCAAACTGTAATCACATAATATATAATACCAGTAGGTTAACCAAAATATCCTTAAGACACTACAAATCAGGTCAAAATTGAATCCCAGTCAAACTGGGCGCTAACTCAGATTTGTCTAATCTGCCCTTTGGTACAGATATAGATGTTGGCAACCGATTGCCAAGATCTATAAAAGCTCTACAAACACCCATGTTCAAAAAGTGAAAAGGGGTTCAAAGCTCTTATCTTTCCATTTACAGAGTTAGAAATACGTCTACAATAAAAAGAAGTCTCACAAACAGCTTAAAAGATTTCTATGACAAACATTGAAAGTTGTAGTTTGGGGTGTGATTGATGCCATACCAAAATATTTATCCCTTCATGAGACTAGAATGTATCCAATCTTACAAATCAAATTTTTGTATAGAACAAGCACCAAAAGCCTAAAATGATAAAACCACCACACAGGTGCTAGGTCACAGGGTAACCTGTCTGTTATTACACAACCTCGGGAACCTGAAAGAATGAAAACATGTCTCGAGCAATTTTACGCTTGTGGGCATTTCTTGAAGTTCGCTACACACAAGTAACATGGCTTCCCTAGCTACTATACACAAGTTGCTTTCTTAGAAACAGCTCCTTGAAGTTGGCTATACACAAGTAACATGGCATACCCCCTAGCTACTATACCGCATTCCGAGCTATAGCATTTGGATCCATCAAAATGCTCACCTTAAATGCAGGAGACCGGCCTTGAACAATGAGACAAAATATACAATCTTCTGTTGTGATCCTCCTCTGTCCCGTCATAGCGTTATTTCTACTCACTTTCATGCTCCCGGGAGCTTGATTCCTAAATTCTAGAGCCTGCGAGTTGGGCAGGCTCTGCCTACTGCGGAGGGAGTCTTGCTTGAACAGACTTTTGAAAATGGATCGAGTCATTGCGTCCCCTTCATTATTATCCACAGGTGCTTTGTAATGACCGTCTATGCCTTGGAGACCCTTGGTATCTTTGTTAGCTTCAGCTATGTAATTTGCCCGACCTCCGAAAGATTTCCCTGTGATCCGCGAACCCTGATTTGTAACTCCTAGATTGCTTTCCAGCTCGCGTTCCCCGTCCTCGGCTTGACCCTCAACTGCCAATCTGTTATGCTCCCTTCCTTCCTCCTGCTCGATTTCGAGTTTTAGAGCCGCCAGACGATCATCTTCAGTAAAATCTCCCTTTAACATCACCCTTGCATGGATTTTGTCGACCCCTGCGATGCGTGCGCCTCCTCCTCTTCCTATTTGGTATTTAAAAGCACCAGTGGTTGTTTTCGATATCTCTGCGCCTCTGCACCTCTGTAATGTGAGCTCATTTGAAGCAACATTGCACCTGCCAAAAGAAAGCAGATCGTCTACGAACTCAGGCGCGCACGATATAGAATTCCTCGTAACCTGCCCATTTGAGGCGTACGTGGAATTGTCTTCTTCAATTTGTCCTGCTGTTTTTATGAATCGACCATCTGCCATTTCTCCAATGCTAGAGGAAGAAAGCAAATGTCTTCCTCTAATTGATTGATCTTGGCTGTGCTCATGTTGTCTAGCTCTGCAATCCCTACGTTCATCCTGCTGTCTCAAGTCTTCTTTGCGGCGGTGAGGCAACAGCAAGTCATCAACGACAGTGATGGGCAAGTTCCACCTATCTCCAAGACCATCCGCTGCAGCTCCACTTCTGCTTTTCCCGTTCAGTATATCACAGGTGGCAGACTTTCCAGCTAACACACGGGAGCTGGGTGAAAGGTGTGACAATATGTTCTTCAATCTCCGTTCTTCCATCTGCTGCCCTCTTCCAGATCTCAACCAAACCCAATTTCAATTCGCAATCCTCAGCTAAAATTTGCCCACCAACATGCTTCATAGAACAATTCATCCTGCAAGCTCTTCTCGTCCAAAGAATCCAGCATTTCTTTCATGCTTCATGCAACAAATTCACCTTCGGACCTCTTTATCGCCCAAAACCTCCAGTACTCAGTGCAGAGAAATCCTGCGTGCTCGTTCTTCCATATCTGAGAATAATCTGCGTTCGAGCTGGCTTTCACGATAGTTTACGCATCCGTGACTCCGGGGGATCGGTCGATGATTCAATTGCTGGCACAAGATTCTCATCTTAGATGGTACGGCATTCTTTGGCAAGGATGAAAGGAACCAGGATCGATGGAATCCTAAAAATTGTCATCCGCAACTGAGATGAGGTTTGAAGAGATAGGGATGAGCGTCAGCAATTTGTCGATTCGTACTCTTCCATCGTCTGAGATTCGGCTTGTCTGTCCACAAGTAAATGGCTTAGCTTTGCAACATCAATTAGCCTTACCTTCAAATTAATTATCATGTCTTGTTCATTGGAGGGGGGGGGAGAGACCCCCTCACTCGACATTCGACACATGCACCACTTTTGGAACGTTCCCACACTGAATGCAATTGGATGCTTGTCGGAAGGGAGACCAATGCAAAGGTAAAGCCATCCGATGCTTGATGGAAGTCTGATAGATGCAATTGGACTACACAAGCACACAAAGTCTAGCACAAGGTTGGTATCCAATAAAAATGCAGAAACATTGCTTCTCTAAACATGTTCCGGCAATTCGGTCTTAACAGATTGCAACCTTGAGTCCATTGTCTCTATCTGATCTCAACAGATTGCAATCTTGAGTCCATTGTCTCTATAAAATATTCATGTTACAAAACTCAACTACTATAGACATAGTCTCTTTACAATGTTACAAAACTCACTCCCTACATTTGAAGATTGCAATGCCCTTCAAAGGGCATTTTGCCCTTTATAAGAAAGGCAAGAGAGAAATAAACCTTCAAAAAGAAGTGCCACATTTAAAACAAATTCTTGGAGTGCCTTTCAAAATTATCAAAAACATCTTGACTAGAAGGATGACCTTTCAGAATGAAATTCTAGGCTACCCTTCAAATTTGAGGCCTAACAAAAATCACTTCAGGGTAGAGCTTTGTGGACTTGGTCTTTCTCCTTATAGCTAGGACATTGAATTGTGGTGGCAATTTTATAAAAAATTATAATGAGTAGGAGTGGTCAAGGCAAAGTGACATGTTTGATTTTTTATTCTTGACACAGGCTCTCCATGGTAATGCTTTAGAGCTATCTTTAGATATTACTAGAATGCGTACAATAATTCTTGGTGATGTGCTTTCATTTGGAGCAACCTATGATGACCACTAAGCTCTTCTTTTCTCATATCGTTACTACTTTCTCAAGTAGTGCACCCATTATTTTTTAAGGCACTCAATGAGTGCAATTACGTTGTCTTACCTTTTTTTTTTTTACATGATGATATTGTGGTATAGAGCTACTATCCTATGCAAGAGTGACCTCGAATGTGTATGCGCCTGATGAGTGTGTGGAAGATTTTACAACACGCCTTTGCATAGTGAAAAGACAAAAGAGCGAAGCTAGACAATGAAATAGGACAAATTAATGAAAAAGTTTGTACAAGTCTGTTTGTAAAGGAAACTAGCAGTGGGCCCTTTTGTAGACATGTCTTTGTGGAAACTGTATAGAAGTTGAGCTTGGATAAGTCCTGGCAAGCATCACTTTTATTGAAGAGGGGAGTCTGCTTACCTGCCACCATCTAACAAGAAAACATGATGAGAACCACGTTAACTTAAGTTGGGAAGACAAGTGTCATAAACCCTCCTCCCGTGTTATCGGGGTCACAATAAAATAGACACTTAGCCATGAACTTAACCAGCATGATATGTAAAAAATTCAAGTGTTGATTAGGTAGGGTGTATAAGGTAAAAGGTTAGTTAGGTAGAAGGTTAGGTGTGGAATTGTAGTTACCAATAACGAGATTTTGGAGGGTAAGAAAGAATTACTTGGGAGATTAGTATAGGAAACCTTAAATGGGGATAAATAGCGGGGAGACTTAAGGAGACCCAAAGGAATAGATATTTAGAAAATCGGGGGGAATTTAGATATTGATTTTGAGAAGAGGGGAATTAGATGTAACCATATAGAAGGGGGGAATATTAAGAAGAGGAAAAATGGTTGTAAAAATATATAGAAAAAAGGTTAAAAGAGTGCTTTTTATTTAAAAAATTTAAGACTAGGGGGAAATTTTTACCTTTTAGCAAAAGTAACAAAAAAAAGAAAAGGGAGTGACAATTAACTTCTATGAGAGCATAAAATTAAAAAGCACTTTGGAACAAGTAATAAAACAAGAATTAACTAAGGTGCAAGCTCATGTTAGAGAAAGACCAATAATACATTAAAAAGGTTAAATAGGGCTTAGAGTTATAGCAAATCTAAAAAAGAGGGAGGGGTTATAATAAAGGATTTAAAGAGGGAGGGGAGGGGGGTATATAACTAAATAAGGGAATTACTAACAATATGAAAAAAAGGGCGAGGGGGGCGCGCGGGGGGGGGGGGGGTGAGTCCATAGCACAAAGTAAGCTAAAACTAAGGGTTAAGGTCCTAATATATAGAAAAGAAATTAAAACATTATAAAAGGACATATGTTATGAAAAAAAGGGGGCTTAGAGTTTAATGAAATTTGTATGAAAGCAAAGCAAGGCAAAAAAGGTTTACATAAAGTAAGGAAAAGGGAGGATTGTAAAAAAAGAAGGGGACAGGGTTTTTCTAGAACTAAGAGAGGGGGAGGGGGGGTAGTTAATAAGAATTAGCTAGGTAAAAAGTAACCTGTGAATCCTCGGTTCCAAGGAGAGGAGAAGGCACCCTGTTGTTGGACTAAGTGGCGATGTGCGGGGGATGAGACGCGGTTTGATCATAGATTTAGTGAGCAAAAAAAAGGGGGGGTCGTCAGCACAATATTGTGGCACCAGTGAGTTAATGCTGGTGGAGGTTTGTGCCAGAGGAAAGGAAATCCAACCTAGGACGGGATAGCGAGCCAAGGAGCTCAACTTCTACTGAGAGAGCAAGGGCAGAGGCAGAGCTGCAGAGGGCAATGAAGGCAGCGAGCGGGAAGACTAGCGTGCGGGAGGTCAATTATGGCCGTGGAGTCTCATTAAATAGGTAGGCCTAGTCGGGACTTCAAAGTTCAATAGATCATTGGGGATTTAAAGGGCATGAAAAGGCATGTAGTTATAGCCTTTACTGATCCTACCACTGCGTGCCAACAGGAGACACGGTACCTCAATATCAGTGTATTCAAAGGCAACTTAAGTTGGGGCTAACCAAGTTTTACATGATTCCTTTAGTGTAGGTTATGGGATACATTGGAAATAATTAGGATGCATAGGAAATAATTAGAGTTGTATCTAGGCAATAATTAGAGTTATATCTAGGAAAGTTTGCAATTAGAGTTGTATCTACCCCTAGGAAAGTATATGGGATACATAGGAAATAATTAAAGTTGTATCTAGAAAAGTTTGCAATTTTAGAAAAGTCTAGGGTACATAGGAAATAATTAGGGAAAATATATATTAGGAAATAAATAGGGAAATAATTAAAAAGAGTTTTAGAAGAAATTAGGAAAATTTAGGGAGAAATACAAAATAATTAGGAAAATAGGCAAAAAATATATAAAAATTAAATGACAATTTTAGGAAGAAAATTAGAAAAAATGGTAGGAAAAATATGGAGAAAATTAGGGGGGAGAAGGGGGGAGGGGGAAATTTTAAGAAGGGAAATGAATGAAGAGTGGGTGAAAAGAGGGAAATACTAGGGAGAGAAGTTGAAAGAGGGGTTTGGGGGAGGGGGGAGGGGGGAGGGGGGAGAACTAATGAGCAAGTGACCAAACCAATGGAGGAAGGGATAGTAAGTGTGTGTGTGTGTGCATGCGCGTGCATGCGCACATGTATGCATATAGCATTTTTGGCTTTTTGTATATATAATATGATGAATATTTGGAATGAAGCTGCTATGCTGTGTAAGGGAACAAGGATTACTAAGCTGCTATGCTATGTAAGGGAGCAAGATGGGAAGCCGCAGAGGGTTGTCTGACCATGTCATCATGCCAAAATGGGGCTCACTCCCACTTGGCACGAACTACCAACAAATGGGTTTTAACACTGTGAAAATTTGACGAATCTCAAGAGTATTAGCCCCATGAGTGACCACTCAACAGTCGAATGTCATTTGACATTTCATTTGATTGGTAGTCCATTTGGCTTGTTACTCGAGTTATATGTCATTTGGCAACCATTTGTGTTGTTACATACATTTAATTCATGATGGTTACATAATGTCATGAGTTTATATTATGGTTGCATAATGCCATAGTTATATTATGATTATTACATAGGCTAATGCATGTTCAGCTGCACATTGCTATGTGCCATAGGGATGATGGTCTTGCATATGCCTTCACCAATACTATGCCTCGTTAATAAAGTTCTTCTTAATGAGTACAAGTAATTCTCCCTCTTATGTATCATGGTATCTTCATTCCACAATATCTATTTTATATATTTATTTATTTATTTATTTATTTATTTATATGTAGAGAGAGAGAGAGAGAGAGAGAGAGAGAGAGAGAGAGAGAGTGTGGGAGGGAGGGAGCTTTTGGAATGTAGCAAGACTCACCTTATTCTCATGTTGCCTTCCATTAGCCTATAACCACAACTCAAAGAGCTCACATCAACCTGGCTCCATACTTTAAAAGGTGTGATCATTGTCCAAGCATTGGCATCATGCAAAGCATAGTACATTCACATATGTGGTGATAATTGCTCTTCATTGTTATCCGCAATCATCAATGTGTGAAGAAATAATAATGTTGATAAAGTATACCATGAATTTCAATTTTGATGCAACTCCATCAGCTGTCATCAACCCATCGCAAGAAGATGCGATGGAAATGCCATGAAATAGGTATTTATGACCCTAGCACTAATGGGGCCGAACAATGCACTACAACACCCCACCCACAACAAGCAACCATAAATTGCAATTTAGATGGAACTCCTTCACCCTTAACTAACCCACCCATAATAGCTTACCACTTGATTCCAAGTCCATCACCCTTACTTAACCACCCCAAGCAAATGCAATGGGCATTCCATGAGGTAGGTGTCATAACCCTAGCAGGATGGGCAAACCAGGCAGTACGACCTATGGTATGCATTTGGTTTTTTCAATAAACATTTTGTGTGTATTGAACATGCCAAGGACATATGTTGAAGGCTCTAAGGAGGTATGTTCTTTAGTCCTCTTCTCAAAGGAGGTGTGTCCTCTAGTCGTGTTCTCAAATTTGGCACCTTGACCTTGATTTCTATATGAAAAGGATATTGTGTGTTGTTGTACCAATTGAATGTGATTCTTCTACCTCCCTCCCAAGTCAGAGTCCCACCTTGATCAGTGAAAATTTGTAGCAATAGAGAAGTTGAGGGACCTACATAGGATCTCTTATGATGGTATGGCATGTGTATTATTCTTTCTAGTTTTGATAAGGGAACAATCGATCAATAACTTCCAACAAAGTAATGCTGACATTGTCGATCAATAACTTTTCGTCCACATTGTCCACCACAAAATAGATACTTCTAAGCATCAATCCAAGTTCATGAAAAAGGCCAACTAAGAAAATGTGATACTTGGAACTAGAATGAAAGGAGGATGTACTAGCAGTCATTAATAGGCCAAATACATTGGCTACATTGTTTAAAGAGTATTTGAGCCAAAACATTAAATGCTCATATTTCATCTTATGTTGGCTTGAGACTACATAGTTCAATGCAACTCAACACAATCTAAGAACATGATGTGAGCTATATAAACACTAGTCAAAGAAGATGGTAGGGTTATCCCCAGATGAGCAAGGGTGAAGGACTTGCAATATATTTCTCCTTTACTAGCCATCTTGTCAAAGAAGATGGTAGGGTTATCCCTAGATGAACCAAAAAGATAGTAGGGTTATCTCCAAATGAACAAGAGTGGATGACTTGCAGTAGCTTGCTCCTCTACTAGCCATCTAGTATTTTGCTTTTGGATGCAATGGGGAGTGGCATGATACAATCCAATCTACAATGACAGCCATTGCATGTCGCACTATTGCATATGCTCATATATTTATAAACAAAACTATATCTGTACAAATAACATAGGATACCACATATAACAATATTTGTTTATACTTTTGGTTTTCATCTTATGGATTCTTGATGTCATCTATGATGTGGCTTCTTTCTTTGTATCTTGTGAGTGATTCTTTGAAATCGCATGGGTGAATGGAATATGATCTATGGCATATTTGTGCTTTGTAATTCACTAGAGGAGATCAAAGATCTAACTTAGTATTGGCCTAATGGTGAACTCCAAGTGAAGAATGATTGACAAACAAAAGGAAATACCTCATGGCAATACTGTAATATTCTTCATTGGTAGCTTGGCCACATTGTATGCCCTTTTTTGGGACTTTCATTGTAAGGAGACAAAAGTATGTCCCCATAACATTGAAAAAATAAAAATTCTTATTAATTAGTTGTGGGGAAAAGAAGAGGGGTGAAAAGGAAGATGGAAAGGCCATGATTATACTAAGGGATAAAGGGGGGGGGAAGGAGTTTCAATTAAAGAACAATAGCATTAGGGGCATTAAAGGAGCCACGTGAGGTGAGATTGGGGAAGGGAGGAAGGGACCACTTATGAAGGAGGCATTAAAGAGGGACATGGAGGGGAAGGAGGGACCATTTATACTATTGTATTTATCTTTAGGGATGCTATACTACTCTCTAGCTTAGTGATAGAATTCAAGTGTGTGAAATAAAAGATGTGCACCCCATTAAACCATGGACAAATACAAATTAATTAGCCTCCATGGACCAAAACAAATAGGAATAAAGTTGAGTGAGCGAAGCATGTCCCACTAATATTGACAAATCCATGTCCCCCTTTCGAATATAAAATCAAAATTCGATTGGTATTAGTTTACGCCGCCTCCATGTATAAGTGTAAAGCTTGTCAAAAAGCTTCAAACTTGGGTAATGGAAGCACTTTCATGAAGATATCTACCTGCTATAGCTCACCAAGAGTGGATTCACTATGCTCCACTCAACTCTACTTGTATTTGGCATATGAGATTGTGTCGCATTTGGCACTCGGTTGTGACTGCTCGTCCTACTTTTTTTAAATAGCGGTTGATTATGGGTAAACTATCTACTAAGGATGAGGTTACCATGTGGAAGGATGTGGTGTCTTCTGTCAAGTGCATTTTGAGAACCATTTCCTTATTTTCTAGGGCTGCCCAACAAATTCGGCTTGCCTGGAAGTTTCTTTTTAAGTGAATGTCTCTAGCAAGATCTCGATATTGATTCAGTGAAAGCAAGCCCTTCTAGGAGCCAAAGGCAATCTTAATGGCTCCCAACTATGAGTTTGGTCCCAATTACGGGCTGTTTTTCCATGTAGGCTTTGGTTGATCCATAATAACATAATTTTCCACTTGTTTTGCCCTAAGGCTTACTGAGTTTCACCAAGAGATTTTAGATGTCCTTCAAGTATATCTAGTAGGCATTCTAACTATGCGATAGCACACCGTGCTCTGAGTTCTATCTTAGTTTTGTAACTTAACTTTTCTTTAATTTGCTCGACCAAAAAAAAAAAGAGTACTGTCAAAGGCAATCCAAAAACCAAGACTTGTGCATCTTCAAACGAAGAATTTGTAGAGCTGATCTCTAATTTTAAAAGGACATGGTAGTGAACCCACATTCAAAGAAACTCTATCCTTTGCCATGTAAAACCTTAAGCAAAATACTATTTTTTGTCAAGCTTCCTTTGTAGTGCAATTTAGAGCCTTCTTTAAGTTAGTAACTGATAACAAAAGAAACGAATTTTGTTAATAAATATACCTTTGTAAGACTAGAATATATCCACTCGTACAAATTTAGATTTTTTGTTGTTCTAAAGTCCGAAATTCTACAAAGAAAATAAAAGAGAAAACGAAAGAGAAGAAAAATGAGGTAACAAAATTTTTGAAAAACAAAAGGTAGACATACTTAGCAAGTAAAGCAACACTTATGACGTCATTAGTGCCCAAGCATAAGCAGTACGTCAAATAAACAAAAGAGAAAGATGCAAGAAATAAAAAGAAAGGAAGAAGGTGACTAAGCAAAAATAAACAAACAAATCAAAATCTACTCTCTCTCTCTCTCTCTCTCACGTAGGGATGAAAGAAAGAATTTACAGAATGAATGAAGTATTTAAAACATTAAAAACTAACTAAACCTCTTACACCTATGTACCGCTTCCTACAAAGATGCAAAATTACATTCCTACCTTAGAAACCACATGCATACTCAATCAAACTCTCTTTTGAAAGTAAAAGAAAAACGGGCTGTTCAGCTCTTGGCCATAATCAAAATTATTCTATAGGATGTCAAGCTTCTTCATAAAATTTCGAACTCTTGTCAATAATTGATGAGACACATTACATTATTCTCCCCTCAACTAGCTTCCTAGGGATAAGAGACTAATATTTTCTAGTTCAACAAGTATCGTCCCCATTTCACATGGTCGTATGCATGCTCTTTGGGTTAATGGGACGAATACAAGGGAGCCTTTAAGCCATAACCGTTCGACAATTTGAATTCTAGATTGGATAAGTTATCAAAAGCTGGCTACTGTCTTATCCTTGTGATTTCACTCACTCGATGAACATATACCTAGATGAATCCAGGGACATTCCCAAACGCATCCCTTAAAAACACAACATAGTGCAGTTTCAATCTCATGATAGTCACTCATAAGGTTGAAAACCATAAACTCGATCACGCGTAGCAGGGACTAGCTACTATGACATCCCCACTGATGTCATCAGCGCCCCACAGTGGGTGTAGACCATAGTATAAAAATATGCTCTCATACATACAAATCCACACACCCACACATACTTGAGCATCCGTTTATACAAAGTCTTTGTCCTGAGTTTCTGTCGGCACTCAATGAACATAACTCTTTGGTAATATACCACATGCCAAAAAAAAGTAAGATATGAAACACAATGAGAACAGAACCCCCATCCACAGGAAGGTACAATTTCATTTCATATTAAAAGATTAGACCTTGGATTACATTTTGGGTTGTATGCTGAATTAAAAATACACCTTTCTACACTATCCATGTTTTTCAATACTATGTCTGTGAATTGCAATCCACACAGACAAGAATAGCTGAAACACTCACAGCTAAGACCTGAACTCAGAATACATGTCCACATGTAAGTTTAAACTGCAGCTGGTTCCTCTTCTTTGTTCTCTGATCCTTCTTCTTTGCCTTTGGATGGCTTGTCCTCGTCTGGCTGTTTCTGTGGGAATGATATTTCTGAGGGTAAAATCTTTCGCTCCTTTCCCTCTCTTACTGTCCAGTAATCCCAAACTTTTGATTTTGGTGGCTCCTTGGCCTCTCCAATTGGTGCCACAAGGCCAGGCTTACCATCATCTACAACCGCATCTACAAGTCCATAGTTCTTTGCTTCCCACGCATCCATGAAGTAGTCCCGATCAGTGTCCAATTCAATCTGCCAGTTGACAAAACAATCGACGACCATAAGAATCTGGGAAAATCACTTAATATTATAAAGTTATTACAGATCTGCATCTCTATTGCTAAACTGCACACACAAGGACAGGTTGTGGCACATGAAAACTACATCTGGTTGCTAAGCAAGACTCTTTACTGGAAATTTGATAGGTTTTGCCACATGAAAACGTAATATCTTGTCCTGCCTCCTGAAAGGGAGATTCTTGCTCACAAATAGATCACATCCACTTTCTATTAAAAGACTGCTTAACTGCAGTTTCAAAGCTGTAGTACGGCAGAAATAAATTAATCAACAATTGAATATAAGATACGATTCAGGAATCAGGACATTTCAGGAGGGAGTTCCGCATCTTATGCAACAAAAAATTGCGTAGTGTGCAAGGCATGCTTCGCAATTAAGTATCTTGCCTCATGTCCTGAATGTCATCTTCTTTCCAGAGTCGAGCAGGAGGCAAGATGGGATATTAGGTTTGTTACAACCTATCAGATTTATTTTTTAAAGTTGTGGTTAAGAAATTTCTTTATCATGTGGTACAACTCATCTTTGTGTGTCAGTTTAGCAATAGAGATGGAGATCCTCTAATATTGAGACTATCAAATGGGGTGTCATTTTTTAAAGCCCCTGTGCTGCCCTCGAAGCTCCCAGAAATCCTGGGATGGATACATATAAGGCCTCACAACACATCTATTCAAGGTCCCCTTAGGTCCAATGTTGCGAGTGGAACTACTAAGTCCACTTGTCACCCCAGGAAAGGGGACAGGCAAATTTCTCTCGACGCCCCCCCGTTGTCCCAACCCAAGCTACCACATCACCCTGATGATATCCAGCTGCCCAATATGGGGCCCAACTGCCCTCAAGGCACATCACGTGCCTGCGATCCAGTTTCAAGCTGCCACAGGTACACATCACACCACTTCAGCCAGCTGCTGCTGCCATTGCCGACAAGCCTGCACACACAGTTCACTGATCAAGCTTGCTCACCACCACTGCTAACAGAGAGCCCAGGGACTCTGTTACCATGTTAAACCCCTGCAGGATCCACGTGTAGACCACGCTCACACCCACACAGTACACTGGGTACAGGGGTCCCACACCAGCCTCACAGCCTTGCAGCCTTTAAACTCCAAAAACTATGTAAAGGGAAACACCATATATATTCAAGGTCCCCTTCAGATCTATATTACATGTGGGACTTTTAGTCAGCCTCCCCAGTCCATATGCCACCCTAAGAGAAGGGAGGGGCCAATTGAGGAAGCAATTTTGTTTGTCTTAAAGGCATTGAAGCAATCTATGGTGGTTAGGACAATAATGCTCGTCAATTATATTTTTAAACAAGGTGAATTTCATTCAATGGGCCTGCCCAATGGAAATGCCATGGGATGGGAAAGAAATAAAAATGCTGAGAGAACAAATGCTACAAGAAGTGAGAGAGCTATTTAAGGAGGCGCTGGCAAAGAGAACTACATCAATAGCACAGGATCAATTTTAATACCGGTGTTCGAGAAATGGGTTCCTCGATCTGTAGATAGAGGCAAGTGTTGTTTCTAGGTCGGAGGATGGAAACGCAGACACAGACAACGAGGCTAGTTGTGTAGAGTCTTGCACATCAGAATTGCTCGCACATTTGAAAAAAGACAAAGCATCCCACGTTTCCAGATAGTCTATGCCACACCCTATCTCAGAAATAATCGAAAAGAACCAACAAAATCTAGAAATTTCTTCACTGATTTAGCAGGATAACATGTCAACGACCACAATCAGGGAAGAAGAGTAGCGCAGAACCAGCATCCAGATCTATGGCCGAGGAATGGAGAACATCAAGGGTACTTACAAGCAAAGAGGCGGAGCTAGAGGCAACAAGTTGTCATCCCTACCAAGTGGAGATTAGAACACCAATGTGAACGAAATACATAGACATCCCCTTGCAAGATTTTCGAGAGCGAGGTTGGCTTCTTCCTAGCTTTTCTTAATAGCTCGAAAGAACAGGCTACTTGGGAGAGAGGACAGTAAATATGTTCGTGAATTCTATCGTAACCAAAATCTTTCTTCCTCTCTCTTTCCCCTGTCCCTCCTTCCCACTCTGTTCTCCCCACACACAATGGCTCGCAGGTGCATTAAGCAATGCATCGTTTTACATGGTTTGCATGTTTTGACGGTCAACAATTACAGTTGCTTAATCCTTGGTGTTTGGACTCCTTCCGATGCGTTGCTCAGTGCGTAGTGCATTTTAGCGTCCTTATCTGTGTGTGCCTTGTCTCACTCCTGCCAATATGCCCCTCTTCAGACCCAACACATCGTCAACTCTGCCTCGCACTAGATACCCGGCATTAGCGACGACCTGCTGAGGAATGGGAAAGCAGGAGCATAGGGAAAGAGAAGGCCAAGCGTGGGAGATGGATCGCATGCAGAGAATGCTCCAAAAGGGGACGTATGCCAGGACATGCTCCAAGATATGATCCGACAGGTAATCCCACATGCTTGGCTCCATATTTTTGACCACAACAATTTCAAGGCTACTGCTACCAGCGCCTTGGGCCTGCACTGCAAGAGGATCAGATGGCAGCGTACCGGAAAGGTGAGCATCATCGGTCATGGGCAGATCTTGGGCAACAATCCTGTCATCCGCAGGCGCCATCCTGGGAAGGTGGGTCGGAATCTGCTCCATAAAGATGCAAGCTGTTGCATCGCTGATACCCGGATCGGCTCCCAGGTGGGCAGGAACGCCGTGGCTCGGGCAGAGCTCAATACTTGAGAATGCTCTTCTTGGAGAGGCATTGGAGGGAATGCGGTGGAGACTCATTCGAGAGAGGAGGCGATGGGAAACTGGGGGATGATAGCCAGTCCAATTCCTAGACTGTCTCCGCGTGCGATCCATCCTCCTCCAAAAAGGAGGAGGTTGGGGAGGATAATGTTGGCGAAGATGGGAAGGAAGCCTTGAATTGGAAGGGGAAGGAGAGGATGGATGGCATGGGACCTGCAAATTTGCAGGTTATTAATCTACAATCAATGAACTCGCCTAAAATTAGTTTCGGTTCTAGGAACAAAACGGCGCAGCTCCCACCTGCATCAAATGCATGCATTGAAAGCCCCCTATAACAGCCAATGAAATTGAAGAATTTTTTAAAATCCAAAAACCCCTATTTTTCCTTTTGAAAGAACTCGAACCTTCACTAAGACCTTCCCTAAAGGGCAGGCCAAAAACTGCACAGTACCTTTGCAAGCTTTGCTTTGCATTATAGTTATCCTAGCCACTTGTTCATTGACGAATACTTGCTCAACATGTAGCTCATAGATTGCAAACTACATTTCAATATCTTAACAGGCTAATGACAAGTAATAAAACTCTTCTCCATGTGACCACCAGGTTAGATTGTCCTTGGAGGTGAACACGTTAAGACCTATATACAGCATGCCTGCACATTACTTGCACAATTTCTTTTTGCATAAGATGGGGGACTTTATCCTAGCCACTTGCTCATTGACGATTACCTTGCTCAACATGTAGCTCATAGATTACAAACTACATTTCAATATCTTAACAGGCTAATGAAAAGTAATAAAACTCCTTTCCCATGTGACCACCAGATTTGATTGTCATTGGAAGTGAACACGTTGTGACCTCTACACAGAATGCCTTGCTTAATGAGCAAAATTGTAGAGCCTTCGAATCATTAAAATTTTTGGAAAACCTTACCTTAATTTTTCGTTGGGCCAAGACCAGGACTAATACTAATTGAATTTCCTATTTTTCAATGTATGGGGGGACATAATTGCGCAAATTTTTTTTGCATAAGATGGGGGACTTTATCCTAGCCACTTGCTCATTGACGAATACCTTGCTCAACATGATTGCAAACTACATTTCACTATCTTAACAGGCTAATGACAAGTAATAAAACATCATAAGCTTTTGCTTTTTAATTTGTTAAGATTTCTTTTCCTATGAATTCTTGAGTGACCTTTTTTCCTTTAAAAACAAACCGTAAATTTATTGTATTTGAACTTTTTTCTTTTAGGTACGTGTTTGGTTTAGAAAGTTGTACATTTGGATCTATTCATAAACAAAGATACTCCTTTCTAGTATTCATTATTGCATGAGCCCTTTTTTCAGTTTTACAAGAATTGATTCTGATTCCAATGATGTACATGCTAAAAGTGGTGTACATGCTATTAATATTACATGTTTTTTACCTTCTATATCTATGCCTTTCTGGATCGTGACAGGCATCCTTGATACTTTTTTACAGGTGTTTATGAAGCATTAGAACTGAGGGATGGTGGAAAGGATTACCTTGGCAAGGGTGTATCACCTTCCCCAAGTGACCACCAGATTTGATTGCCACTGGAAGTGAACACGTTGTGACCTATTCACAGCATGCCTTGCACACTACTGCGCAATTTTTTTTTGCATAAAATGGGGGACTTTATCCTAGGCACTTGCTCATTGACGGATACCTTGCTCAACATGTAGCTCATAGATTGCAAACTACATTTCAATATCTTAACAGGCTAATGACAAGTAATAAAACTCCTTCCCCATGTGGCCACCAGATTTGATTGTCATTGGAGGTGCACGTTGTGACCTATACACAGCATGCCTTGCACACTACTTGCACAATTTTTTTTTGCATAAGATGGCGGACTTTATCCTAGCCACTTGCTCATTGACGAATACCTTGCTCAACATGTACATATACCTTTCTAAGACTAGAATATATCCAATCATACAAATTTAGATTTTCTGATGTTCTAAAGTCCAAAAATCTACACAGAAAAAGAGAAAACGAAAGAGAAGAAGAAAGACGTAACAATTTTTTTTTTAAAAACAAATGGACAGACTTAGCAAGCAAAGCAACACTTATGACGTCATCAGTGCCCAAGCATAAGCAGCTATACTGGCTTTTTAAAGAACCACGGAGTCTCTTGGGCAACATATAGCTCATAGATTGCAAACTACATTTCAATATCTTAAGAGACTAATGACAAGTAATAAACTCCTTCCCCATGTGACCACCAGATCTGATTGTCATTGGAAGTGAACACGTTGTGACCTTGCTCAACATGTAGCTCATTAGAAAGAACCAAAGAGTCTCTTGGGCAACATGTAGCTCATAGATTGCAAACTACATTTCAATATCTTAAGAGACTAATGACAAGTAATAAACTCCTTCCCCATGTGACCACCAGATCTGATTGTCATTGGAAGTGAACACGTTGTGACCTTGCTCAACATGTAGCTCATAGATTGCAAACTCAATTTCAATATCTTCACAAGCTAATGACGAGTAATAAACTCCTTCCCCATGTGACCACCAGATTTGATTGTCATTGGAAGTGAACACATTGTGACCTATACACAGCATGCCTTGCAAACCACTTGCGCAAATTTTTTTTGCATAACATGGGGGGACTTTATCCTAGCCACTTGCTCATTGACGAATACCTTGCTCAACATATAGCTCATATCTGATTTTCACCGATGCTATAACGATAAACATGGGATATGATAATTGGAAAAAAGCCAGAAGCATTTTAAAAAACAATGCATTTAAAATACAGCATTAAGGCCAAACAATGAGTGGAGGAAACGACCAAGATACTTTGGTTCGGGCAGAGGGGTAAAAATCAATCTGGAAGACACCAAAAAACACATAAACAATGCATCAAGCAACAGTTGACCATAGAACCTCTCAGTCCCTATGCATTCCCTCCTCCCCCCTTCTCTCTACCCTCTCTTCCAAGGGTCACTCCTTGAGCAGTCCATCAATCGTTGTTCTCCGTTCATTAGTAAAACAGCTTGCAGACTACGTGTTCTACTTGCACACAGATGCTTCCGCTTGGCCTCTGACAAACCACTAAATCTTGTACAAGTCTACGACTTTTAGTCAGCATAAAGAGATCACAGGAATTCAAATTATGAATACCTGCTCTTCAGATTTGCCAGTTAACCGGGACATGATTTTTGTCAGCTTCACTTTGTGATACATCATTTCTCTCACTTGCAAACCTACTTCAATCGCCTGAAATTACACCAGCAATCATCCAACAATAAGGCTGGGTATGTGAAGCAAACTATAATAGGCAAGTTACATGAGACATTAAGGAGGCCAAGACGAATATACATGAGAAGTTAGGGCTACGAATTCAATGACAAAGGAAGATGGACTGATAACCAACCGAGCCTTGTGCTCCACCAAGGGGTTGATGAATCATCACCCGTGCGTTGGGCATACAAAATCGCTTTCCCTTAGTACCGGAAGCTAGTAAGAATGCTCCCATAGATGCAGCTAAACCAAAGCAAACTGTCGAAACATCTGCCTTGCATAATTTGATGGCATCGTATATCCCCATCCCTGCATAGATCAAAAAGTGGTGATAGTTTGAGCTGAGTTAGCCTTTTTTTTTCCTATTAGCAAAATAAATAGTAATGCTTTAGCCTTTCCATTAGAGATTAGACTGAGCTAATTTTTTCCTTTTTTCCCCCGAACAAGCGCAAATGCTATCTTCTCAATCCATACCGGCAGTGACAGAACCTCCAGGAGAGTTGATAAATAGCTTGATATCCTTCGTTGGATCATCAGCATCCAACAGCAACATTTGGCTAATAGTCACATCAGCGCTAAAGTCATCCACCTGCCGAAATTGGCGTTACCCACTCTCAGAACTCCGCTCCAAGAGAAGACGCTTTCCTTAGCACACTTAACGAAACAACTGAATTGAATGGAGAAGAATCACCTGCGATCCGAGAAAGATAATCCGCTGCTTGAGAAGCATGGAAGCGGGATCGAAATCCTGGGATTTCAACGTGCCGGGGGCATAGGAACCGCAGGGGGTAGGAAGCTGGATTAAAGCCTGCACCCTGTTGAACCCACATCGGGCTCTGTGATGGGAAGGCGATGGGAGCCGCAGATTCAAACCAAACCAGGGGGTCCTGCAGGATGGGGTCTGAAAACTGTGAAATGGGGAGGGCTCGGGTAAGGAAGAGATGGATGGAGGAGGGGCTGAAAGCAGAGAGGGAGGCATTTCGAAGGCGAAAGCCTGAAAGCGATGAAGGGGGAAGGGTACAGGTTGTTCATAGCTCCGCCATAACCAACAGCTTCAACTGTACACAGCACTGCAATTCATACATTCAAGATGAAGATAAAGGTGAAGATGAAGACAAGATTCTTTCATATAACAAGGTCTTTGTCAAACTTAGCGTTGACCTATCAACCTGACCATTGGTTTAGTTTACACTCCACCGAGATTTAACAACCTCACCATTGCTTTAGTTTCCACTCCAGGGTCGAATCTCCGCCTCGTCCCATCAAGCAACATTCAGAAAGTGAATCTCGTTTCCCTATTTCTGATGCACTCCACATGTGTCTCACATCCAACGGTCCAAAAATGGCTCTGCACACATGCCATTACATGAGGGATCAAATCACGATGGTCCACGCGCATCGTTCGATGACACCCTTCTCAATGATCGTACTGGTACACGTGGCCCATGGGGAATGGGCCCTTGGGTCAGAAAGTGTCCGAGAAGTGGCTCACGGCCTGCCACTTTCAGGGCACTTTCCTTCATCCCATTCCCCAATTTGTCAACTTGAGCATTTAACCTAACCATCTTACCATTCAAGCACATGGAGGCCTTTGAAACTTGATTTCAAACCAGATTCGCCTACCAAAAACCAAGTTGCTAATCAAATTTCATTCACGCGCCAGCCAATTTTATGAGACTAGAAGCAGGCGTTCAGGTTGTGCGCATGATGTGTGAACATGCCTGGAAATAGTCCAAAGCAATCATTGCTGCTGGTTTTTTCATAAGCCCCTACTTAGAAGGAGGGGTCTGTTGGGCAACCGATTTTTTCGTGGCTTACAACCAAGCTCTTAAAATCTACTCCAGGTTCCCAAACCAAGCTACTCACGTGAATATGCTCTAAAGAGATAATGTGCACCTCAATTCACATATAATTGAAAGTAGGGGTGGATAGGTAGGCTATGGTTTTCATTGATTTAAAATCTATATAGGCTATGTGCTTTTTTTTTAAAAACAAAAAATAGTAGCTTTTTTTATATATGGTTTGTGTGCTTGACCTAGCACAGTGCTAGGTACGCATGACTCCTTGATCAATACTTGCCTTCTCCAGTTTGCTGCTTATCTAGTTTAATCCCACACCTGTTCATAGGGCTCTAGTTGCTCTTTAAGCGTAGGCCTTGAGGGTTGTCCCTCTCCCTAGCTACATCTTGTATTGGTTCTTTTGGGATTGACACCCCCCCCCCCCCCCCCCCGACTATGTGCATTTGTGTAGGCTATGTGCATCTATGTCGTTGAGTTTGTAGCCCAATTGGCCAAAACCCTTGCCTCTCTTTAGGAGCTCTTGGGTTCAAGTCTCAATGGACACCCTAACAAGTGTTGCAAGTTACACACTTATAGACCACCATTCCCATGTGATACATCTTCATCGACAATTGTGCAAGGTTTTATCTCGCCACCTTGACTTACACCAATCACCTAATGGCAACATGTTGTGCAAGATGCCATGCCAAATGTTGGTGATGGTCCTGATGTAGTGCTTGGCTAATTGGCAATTATTTGGAGGGGTATACCTCCCTAATGGTATCATGAGTGATGACAATTTGAGTATGTATGAGTAATGTGAGGAAAGCTTGCAATTACAAAGGTGCTAAAAAAAAGAAATGTGCATCTAGGCCTATTGCCTATTACAATGACTAGCTGGCAATTGGCCATTTTACATTCCCCTAGTGGGTATGCAAGCTATGGTTATCTTGATTTAGAGTCTATATAGGCCATGTACATCTAGGTCTATTTTAATGACTATCCTTTGATAAATTTGCATCTCATTGCATACATTTATCGACCGAACCTAATATTTTATAGTTTCTTCTTATCATAGAGCACATAATTGTTAACTCGGAACTCGACTAATCCTACTAATTTATCAATTCTTAAAAGAGAAAAGAAAAGAACAAGTAATATCATTGAGACAACACACGACACATTGTTTATCGAGACCTAACCCTCCTTGCAAATGTCAAGGGTAGTGCTTTTATTACTAAGGTAGTGATGGTGGCTAGAGATTGTCGCCTACTCATCTTCTCTTCCTTATTTTAGAGATTGAGGTGTCAATCAAGGGGCTAGCCACGTGTCCTTCATATAGCTCTTCTCCTAGATTTATGAAAACATATAGGAGAGTCCCACATGTCCTACTTGCATGATGAGACGGTTGCAAGTTTGGCCTTCCCCAACCCCCCTTTATCCTTCCTGAGCTCTACCTCCCCCCCTCCCACGAACGTGCTCTAATAATTCCCTTGCTTCGTCCTCCAGCCCATTCCTTTACTACATGTAGATCTCTCTTTAACTGTTTCATGTTCCCTTCTTCATGATTGACCCATTTGTGCATCTGTTTCGTTTGGTCAAGATTGTGCCAATTCTTTCTTCATGCACTCCTGCACATTGATGCATCGTCATCAACCATTACGCAATGCTTGCACTAGGAGGTAGACATCCTCTCTACTATATGGCCTTGTGCAGCTTTCACTGCAATGATTCAAATGGACTTCTGCCCTTTCGGTTAGCTGAGGACGTTGTTGGAGGGTGACCAGTCGTGCCTGCTCATTATCCAATGCTTTGGTGGATGCACTTCTCAGGTTTCTTAGTATTTTTCAAGAATCAGTTGCAAAGTCTCCAAGATTCTTAGTTTTCCTTGGCAGTACTAAGGAGTTCTTAGTTTTTGTCCATAGGAAGGAGCTTTGACAGATTGAATTAGGGACAAAGGGAAATGATCCACGTCCATTGGGAAAGAGAAGATGAATGGAAAACGATTTGCTGTCCACTAGAATAGCCGAGAGGCTGCAAGGCCACTTGGGAATGCCAAGAAAGAATGATTCACGTTGGTGGCTGATTATAGCGAAACGACACTATAGAATGTGGAGCAATCTCGGCAACAATAGCAAGAAATAGCATCTCAAGGCGTTGTAAATGATGAAGTGCCAAGGAAAGGAACACTGTAAACGTTGGATCATCTCTTGAGGAAGTTTAGCAAAAAGGGACAATATATATACAAGTCTCATATTCTCCTAGAATCCCCCATTTCTGGCCACTATGGGATATCAATTCAAGAAGAGCGTGAGCTCCCCTTATCGTGCATTCTCTTCTTCCCTACAGAAATGATGATTGTGGGCCAGGAACCAAACAACTCAAAGCGGAGTACCTCTCACCATGAGTTCTCTCCATCATCATCCGCGAGTTCTCTCCATCATCATCGATGGAGATGGCACTCAGGATTTGAATAATCTGGTTAGTTTTTATTGGTCTCTGCATTGTAGCTTCCACAAAGGCATGCCTTATTTTGCCACCATGATCTAAGGGAAAAGGTTGCAGATTTCTATAAATACATGCAGCAGGGAGCCGAAACTATGAGACTTGCAAAATTGTATGTTTCGTAAATTGATAGTATGGTTCAACATTGCATGAGTGGTAGAACGTAATAGCAAGGGAATTGAGTGATTGAAATTAGAGCTTTCAAATGTAGTGAAAATGGTGCAAATGCTACTCACAAATCAATCTTTGGGCAATATAATCATGTAGCAATTGTTTAAAAGTTGAAGCAACCTCTCAGGTATAGTGTGACGTATTGATTTTGTATTTGAAAGCCTATGACGAACAAATAAACAAGTAGACAACGTAGCAAAATGTGCCTATAAGAGATGCAGAGAGTTGAGGATATTCTAGACTTCCTCTGTGATTACCCTTGCTTCTATCATGGCGATTATGCAAGGATATCTTTGCCCACAAGGTAGCGACTCAACAAGGTTTCTCTTTTGCCTAGGTTATATTGGGCAAGGAGGTGGCAACAATTTGTGTCATGAGCATGTGTGTGGACACACCATGACATGTGTCATAGACAAACATTTAACACACACATATACATGTGTATATAGTTCTCTCCATCATCATCGATGGAGATGGCACTCAGGATTTGAATAATCTGGTCAGTTTTTATTGGTCTCTGCATTGTAGCTTCCACAAAGGCATGCCTTATTTTGCCACCATGATCTAAGGGAAAAGGTTGCAGATTTCTATAGATACATGCAGCTGGGAGTCGAAACTATGAGACTTGCAAAATTGTATGTTTCGTAAATTGATAGTATGGCTTAACATTGCATGAGTGGTAGAACATAATAGCAAGGGAATTGAGTGATTGAAATTAGAGCTTTCAAATGTAGTGAAAATGGTGCGAATGCTACTCACAAATCGATCTTTAGGCAATATAATCATGTAGCAATTGTTTCAAAGTTGAAACGACCTCTCAGGTATAGTATGACGTATTGATTTTGTAGTTGAAAGCCTATGACGAACAAATAAACAAGTAGACAATGTAGCAAAATGTGCCTATAAGAGATGCAGAGAGTTGAGGATTTTCTAGACTTCCTCTGTGATTACCCTTGCTTCTATCATGGCGATTATGCAAGGATGTCTTCGCCCACAAGGTGGCAACTCAACAAGGTTTCTCTTTTGCCTAGGTTATATTGGGCAAGGAGGTGGCAACAATTTGTGTCATGAGCATGTGTGTGGACACACCATGACATGTGTCATAGACAAACATTTAACACACACATATACATGTGTATATACATAAACACACACATGTGTTCTTACACAAGCATACATATACCTAAGCATGTGTGCACGTGTGATATGCAAATGTACATGTGTGCACATATACACATATATACATATGCATAGAGCTTTTGGTTTTCATTGTGTGTGTGTGTGTGTGTGTGTGTGTGTGTGTGTGAGAGAGAGAGAGAGAGAGAGATGTATGCAATCCCACCAAAAACGTTTTTCTTAACCAAAAAACAATACCAAGGCTTAATCTAGATCCAATTTGGAATTTTTCTAAGGCATCCAAATATTTATAAATAAAATATACATTTGTATTTCTTGAAATTACGGGGCACATAAGATCCCAACATTGAGACTTGAGGGACGCAAGTGTCTCACCCGTAGTAGACAGGTCATGCTACTCATTAACTAAAAAATAAACCTAAATCCTATCAATTTTTACTGTTGTTTTTTTCAAAGAATGAACAAAATCGTAGACATAAGATACCACACGGGGCCATGGCAACCTGATCCTCTATGCAATGTCAGGGGTAGTGCTTTCATTACCGAAGTAGTTATGGGTAGGTTAGGAATTGAATCCCACCAAATACATGAATAAGGCATTGCTCACATCAGCTCGTATGTTATCTATTTGACATTATGAAAGTCATCTCATTGGGACTTCTAAGATATAGTCACCTAGGCTTGATGGTGGTGTCATGCTTTGATCTCATTGTATTAAGGAAGTAAAGCCACCCAATACATGAATAAGGTGAGAGTGCTCTCAACGGAAGCAAGAACGGAAGAAGGAGAGAGAGAGAGAGAGAGAGAGAGACAGAGACAGAGAGCCACACAAGTTTTGGTGGGTGCAGAACCACCCTAATCTTCTTTTTCATTCATTTATATATGTGTTTGAGTATTGTACATAACCGTGGTAAAGGCACAGTGACCTTTAACCCCCACAACCTCCCACTTAAAGGACAATGTGCCTTTAAGGGAGAACAACCAGTGAGCATACTATCCAATGCCCATCAATACACGACAATACTCAAACCGCTGACTAGGTAGACTCTTCGTCAGCATATCTGCAGGGTTATCATCTGTATGAACCTTGACAAGCTCTATGCGCTTGTCCTCAAGTACCTCCCTGATGAAATGGTACCTAACCTCAATGTGTTTGGTCTTTGCATGAAAGACCGGATTCCGTGCTAGCTGAATAGCACTCATGGAATCACTATGCAATGTCGGTACACCTATTTGAATCCCCAAATCTCCCACTAGCCGATCAAGCCATATAGCCTCCTTGCAACCCTCTGTGGCTGTAACATACTCAGCCTCTATGGTAGACAAAGCAACGCACTTCTGTGCGTGAGACATCCACGACACTGCACCACTTGCAAAGGTGAACACATAACCAGAAGTGGATCTCCTACTATCCACATTCCCTGCATAGTCTGAATCTGTGTACCCAAGTACACGCATGTCTCCTCTACCAAAGCAGATGCACATCTCCTTGGTACCCTTCATGTACCTCATGATGCACTTAACTGCCTCCCAATGCCTCTTTCCTGGATTAGCCATATACCGGCTAATAACTCCCACTGCAAATGCAATGTCTGGTCTAGTAGCTATCATAGCATACATAAGACTCCCAACTGCTGATGCATAAGGAACTTTGGCCATCATGGCCCTTTCCTCATCTGATTTGGGACTATCTATATGACTCAGTTTCACATATGGAGGCAATGGAATACTCACTGCCTTCCCCCCCTCCATATCGAAACGCTGCAATACTTTTGTAACATACTCTTTTTGTGAAAGCCAAAGGAGTTTCCTACTCCGATCACACGTGATGCGCATACCAAGAACATGACCTGCAAGTCCCAAATACTTCATATCAAAGGCCTCATGCAACTTGGCCTTTAATGCATCTAGCTCATAAGTATTCTTGCTAGCCAATAGCATATCATCCACATATAGTGCCAGGATTATCAGGCTGTTATCCTTAGCCCTTTTAGTGTAGAGGCAGTGATCAATTTCACTCCTTCTAAAACCCTGGGACCGAATGAAAGCATCAAACTTCTGATACCATTCTCTAGGCGCTTGCTTAAGACCATAGAGACTCTTTTTCAGCTTGCAAACTAAATGCTCTTTGCCCTTTTCTTAAAAGCCTTCCGGCTACACCATGTAAATTTCCTCATGCAAATCCCCATGCAAGAAAGCTGTCTTGACATCCATCTGCATAAGCTCCATATCCTCTGCTGCCACTAGTCCAAGCATGCATCTAAGTGTGGTCATCTTCACAACCGGAGAGAATATCTCATCAAAGTCCACACCCTTCTCTTGCTTGAACCCTTTAGCAACCAAACGGGCCTTGTACATAGGCACATCATCACCTGTGACCTTCATTTTGTAGACCCATTTACATGGCAATGCTTTCTTTCCATGTGGCAAAGAAACCAAGTCCCAAGTCTTATTCTTCATAAGTGAACTCATCTCTGATTGCATAGCATACTCCCACTTGCGTTGATCCTCGTGCATCATAGCCTCTTTGTAGTAAGAAGGCTCCCTGCAATCAGTAAGCATCACATAGTCTACCCCTGGAACAAACTTATCAGGCGGTCTAGACACTCTAGATGATCTTCTCAAGGGCATTTCAGCTTGCTCTCCCACCTGCATATCAGCCACATTTGGCTCATTGTTTCCACCAATAGATGATCCATCATCTACCCTTGATTGTATACCTATGGGAGTACTTGGTGGTACCATTTCTTGCACATTTGGTGCATGGACAGCTTGCTGTCTATCAACATATGCAGGTGGATTCACATCCTGGAAAGTGATTCTCCTCATTTCCACATCCCTCATGGGTGCCTTATGCATCTTCTTCTCATTGAAGACTACATCATGGCTGCGTATGATCTTCTTTGCTTCTGGATCCCAGAGACGATAGCCCATCTCTCTACTTTCAGCATAACCCAAAAAGATGCATTTCGTGGACTTAGGATCTAGCTTCTTTCGAAGCTCTTTTGGCACATGTGCATATGCCTCACACTCAAATATACGCAAATGAGAGTAAGAGGGCTTCTTGCCACTCCATGCCTCTTCAGGAATACCACCATTTAAATTCTTACTAGGTGATCTATTGATCACATGCACTGCAGTCTTCATTGCCTCAGCCCAAAAACCACTAGAAAGACTTGCAGTGGAAAGCATGCATTGCAACCTTTCTTGAATGGTACGGTTCATCTTTTCTGCAACTGGATTTTGCTCTGGAGTATGAGGGGATGTGAGCTCCCTCTTAATCCCACGTGTATCACAGAAATGCTGAAAGTCATGATAGAGATACTCTCCACCATTGTCAGTCTGTAGGCATTTAAGCGTTCTACCTGACTGATTCTCAACCAAGACCAGCCATTTCTGAAATACCTGGAACACATCACTCTTCCGAGCTATAGCATAAGCCCACACTTTCCTAGTTGCATCATCAATGAATGTCACATAGTATTCAGCCCCGCCTAATGACCGTGTAGGCATGGGACCACATACATCTGAATGCACCAAATCAAGCTTTTCAAACTCTTTCTTTCCCCTTTTTCTATGGGCTGATTTAGTTTGCTTCCCATAGAGACAGTGCTCACAAAATTCAAAATCAGAGAAACTCAAATGCGGTACATAACCCAAACGGCATAAGAGTTTCATTCCATTCTGGCTCATGTGCCCCAACCTGCAATGCCACAAAGAAGTACTTGGCTGCTCGGTTATTGCAACAACATGATCAAATACCCCTGATACATGTAAGGGATACAAAGTCCCACACTTGGCACCCCTAGCCAAAAGCATAGAGCCCTTCTGAATTTTCCAACTCTGAAAGCCAAAAGTGGTGTGAAAACCAGCATCATCTAGCTGACCCACTGAAATAAGACTCTTGGTCAGCTTAGGCACATGTCTCACATGTTTCAAAACAAATGCATACCCATTTGCAAAAGAAAACTTTATGTCACCTGCTCCCACTATGTCACATGCATAGTCATTTCCAAGATGCACACAACCTGTCTTTCCACTGTCATAAGTGGAGAACCATTCCCTATGGGGAGTAACATGGAATGAAGCACCATAATCCAAAATCCAATCTTGGGAATATGCATCATCTGAAGTGGTAAGCATTTCTGCAGATAAACTAGACATGAAGAGAACGTCATTGTCACTATCATGTGTGACTGCATTGATCTCCTCGATCTTCACTTTTCCTTTGTCCTCCCTTGGACTCTCTTCCTTTTGATTTGCACCCCAATTTGCATTCTTTTTCTTATCCTTTTGCTCTCTTTTCAGCTTGTAGTAATCCTTTTTCATATGGCCCTTCTTGCCACAATGGTAACACTCAATGTTCCGTGCCCTGGATTTGCTACGAGACTTCCCTCTTTCTTGGGACTTCCCCCTGAACTGTGATCTGCCCCATTGCACATTTAAGGCTGCATCCTACTTGTTGCCATCCATAGACTTCTGTCTAATCTCCTCGGCCAACAAGCTACCCCCAACATCATCAAATTTGAGTACTCCACCAGGTGCAGAGTTACTGATAGCTGTACAGAAGGTATCCCATGAGGATGGCAATGAACATAAGAGAAATATTGCCTTAGTCTCCATATCAAAATTCATCTTCTGAGCTTGAAGCTGGCTGAAAATAATATTGAATTCATTCAAGTGAGAAGCAATGGAGACCCCTTCCTTCATCTGCAGCTCAAACAGCCTCTTCATGAGGTAAACTTTATTAGAGGCAGTTTCCTTCTCATAAGTGGCACACAGTTTCTTCCACAAATCTTCCGTAGTCTGCTCATTTACTACTGTGAAATAAACTGACTCTGCAAGATGAAGTCTAATAGTAGACTTTGCTAATGCATCCAAGTCATTCCAATCATCCTCAGACATATTTGCAGGCTTAGCTTCAATCCCTGCCAAGGGTTTAATCTTCTTCTTTTGGATAAGCACATCCCTTATTTGTTCTTTCCACAAAGAAAAGTTTGTCCCATCAAACTTTTTAATGCTGAAAAACTCCTTTTCAGACATGGAAGAGGATGCCATGATGCAAATGAAACAAAATCCCAAATGCTAGTGCCTGCAAGAGAGAATCACACCAAATACCAGATGCACCCAAATGTGTATGCCACAATAGAGTGAAATATCACCAAAACTCAAAGCTCAAAGCATCAAAAGATGCATCTGACTCATGTGCATATACTATGCATCCATATGAGCAAATCTGGCCCAAAAGAAAATGCCAATAAGTGCCAAATGACTCAAGCATAAACACCGTCCACTGGCATATGCATCAATAATATCTCATCCAAGAGAGCATAGCACTATCAGTGCATCACCTGCAATGTGTCAAAGCTGTCCCTCAGCATAAAATAGCATCCATGTGTAAAGCGTCCATAAAAATAGCATCCCACAAGGCAATTTGGGCCTATCAACGCATCCAATAAGGACCGCAATGCATCCAAATGGCTTATAAATCATCCACTGCAACCCAATGCATACCACGACGAATAAGCGCACACTGCTCAAACTGCAACCAGAGTGATCTGCATAAGGTATGCTCAAGAAATCATAGTCCCACGGTAATGACCGCTACTGAAAATAGAACCTGAGATGCCTCAAAACATGGGCGCCATTGCATAATCAAACTCAGCAAGAAAATCTGCAAATATCTCTCTTCTACGAGAACTCCAAAATCCCAACCGATGAGTGAGAAATGGGAGTCAACACTTATCCACTGCCATGTGTCATAAATCTAAGGTTTCAAAACCTTAGAATGAAAAATGCATAACAGAGAGACGAAATCGAATACACAGAGATCTATAACTCTGAAAATCCTCCACCGAATCGCGTAAGAACTGACATAAAGGGTTTTTGGGCGTCCGGAATGCAATGGGACAGACGCGGTTTTGGAAACCGTGGTCTCAATCACTGGGTCCAACACACGGACTGAAAAACGTTTTTGGAAACGGAGCTGTTTGTAAACTCCACCGGAGTGCAAATGACGAGCAACATAGAAGTTTTAGGACCTCATGAGTCCACCGGAACTGACAGATCTGCAAATGGTTGCTCTAAACTTGAGTTCCAACACCCAAGCAAAAAACGCAAGAACTGACACAGTGAGTCAGATTTCCAATGAAATGATCCCAGATTCAAGAATGAAGGCGTTTCCAAGCTCCTGAAGTGAAGTGGATACCAAAAGCAAGCAATAGTTGCCTCTACAAGTCAATATGGAGTCTCTGTCATCAAACGGAACAGGGAAAAGCTCAAAAAACGACTTTTTCTTGGAAAACACTTAACAGGCTCTCAAAACCACTTCGCAAAGCCAAAGTGATTTTTCCAAATGTTCCTCCAAGGTCTCTGCTACTCGGATGCAAGTAAAGTCACCCACAAAGCTTCCCACAGAGCTTCTCCTTCCTCCCACAGAGCTGCTGAGCTTCAAGCATTCACGCACGCTCAGCTAGATCACCCGGGCTCTGATACCAATTGAGAGTGCTCTCAACGGAAGCAAGAACGGAAGGAGGAGAGAGAGAGAGAGAGACAAAGAGCCACACAAGTTTTGGTGGGTGCAGAACCACCCTAATCTTCTTTTTCATTTATTTATATATGTGTTTGAGTATTGTACATAACCGGGGTAAAGGCACAGTGACCTTTAACCCCCACATAAGGCATTGCTAGCATGAGCTTGTATGTTGTGTATTTGACTTTGTGAAAACCATCTCATTGGGACTTCTAAGATATAGTCACCTAGACTTGATGGTGGTGCCATGTGTTGATCTCTTTGTATTTATCTTTGATGTCAAATGGTTCAAGGTCATGCATAGAGCTTCTCATGATAAAATGAGAAAGGAATGAAATGGTATCTTTGCCATTTACTTAAGTTTTTGATGACCTTATAAACATGAATGTTCTACCCATGCATATTGAGAAACTAAGTACCCTTTTATGAAAGAAGTCATTGTATCATGGATTTTGAGCAACTTGTACATGACTGTTACCATGGATCAATTTCTGTGAAATTCTCAACTTGCTTTTCAAACCAATCACATTGATGACACATAGTGGTATGTGATTCGAATTGCACCTAGGATGGAACTTTCATGTTTTTGCAGATGTGGAAGTGGAGTAGGCAATGAAAGATGAGCAAATAGATAACAACATCAAAGCTAGCACTTTCGATACAACTCTTGTATATGTTGTAAAAGTGAGGCTCGTCCACGCGTGTGGAAATTTATCCATAATCCTAATGCAAGGGATGCCAATCTTATTAATACTCAAATTTCATGAGATTAACCCTCACTTAGAGTAGAATGAAGCTTGAGTCCAATTGTAGCATGCCTCTACCCTCCCTCCTTCAAAAAATTGCATTTGGTATCATCCAAGAAGGAAATGGCACCCAAAAATTATTAACAACCCCTTACTCAAAAAATCCCCTTGATAGACCTTTCAATACCCTTCTTATTCCATCAAGTGGATGGACTAATGACAATGGCTTCTATGACAATCTAGCTTGAAGCTAAATTATCAAATGAAAACTAATATTCAAAACATGATTGTTGAAGGTATAACAAAAAATTAATTGTGGATGGAAAATAATTATATTTGTACCCTCAAATAAATACCATCGAGGACTATTTAAAAATATTGGATAGCATCACTTTCACATTATCTCTTTTGGATTCACTTGTATATAAAAGCATAGTTGAGATTTGAACTTTAAAATTCAAATATATCATGATAATAAACTGACAAAAAATACATAAACAACTCATCTTCAAAGGTAAACAGTACAAATGGTCATACAATATCCTGACATGTTAATCTTCCCATGCACTTTCCATAAGGACTTCAATGAGAAAAATTTTGGACAACTTATTCGGTATAAACTTTGAAAGAAACAATAACCACTAATGAAAAATAAAAACCTTCAAAATTTTATTCCCATCTGTTGAAATGTCCATACAGACAATGATACAAAAAATTAGACGTATAAGAAACAATAATCTTTATTCAAGTCCTTCACCAATACAAATCCTAGATTGTGATAGCAATATTCCAAAAATGTGCTCCGTTCCTTGTTGCTTTATGTATTTGTCAATGATTGTGTCACATGCTATGTTTGTGGAATTATCATCTACATTTTGCAATTGACGTTTTATTTTTAAACTTAATTCTCTATTGCCTTGCTCATTTGTATTAATAAATGGGAACTGTTTTGATGTTTTATGTAATGGAAAGGACAATATTATGAAAGATGCTAGTTGTGCACTCATCTGTTGAGCATGCAAGAAGGCATTTCTAATGTTGTATTGTTCATGACATCCTTTGCAATAACGAGCTAAAGTTTTAAAGCATGCCCTTATGCAAACAAACCCATATAGATTGCATCACTTGATGAATAAGTACTTTTATTGTCAATTGATTTAAAGAATAGCTTGGTATGTTTTGATTGAATTTCAAGGACGTGTGTTAGTTCCCATTTCACAATGTCCAAGTATGACAAATTCAAGTTTCCAATAGACCTTATTGACCAAAGAATAGTGTGGGAAAGTTCAACCTCACTTTTCTTTTCTTGGATCAATACTAATGGCTTTTAGTTCTCATATGGTGCTACAAATTGCACCATTGTTTCATACTCAAGGACATGCTCTGCACTAATGAGATTGTGTACTAATGTGTCTGTCTCAACATCATTATTCTCTTATTCTTCCAATGTATCCTAGCCCCCACATCGACCTCTGTACTTTGTCGATGTTTTAGAGTGTGCACGTGATTGTACCATTCATTGTTTATAGTTATGTTGTTATTTTTGTAGAGAGGGGTAAGAGTGTGTGCATTAACACCATGAGAATCAATGGTGTAACATTTCCAATCATACATTTGACTTGCATTCCAATGTTTGTTTGATACCAATGATTATGTTGGCGTCACCATCCATGAAATGTGGCAAGACATTTTGTACTTTTGTTATGCTAGCCAAAACTTTAACAATGTTACCCTTCACTCCATACTAACCATTGAAAGTAAGTTCTCTTATTTGTGTAAAGGCTATTCTTAGAAACACTAATATTTCCTCTATTTCATTTAATATGGAAACATGTTGTCTTCGTCTATTTATTTGTATTTGATTATGTGCAAAGTAGCTAGGCAACCTATTCTTTTGTATAGCTTTTCAATTGTCCTTGCATGTACAGTATGCTTTTGTTGGGAAGGCATAGTTGAAGTCTTTCCTTCTTTCAAATTTGCCATTGGAGCCTGTGATGGTTTTCTTTCTTTAAGAAAAAAGTTTTCTTTTGAAAAAAGTAGTCGCACACATGAAAAGCATTCATAACATGGTGTGTCTTTAATTGCTTCTATGTATTTCAATACACTTTTAGAAGCATTACAAACATAGAGACATACTCATTCTTGTCCACATTTTCATCTATGACAACATACCTTTTCCTTTTTTGAGATTTTTTAAATGTTTTTGCTTCTTAAAATGTTTGAGTGGAATAAGGTTGTGTAAACGGAGAGGAAGTGGTGGGGTTAGGAAAGTTAAGATAAGTGCTGAGGGGGGAAGCAGCGTGGTAGTTGGGATTATTTTGTGGATGGGGAAGGTGAGCTATGTTGGGGTGGGTGGTGGAGTTAAATATAGCGATGACCATATTGGTTTCCTCCAGTGAGTGAGCAAGGATAAGCTACATGCTCAATTTCAAAATGGCTGAAACCTTCATCTAGCAATCTTAGACATCATCTAAGATTTTATTATATTGTTGATAATGCCAACAAGACAGTATTGTACCACTCTAGAAAGCATCTACACCAGCTATGAAAATTTAGGAGAATGGGTTGTAGAGGGAGGTGATGGATGTCACCGTCCTCTTCAACCTTAAGGTCTCCACTAAAAAAAGCCATTGCTAAGATGGGATATACATGTGCATAGTGGCGATGGATTACATAAAAAATGTAAGTAGGGGGAAGGGAGTTAGTGAGATCTAAGTGATACTGAATGGAAGAGATTCGAAGGATGTTAAAGTGAAAGTGGAAGGTGTCTTCCACTATGCGGGGCTCTAGGGTGCTAAGGTTGGCATATGCTTCCAATACCTGATCATGCTCCGCTTCCCTTTGGCTATCCATTTCAACCACCTCGGCAGGCTAGCTTCGTCGTACGAGCTCAAGATGATGGTACAATTGGTTATACTTCTCCAATTGCGCCTAATTGGTGGCGTGCAAGGCTTTGATGTGGTGGTGCATGGCCTTTTGTGTTCTCACTTCCTCTTATCGGTACTATTCAAGAGCCTGTTTAGCTTCGTCCATTTGTATGAAATTCGTATCAGGTCTTGCTATCATCCAATAATTCCTACTCTAGTGCCTCGTTATTCTCTTGCAAGGCCGTCGCCCATTCCCTTGACTTGCGAACTGCTTCCTCCAAGGTTTCTCCCACCTCTTGTAGACAGATGATACGGCCTTTGCCAATTGGATCTCTTCGGTCAACCGGTGGATTTGCTCTATTGGCATGCACTGGTGCCTAGTGATGGTGACCCATAGGCAAGTTTGTGCAATGGTTGAGAGCATCTTGTACATCAATCCAATTGGTGCTCATTGCCCTTGAGGAACGAGAGTAGGGAGGCAATATGCCGTGACAAATCGGGGATGGGCTGCTCAGCAGGCTGTGACTTAAGGCTAGCTAGGTCTTTGAAATTGAGGATATCATCATAGATATGTTCCTCGGTCTAGTTGCCCCTTGCTACTGCTCTTCTTTCTCTTGGTGTTGGCCCTGTGCCTGCATGGCCAGAATGGAGGGGGAGGACTAACACCCATTCACAAATGAACAGGGGCCTAAGAGGCATCGTAACACTTTGTTGGCCCATGCCCACAAGAGCTCCTTCATGCATAATTTGTTCCCATTATGAGGCTGCCCTTGCCTCCTCTTCTTGTTTGCGCTTCTATGCTTCTTCCTTTACTATCGATACTTGTGGGGCTAGGGTTGATAGAATCCCTCAAATCATGTGGTATGCTGCCCCATAGTGTCTTGTCGGCCAATGCATGGACTTCATGATGTGCTTAATGATCGGCATGAAAAGCATGGGGTTGTCGATCTTCTATTGGGGCTTGTGCATTGCACATCCATCTCCTTATAAAAATGGTCCGCCCAGTTGGTTTTGAATTGCATGGGCTCTGGAACTCTTAATAGCAGGTTGGCAACTACCACATTGTGGTGGTTGGAATCTTGACCTTAGTGAGCATTCTAAGTACACGAGCCGGCTTGATGTAGGTGGAGTTCTTGATGTCATTGAATGGGATACCCTCCTTGTGGCGACAACGGGCATTGTAATCAACCCACTTCACAAGCTTTTGCTCCATCTATTGGACCTTAACAAAGGGATCAGGCATAACTGGAAACCTAAAAACTGCCCTGATGGCATCGATACTACATTGGAAATGGTGGGTGATCCCTCGTTCATCTGTGAAGGATGTCATCTTTGTGGCAGGGCTATAGTTGTGATGAACTACATCACTAGATTGAGATCTAGGTAGCAAGGGAGCTTTTCCACAAGCAACATTAGGTCGACGTCTTCGAGGTAGGGTTGGGACTTTAGGGGTCACAACAGGCTTCATAATATGTGTAAGTGTGATAAGAGATGCAGACGTGTAGGTGAGGCTTGTAGCAAAAGGATGAGTGGATAGACAGGTAGTTAAGGGCAATGACCCAGTCATGACTTAGGGGGGAGGTATTGGAAGTAGTAATAGAATGCTCAGTATAAAGTGGGGCAGTCGAGTTGGCCTTCCTACAATTGGCTGGCCGAGATGTGGAGGCTTGGCCACTTTCTTCGAGACGGGGTTGGCCATGGGTCCTCTATAAGCTTTTGCTGAGTTATATGATTGGGAAGGGGAAGAGAGAGAGGGAGAGTAATGGATGGAGTAGAGAGGGGGGAAGAGGGTTGGACTGTGGCGGTGGATGGAGTGGTAGAGGGACTAGTCAAGCTGGCAATAGAGACATGGGTTTGATGACTGGACTCCATGGGACTGAAGTAGTAAATGGCAAAAAGGTCGCTCAAAGAGTCGTCAAAGCTCTTGAAGGTGAACTCATGCAAACTGGGAGGATCTAGGGTGCAAGAGGGCAGATAGGATGGATTTGGAGGCAAATCTAACAACTGGAAATTTTGGGGAAATTTTGCAAGAGTTTTGTTAAAAGCATTAACGTAGAGGATTTTTGCCCTAGGGTGCTGTTTATATAAAACCCCATCCTGGCACATGCTGTGTTAGTAACCCAACAAGCACTACTATAGCAATCCAACGTGCATTGAGATATTATCCTCATGGATCTGGAGCTAACCCGATGAACCTGTAGCTAACTCGATGGATGATGCAATAGTAATCTGATGGGGGCAGGGGATATTAACTTGACATATCCATGGAGATAATGACCCGACGTTTTCTTGGAAAGGCACTCTGGAGTTCCATCTGAGTGTTTTTGGACATTTTGACATTTCTTGACATTTTCTAAGACTGTGTGCAAGCCAAATCAATGAGAGAAAGAGACGAGGGTGATTGTGGTGGAATTGGTTGATGGAGTGACGAGACCTATCAACTTTAGTGCTTTGTCAATGGAAAATATGGGGGATGTTGGTGGTGTCCTATTCACCTAGGGAGTGATTCTTTGTTAAGGGGGAGCTCCTATTTTCACATAAGGGGGGATTGCCTATTATCACCTACAGCGAGAGGTGGGGGTGGACTTAATCTTGTGAGGGCTTAGTGTTCTTGGTGTCTCTCCAAGCTACATATTTTGCTAAGTGCATCAAAGAAGAGAATAGAGAGCTGTGCTCTAGAGTTATGGACCAACGATGTCCCCATCTTGTTTGTGTCAAGGCATGTGGATGCGGTTCAATCTATTGGAAGGAGTATGGCTTGGAGATCATGATAAACCTAAGGTAGTGTCCAAGATTCCGTGGCACTTATAGAGATGTTGGAGCTTGTTGTGGGCACACTTCCTATGGAATTCTTGTGGTGCTACTCCCTCTTTGAGAGTAGGCTCTTATGTAACCATTGTGCCAATCATCAACATGGGAAGAGGAGTAGATATTGATCTTAGTGACTCCCACTTATGGACCCATCAAAGCTTTTTGAGGGCTTGGACCTCCATTCCCTTTGCTGCAACAAGTTCTTGTGTTACTACCATTGCGCCGTTGAATGGACCTGCGGGTGTGATCCTGATGGGTACCCCAAGGTGGGTGGGGTGGTGAAGTTGGAGACCTTAAGCACCCAAATATACCTATTACCTTCATAGTATCCTTGAGCTTGGAGTAACCACTTAGGAATCCATTGGGGCTGGTGTTTTCACTTCTTGCCTCTCGATGTGCATCTCCTTGCTCGAGATTTCCTTGGACTTGCCGATTGCAAGAGAGAGTGTGTGGGGAGTAAGGTGGGGAATAAAGTTGCACATTGAGAGTGATTCACTACATGGTGCTGAGTATAGATAGGAGGCACTCCCTTCTAGATCCAATGAGCTTCTATTTTCTTAGGGAGGGGGAAACTAGAGGAGGGGCTGTCAATGTGGAAGGTATGGTCAAGAGTAGCCCTTTTATTGGCCCTTTTGAGGCCATGGTGGTACTTGCACTAAAAGATGCAAATATAGTCTTGATAATAATAGAAGTGGATGAGGAAGCCTTGGTTGTATTTAAGGGAGTGGCTACCTTATTGCTCATGGATGGCATGGTCCTATATTCACTAGTTGTTGATGGTCCTAAGATTTTGGGGCCGATCGAAATAACTAAGGTGCCACCCTCATTGGTTAGTGTCACTATGTATTCATGCCAATCAATTTGACAATTGACCGCCCAGCACCAAGTCCTATAGAGAATGACCTATTTGTCCATGGCACTTGTAGGCATAACATAAGATCTACTCACCATGCTATGGTTATTCATAAAGTGGATTTTTTTACTTTTTCTTAACAAAGCAAGAGACCAATTGCTTTATCATCCATAGAAACAAAATACAAAGGATCCACAAATATCACATGTGAGTAGTATCTTTTGAAAGACTTCTATCAAAGATTGAAATTCTCTCAAGTGATCTAATCATACTTTTTTCACACAAGCCAAGCAAACCTTCATTGCAAAGAACCCAATCGCTCATGCCAAAACAAGGCATTTTGAGGTGCACTATCACTTCATAAAAGAAAAGCATCTTAAATTTAAGATAGATCTTGTTCTTGTACTCATTCAAGAATAATTTTCACCAAGCAATGTTCCCCAACAAATTCAACTACTGTTAATATCAACTTAGTACTTGCTAGGATTATTTACAACTTAAGAGTTATACTGCCAAGTATACAACTTAAGAGTTATACTGCACATACATACTTTGTTAGGCTATACTCTAGGGTCATATTTTGATTTTCTCGTTATCATTTTGTTGTCATGACACAACAAGATTTTAAAGAAACCTCTACTCATCAAGTGCAATTCAAAAGGAGCACATGATAATCACCATTTCATCATGCAATAACATCAAAAACATGTGGACTAATTACAAAAAGAGGAAGCTCCCTTTCTCCCTCCAAAAAGGTTTTGGATGCCTTTGTTAACCTATCATGTTTGATATCTTGGCCTTCTCCCTCCAAAATGGTTTTGCCCTCTCCCTCCTCAACTTATCATGTTTGATAACAAACACCTTCACCTATCACATCTTGTCCCAAGAAAGAAAAACTAGCATGGACATAACAAACACTTTCACCCATCTCCAAGGTCAAGATTAGGATTGCCTTGCCTAGCACTTTAAGAGGGAGAACAACGTACTCATCAAGGGCCTCAGTCTTAATGGAAAACACATCTCCACCATCCAATTAAAGGGCTATCCAAATTCTAACCACCAACCCAAAAAGTAAATCCAAATTCTAAAGCCATTAAAATGGCGACGCATAGCATTCCACAATTAGAAAACGATAGGAGATCGAATTTCAAAGCAATGCATAATAAATCACAAGAGCTAGATAATGAAAGTAGATTGAATTTAAATGCGACATCTAGCTCCTCGTGACAAAGTTGTTGCCACATGTTATGCGCAAAGCCAATCACTGTCACAAACCAAACTACCTACACACAAGCCAAAGCAAACCAAGCAACCCACAGAAAGTAACCACCAACAAAGTAACCACCAGATAAAATTGCTAGCATAGGATGCAATTTGCATGCACTGATTGTAGAGAGACTACCCACATAAATTGCAAAGAGCAAGGGACACCAAATTGTTCGCATATATACAAAGGGCCAAATTGCCCGCGTCAGAGTGCACCAAGGCGCACAACCAACTCACACCACCAACGCAAAGCAAATCTTCACAGCATTGCCATTCAAATTTGCTACGCCGGGTCCAAGGGGACGTCTTTCTCCCGAAGGGCAAAGGCAAACACCCCCTTTCACAGGGACGCGGCCCTGTCATTCTGACCAATCCGAGCAGCAATTTCAGCAAGTTGGAGATTCCTCCAAAAATTTGATCCTACGGCTCAGATCGTCTTACACTCAACCCCAGAGCACTTTCCCACTTCATAGAAAGCTTGGGAATCTGGGAGGGAGAAAGGCCACCTCACCATTCTCTACTCTTTAGACCCATGCCAGCGCCAAAACAAGTGAGATTTTCTGTGTACAGATGCTGCCTTGGAAGCTACAATCTGTGCAAATTTTCAAAACCCAAGTCAGCATTTGGAGAGAAGAACCAAGTATGCCAAAGCTTCACGCCTAGCAGCTAGTCGACATCAAGTTTGGGGCTTGTTCTTGGTTTGTTTATGAAGCTTGACCTTTTATCTTTGAGCAAACTCGTTCCTTTGCTACCGTAGTTGCCCTCAGTCCCCACTACCCACTTTCACGAATTTGCAGAAATTTAAGCGAGGATCATTCCAGAACGGAGGATCCGAGACTGGATGCAGGTACACCTTGGAGATTGCAAGGCTTGAGCAGGAGCTGCACAAATGCTATGGGCTTCACTGCAGAGGATCCCACCAAAAGGTTTTGCTTCCGAGTCCCCTGTTTTTGGAGATACTGCAATCCCTCTAGAAAAGAGTCAAATCCTTTCCAGCAAGAACTTTCCCCCTGATTTTTCCAGGAGATCAGGCGAGAGGAGGAAGATCTAGCAGGCCAAGACATTCTCAGAGGAGAATCCCTACCGAAGTAGGGGAGGATGGTGGTAGTGTCAAGGTTTCAAACGATGTCAAGTCTCTTCTCGATGGCAAAAGGGTTAAGAAGTTCAGGTCTGAGTCGTCGATGCAGTACAACCTTCCCAACGACAAAAGCACGTAAGACTACAATTGGCTGTCTTCCCAGGGCAATTGATTGCATTTGACTGCCCAATGCTATCAATGCATAGCCTTATCTCCATGGAGGATCAAGCATTTATGGAGCTTTGCAGGGATTGAGCAGTGCAGACTGCTCCCTCCATTGCTAACGAATCTAAAAACCCTTCGGCCAGCCTGCAAGCATCGTTGGCAGAGCATTGCAATGCTAAAAGCTTGGCACCACTAGCACTTTTCAGTTCAGGACACAGGCACGTAGCTTCCTATACTGGAAGCTCTAGCATGCATGGGGACACTCTTAGGTGGCAAGCCTTCAGCCTTCCAAACTAATGCAATAGCTCCTCTTATGGAGGTAGTGCTACTCAACTAACCCATTGATTAACTGTTCCTTAATCATCCAGAAATTGAGCTGTAGTAGGTTTTGATGTTCTTGTTGCCCTCCTTTAGTTGACTACCCATGAAGCATAGGAATTGCCACATGGCGATAGTACTCTTTCGGGGCTTAAAAAAGGAGGGGGACAGCTGGAACATTTAGGGTGAAGAGAGCTATATACTTCACTTCAAGGTAACCTTCAAGGAGACAATTAACCAAGTGTGCATGTTCTTCCATCCCAAAACTAAGCAGTGGTAGACCATGAATATCTTTATGCATTTTCAAGCTGTGCATGCTACATATCTCATGCTCCGATCTCTTTTCCTCTTTGGGTTGAAAAGAAGGAATTGCCACATTTATCGTAACCTAGAATGATCAAGGCCAAACCAATCTGTTGAGTGGCATCACATATCTCAAGCAGTTGTGCTCTAAGTCTTGCCTTCTGAAACGTCCTTTGACTTTGTTTAGGATCTAGTAAAAGCCTAACCTTGGTGTCTTGCTGGTTCTCCTTCATAGCTTCCTCAAGATTAATAGCTCTCCCTATAAGTTCTCTTTATGTTGATTGAAAAGAATGATTCTTATAGGATTTGCAGGCACTATCAAGCTCTTGACAAATTGAATAAAGTTGCACAACACACTTTGTAGCAATTTGAATGTATCCATGCATATGGCAGCTCATTGAAGTCTTTGCAGTTAAGGAGGCACTAATTTTGAATATCAAGTTGGTAAATCCAAGGATGGACATCAGTTTGAATGATGATGTTCAAGCAATGTCTAAAATGTAAATCAACCTGACAGTCCAAGTCATCGACTAAGAGGCATTTGACAACCCAAATGGCATAGCCATTCAGAGTTCTTAGCTTGCCTTGAATGTAGTACTTTCCTCAATCCTGGTTAATAGTATGTTTGAGTTTAAGTTTAAGTTTCCCAATTCTATCCACTTGCCTCAACAAACTCATTTAATGATTAACTGCTGGTGCAACTGAATACAATAGCTGGAGGTCTAAGCTTAAAACATTCAATTGGATATTGTGCTTCCACTCTGAAGCTCCATCAGCTGCTTAAACCTGCACAGGATTCTGTCTTAATAAAATCTGGTAAGCACTCAAAAAGAATCAAATCAAATCACCTAAATTTTTTAATGACAAGCCCAATTAGGCTGGCATAAATATACATTGAAATGATCTGCCTGAGTTGCAGATAGCATATTGACTTGATGCCAGACAGTTCTATTTCACTATAGATTAACTTCAACCCTTTTGGAAGGTTGGCAGACTTTTCACACTCCAGTGCAAGGATATTCAAGCATATTCCTAAAGTGCTGAACTCTTCCAAGCTAACCTTGATACTGGACTGACTCACAATCCAGTACCTAGCCAGCGAGTAAATCATACAAGTGAACTCATACTGGATTATCTCTACATTGTTATAATTACACAAAGAACCTTACTGTGCCAGGTTCATAAAACCCCAAAATTACCAAACTAAAAGGTGAGAATAGCTTTAGGCTAAGAGAGAGCTGAGTCCCTTAGAAATTAATCATCAAGGTCATCAAAATATTCAGAGGGGATGACAGCTGGAGATGCAAGGGCTGCAACGCATTTGAACTGTTACACAATTTGTCAAAGGTAAAGCATGTCAGATGTGATAGTACCATGTCAATTTCAAACAGAACCACAATAGAAAATTGTACTGCAGCCACAATTCACAATGTCAATCTCAAACAGAACCACAATAGAATATTGTACTGCAGCCACAATTTACAATATAGAATGGGCGTTTAAGACTGACCTTGTGCTGTCGATATTTCTCCCTTATTGCAGGTAAGGTGGAGGTACTTGTATTATACTGTAGATTATGTATAGCCTTCACACAGTCCTTTAATTCAGAAGGACGATATCCGGTATAGTGCTGCAATGTAGTGTTCTGATTCCCACCACCCAAAAGCAAACACAAGATCTGATTATCTGCTACTCAGTATAAACCTCACCATGTAAATTGTTTTCTAATGCAACAAGGTGACACTAAAAAGCCACTGTAATAGAGCAATCGTATGCTTAAAAGAGCATGCTATCATGCTTCAGAGACTCGACTGGAACCTACCCAAGGTCTATCAGTCGGATCCAGAGTAAACTTTGCCACAAAGACGGCACATGCAGCAATCATAGATGGCAGATATTTAAGGAAATCATACTCCACAAGAGTCATCTCTGCAAGATAATTTCCTAAAAACTCCATATGAAGGGTTGGATTCTGCAATTCAACAAGCAGACATGGTAAGAGTTGAATTCTGCAGATCTAACACTCAAGAGTTGACCAAGAGCACCACAGAGCAGATGCCTGGCACCAGTTAAGGAGTTATTACCTTCTGGCAAACCTGAGCCGCCCTGAGAAATCGCCTGCCAGTTCACATCTAAAGCATCAGCACTTTACCAATACTCACATAAACCTTGACATGAATGTTTGGCACTGTAACAGAGCTCACCTAAGAAATGTTTTGGTAGTAGGGCCAGTCAGTTCAAAATGAAGGTGATTAAGAACTTGCCTTTCCATCTCCAAAACCTGCATGTACATGTGAAACACTTGGTCTTAATACGTCAGTTCAGTAAACTTGATTTGTACCATAACGATGCTAGCGCAGGGTTTTGAATCAACCTCATCCCTGCAGTAAGTATTATCAGTTATGTAGCAAAACTCTTCTACTTGCGGAGCACAGATTTCCTCGTACTTCCTGACAACAAACTTATTTCAGGTGACAGCAATACTCCATCATTCTCACAAATGAAACGTGATAGGTGAAATAACGGTGCAAGTCAAGAACACATACGATGCTATTAGCATGCATGCGACCCCCAAGAGTTGTAGTTGCTGTCGATTCGCCATTCTGAAAGACAGAAACCGATCGATATATGATACAGTCAAGTACAGAGTATCTGGAACAAGCTTGTACTCCTCTGCCACCTGGACCAAAGATGTCCAATAAGTTTAAGAAAACCGTATTTCATCAGAGAGCTGAAACATGCATAGCACATTATGAACAGACTTTAAAAACATAATATCACTAATGCAGCCATTGCAAAAGACCTAGATGAACAATTACCTCTACAAGCCAGTCAATCAAAATCCCACGCATACTGGCATTTATGTCATGTTGAATTGTATCCATAAAATCCACGGTGGGCCTTCTTTTCAACTGCAACTACCCAACATTGGTTGAGAATTGAACAGAGCCACTTGGACAGCATTGCGCAAAAACAATAAAAACACTCACCTCAGCCATACGAAGGTGATGGTAGATGTCTGTAGCATATGAGCTGCATATCTGAGGATCTTTGTGATTAGTGTCAATGTCCATGAATTTTTCCTGGGACCACCCTGGCTCTCCTGATCTGTTATCTACAAATGAGTTACCTGTAGATGGGACTAGATGAGTGTCTTCAAACAATACTTTGTAGTGATTTTCAACAAGTATTTCTGGAAATATTAACAGTCCCCTGCAACCCAGATTGTGCTAGCTATACGGACACTAATTATGTGCCACTATTCACCTATAGTTTCATCAGAAGCTCATGGGGGTCTTTATTTGTAATATTATTTTGGTACTTACAATATAGTAAATACAGGGAACCAGCTCTTTCAATGGACCCAAGCTATAAGTGGCAGCTTCAGGAACAAAGATTTTTTGTGGAGCAAAATAGTCTACAGCTATGGGATAATGGTTAGGGCATGAACATGTACCTAGATGTGAATCATACCGATGGCAAGGGTTGGATTCAGTAAATGAATAAAACAATGGATCATTTAGAGACCTTCAAAACGAGGAACTGAGCTGGAATGTACAATATATATTGATGCTGCTTGAGTATATGAGGCCCTAAAAATGATGAAGGAGCATTACCTTGTCTGGACCGAGCTTTAGAGTCCTTTGAAATGTACAGGTTATGTTGTGTTTCCCGCTCCAGAGCAGCGATTTCCCCACCTCCAGTATCTCCAGTCAATAACTCCAGAGATTCAACCTTGGTCTCATTTTTAACTTGACTGGATAAGCCTATTGTTCCAGGTAATGAAATTTGCTCCTCCTGAGTTCCATGTGCAGTTTGCATATTCTGGTCAAGAGTAGAAGGCCCACCCTTCTTTTGAATTGATAATGCGCCTGCTCCATGTGGGGCCTCACTCTTCTTGGCTTCAGCGGTGGCTTGAGTTTTACTTCTTGCAACAGCAACCTGTAGTCATAAGCAAATTGAGCACGGCTGTGTCTCAAAGGCTAAAAGTACAACCTCCCAAATTCAACTGAAAAGATGCAGACGAGTATGTGCTACATGTAGATAAACAAAACTTATACACCTATGGAATTGTCTATGAAAGATTAGCAAAGTTAGTAAAAAGCTTAAATATCTCATGAAAAGCCATTTAGAGAAACCAGCTAGCTTGACAACAATCCCAGAAACGGATCATTGTTAACAGGAGAGGAAAAGCTCATACTTGTGCCTTAAAAGCTCCAGATCCATTTCGAATACTAGACTGATTTGTCAAATTAGTTAATGCAGCACGCCTTTTTGTTTGCTGAGCTGGCGCAGTGGTCACCACACGCTGGCTGTCATCATTAGCTGCTCTCTTGGCTGTTGCCTTGGAGCCCCGATTCGCTTCTCCAGAACCCACATTGCTCGTTACAGGAGCAGAACGAATGACTGACGGCCCAGCAATTGCCTTTGTTCGGAGCCGCCGTGCTTGCTCACCAACTCCCGTCATTAATTTGCAGCCAGGAAACAAAATTATGAGATCCTTGAACTCCAAGTAGAAGTTGATTATATCAGAATCGTCGCGCCATCATCTGATGTTGTCTAGCAAGTTCTTTCTCAATTTCAACAATCTGTTCCAATAACACACTGTAAGCAGCTGTTGCACCTGTCTTAACAAAGTCAGAATCTGTTCTTCCACAGGCATAAATCCACATCCCTGTATAAACCCCTTCCAGGAATGTTTGCTTAACAGAGCAGTGCAACCTTAATAACAGAGCATAAATCATCAACTGACCAGTATACTAACTGATCGGCACATGCAGCAAATAATAATCAAATGCAAAACAGGTTATGACCAATCATAGGGTAGGTACTTTCTAATGCCCAAAGCCCCCCCTTGTACTGGGAACTAAAGCCAGGAAAGCAGGGAGCATTTTTAGCACATTCATAAATCATGTAGCCACGCTGGAAGAGTAAACAAGCACAAAGAGACAATACTTGAGGGGAGTTGGCGAAATGCAGAATGTGACTCTAGAAATCGCACTCTGGTGCAAGATGAGGCTGTAAGAAAAAAATCAGCATCAAGGATCGCTACTAGTGGCGACCTGCAAGCGGTATTTAAATGTTTGCAGGTCATGCCAAATTCGATTGTTGTAGTGATTAAATCTTTAATGTATGAAAAGAGCAGGATCGAAGAACGAAGAAAAAACGCGCCAATATAGGGTAGACGTTTTCAAAAATAACAGCGCGCTAATCCTGAAGCCAGAGAAAGAATCTGGCATGAATTTTATAAAAGCGGAATGATGGAAAATCAGGCTGCAATATACATCATGGGATTGGGAGGAATTTCAGCGCTGAGGAATTCAAGCAACCGATGCCCCAAGACGAAACTGAAAACTCCACAAACCAGAACAAGAGCAAGATAACAGGTTAGGACCCAAACGAGGAAGCAGATGTTGGAGCAGAACGAGTACGAAAAAGCGACCGGGATTCAAAGGAAAATTTCCTGCAAGAAACGAGGGTTTACGATCTTACACTATAGATCACTTTGAAAATGCACAAGGTCCTCACCGAATCTATTTGCGAGCTACCAACTCCGTGAGTGCGCAAAGACACCTACAAAAGGGCTAAAGGCTTCTAAGATGTATTAAACGGGTCTGCCTCGGCAACAGAAAAGGAATAGCACGGCCGATGACACGAAGTTCGCAAAATCCAAATCGAAAATGCTAAGTAAATGAAGACCAAACGGCCCTGGCGAAAGTCGCGTATGATCCAGCAAGTTTGCTAAGCCAAAATTCCTAAAAGGGATGAGGAGCATGATAATCATTCGAGCAAAGGAGGCAGATAACCAAGATGATCAAATGCCCTGCAGCGGACACAGGTGTAGCTAGAATTGAGAGATGCGCGAGGTCATTCGAGAAGCAAGAAAAGAATGGCTGCCGATGTAGCAAACGACAGAGCTCGAAGGCATTTAGCAGGAAATAAGCGAAGGAATTGATTGCGAAGACAGGGAAGACGAAAAGAGGCAGGGGAAGATGAGAACCTGGCGATGGAGAATCGGTGTCAAATCGGAACTCTCGATCGAAAGCTCTCTCTCTCTCTCTCTCTCTCTCTCTCTCTCTCGCTCTCTCGTTGTCGGCCTCGCTCTTTCTCTCTCGTTAAGCTACACTGCACTCTTCTCGTCTCTTTGATTGCTCTTCTCTTCTCTCTCTCGCTCCTTATCTCTCGTTAAGCTGCGCTGCTCTCTTCTCGTCTCTTTGATTGCTCTTCGACTCTCTGTCTCTCTGTGTTTCGCTCTTTCTCTCTCGCTCTCTCGCTCTTTGATTGCTCTTTCTCTCTGTGTGTTTCGCTCTCGCTCTCTCGCTCTCTCTCTCTCTCTCTCGTTAAGCTACACTGCCCTCCTCTCGTCTCTTTGATTGCAAGAACAGCAGCAACTTATTAACAGGGCAGAAGGGCCGGTCGCTTTCTCTCTCTCTCTCTCTCTCTCTCTCTCTCTCTCTCACAGGCTTCTCTCGCTGTCTCGTTCTTTTGAATCGAGGCTTCCGGCTTTCTCTCTCTTTCTCTGTGTCTCTCTGTCTCTGTCTCTCTCTTTCTGCCTGCTTGGATTTTATTGCAAAAAGCATTCCTCTCTCCCTCTGAGGCTCTCTCTTTCCATTTGCAGAGCTTAATCCGGACTCAGGCGTATTTAGAGTAAGTAGTCACACATCAGGCGACACGATCAAAAGGGCTTCCTTCCTTGATTATACAGGCCGAGCTCTCAGCAGAAAAGCCCACAATCTGCGGTCTTAATCAATGGCAAGATGATCGATCGGTTAAATTTGCACACAGCGATCAAATTTGCAGACACGCCAGACTCCAGAGCATCGAATTCATCCCATTCTCAAAGAATGCATCATCATCATCATCATCAACAACAACAACAAGATGCTTGCGATTTCCCCAACTTAATTTCGATTGTTCAAATTTGGCGGTTTTCTTCCTGCCCTCGGACAAGACAACCCACCAACCTTTTGCAGAAGCAGAAGCAGAATTTTATGCGTCCCTCGATCAGAATGCTCCCTGAAATGGCATCTCAACCGTCCAAAGGCTCCCAATCGATTATTTGAACTGATTTTTGTGGGCGGGAGCTTGTTAGTGCCGGATTTTTGGATTATGGGAAGCCAGTTTATGAAGCTGATGATCGAAACTTGTGACCATTTGAACTGGATTTTGCACTCTGGGCGGGAGCTTCTCTTGGTTTACCGGCTGCCGGTTTTATGGCCGGGAAAATTAAACCGGTTGGATAAGATCTCCTTGGACCTTTTTCAAAATCGTCAAAGCCTCAGGGATTTGGCTTAGGTCCAGTGCACACTCTGGCATCGACGTGGCACTAGTGTCGCCTCCCCATTGGTTGGAATAGTCAAGGCGCTCTATGCGCCCTCAGGTGCCCCGAAGGGTAGCTTCGAATTCTTGGGTGCCAAACATGGCACCCATACATCCTTCACTCGATGATTGGCGGCAATCAATCGCCTCTGCCCACCAATTTGACATGCCAACGTTGTTTTGGTCCGTTTTGAAGAATAGAGGGAGCTTAAATGCAAGCAAATTGTGCATCCAATCACCACCCCTGCAATGCTGCCAATCATTGCCGTGACCTCCCTGGCAAGCTTCTTAAATCAAATGAACACGAACCCACCTTTTCTAGACTCCACCACCAAGTCACGCACAGGCTGGGCCAATGCACAGGTTGCACTCCAGCCTATGCTTGTGCACTAACTCTTAGTGGTTTGAGCATTGGGCTTCCAATCCTAAACTTACGAGTTCAAACCTTGGAGGCCAAGCCTGGTATCATAGCTTGTGGGTGAGTGCGTATGTAGAGTGTGCGTGAGTTGACCACAAGGATGGACCATGTGCCCACCAGTCCAAGGCAATGTATCCATTGATATGACCACAAATGGGTGAGTGTGGGGTGGGTGTGTGGGGGTGTGTGTTTTTTATCAAATCGTCCAAAGCTCTCTCTTTTTTTCTCCCCTGACACTCAAAAAAGCTTCTCATTGGAGTAGCAGCAACTTCGGCAGTTTGGGTGTTCCCCTGCTTGAGTTGGCTAACGGTTTTACAAAATGAAACTGGCCCTCAAGTTGAAATGCCATTTGACAAAGCATGGACTCGTATGTCAAAAAATTAAACCAGTTTTTAAAAAATTATGCCTTTTTCTTACCCATCTAAATTTCAAATTGTGAAAGCTCCCTACACCCTCTCTTGTTTTTCTCCCCCCTTTCACTTTTCACTCAAAAGAGCTTCTCATTGTCATTCCCTTTTAAAGGGCATATGTCGTCAGTAGGAAATGCATCAAACATAGCACTCACTATTTCTAACATTTTCCCAAGGGGAAAACTTTTCCCACTTCTATTTCCCATGACACCATGACATAACATTTGTTTGCACTCAAGCATTCTCCAACATGCAAGCACTTTCATTGCACAAAAGGCAAGCATCTCTAGCACACTAGCATCCTCACACAACTAAGCATTCTCCAACACACAGGCAAACCACATATCTTTGAAAAGGAGGGGATGTGGGAAATAGCACCTAGGGTGTTAAGGTGGGGGGAGGAGGCTAAATGTAACGGAGGGAGAGGCTCTCAAACACATTTCAAATGGTTGCCATGCATTGCATAAGCCCATAAAACATTATACTTCATCACACGCTTGCTCTGAACCATTTTTTAGCAAACTTGCAACCACTTTCTTGCAAATAGCTACTTGAAGACCCATATCTTTTGAGCACAACCCATGACTTCAAAGTGTCATTCACTTTTAAGAACATGAATGCAAGTGATGTAAGGAAGTTTTACATAGCGAATGCCTCGAGCATGGCACAGAACAAGAGAAGAATTATAAGGACAACCAATAGCAAAATTAAAAGACATTTCAAAAACTACGAAAGGAACACAAACAAACAAAGTGCCCCTCTTAATTGAGCCGATGGCCAAATTGATATGTGTCATTGAAAGAGGTTTGATTGTCTTATTATTGTTTTAACTTAAATCTGTGCACGCACTCACACACAAGTTTTAAGGGTTATATGTCCTATATGGCCATGGCTTTGTACTAGCTACAAGCAAGATATGTTGCATTGATTTGCATCCCCTATCCCTAAGCAAAGGTAAATGAAAGGAGGCAAGTACCCATTAGCTCATCACAATGCCCTAACACCATTGATATTACAAGCTTGATTGCAATGGACGACTGTAATGCTCTATGTTAATCAATAATGGTTTAGTAGTCACATATGTGCTCATAGCTAAGGCCTTATCTTTTTGTGGGGTGGATTTATTTTACAAGGAAAGGGTGTGTCATGTGGCTCGTCATAAACACTAAACTAGGGGAATTCGAAGGCTCATGCAACACACACCAAGCATGATTCCAAACAAAAGTTAATGCACCATTTGTTCCTCCTAGAAGGCTCATGCAACACACACCGACCATTATTCCCAAAAAAGTTACTACACCATTTTCTCCTCCTAGAGGTCTCTAAGAATTTACATCCCAATGGACATGAAAAAGGTGGGAGAGCACCGTTGTGAACACAATAAATTAAAGCAAGGGTCTAACTTCATGCTATGGGCGTTGGTGTCCAAGGTTCATACCCTAGGCCTGAGCCATAAGGGAACCTAGTGTCCTATAGGACAACTAAGGCTATATAGCATGGAAGTGTCAGAGTATGGAGCGAAAGTATGCGAGGAGAAGAGAGATGTAAAAATGCAACTAGAGAGATGGTATTGTGACTAGAGAGAGAAGTCTTTGTGTAATAAATTGCAAAGGTTTGCAAGAACATAGTTGATTAAGAAGACCACATTTGGATGCTTCTCACCGCACTGCATGACATTTGTACCCAATCTATGGGTACAATTGAACTCTAATGCACATCTCTTCGTACTTGGATCTCGTCTCCAATCAGGTTCACTCCAACTTTAAGGCTTTGCACCCACTCCAACATATAAAAAATGCCATAAATCACCTAAAGAGTACCTGTAAGAGAAGAAAGTTTGTAGATTTAGTTGTCAACTACTCCTTCCCAAACAACCTAGCCTATCACTTGTCCTTAATAGCCATTAACTCGTTGTCAAACTCCACATGCTTACCAGTCTTGCAAACTTCATGAACATGAGCTCCCGTTATCTCCACTTGTACAAATGTTGGGTCATCATGGCTACAATTGAGGAACCGGTACCTTTATCGTAGCCTAGGGCACTTCCTCTAGCCATAGTGGTCATAGGACCGATTCGGCTTCAAAGCCTCCAGATTTCTTTTCTAAAGACTTTCCTTTACCCTTGTTGTTGTCATTGTTTTGCCCTTTTGTGTGCGGGGTGGCCAATGCTTTCAATCTTCCACCCTATGGCGGGAACTTGATCTGCTCCTCCTAGTCCAACTATATTGACTCAAGCTCCTCTCATGTTAGAGTGTTGAGTCTCCCATTAGTGATAAGAGAGATACAAAATGCTAAGTATTGCGAGGAAAGATGGGACAGTAGGGTGATGGCCGTATCCTTGAATATCTCCCTCCCAACCTGAAGGGCCTTCTATTGAGGAGATTACAGCTTGTTAATGTCCTTCCCAACTTGAAGGGACTCCTATTGAAGAGCTTGCATCTTGTTGTTGTGACACCACATGATTGCTACTTCATGAGGTTTAGCACACACATCTGCACTCCTAAGGAGACATGCTTCATGGGTGATACCTTGTTGTAAAAAGATGCCAAGTACTCCCAAATTCTTTTGGCAGGTGTCATGTGCTTCATGTGATCGATTGTCTAAGGAGTACATTTAGGAATGTACTTGGGCACCGACACAATCACATAACTATGCCAAGGTTTCCTACTCCTTTCAATCCATGATGCCAAGGTCCTCCTCCTCCAGATCTAGCTTGACAATTCCAACTAGAATGAAAATAACCAAGACATATGACTACAACATGACTCCATCATTACCTTGTAGTTTTTTTCATTGAATTGATGGTCCATTGGGAACGTATTAAGAATGGGGATCCTTGCCATCTCTAGAAAACTTGCCATCTCATGGGGTGACCTTGATCTTGTGAAGGGAGAGTGGTTGGGAAAGAAAACAAGAGGCTACATGCTTTGCAAGGCGGCTATTTTTAAGGACCGCTGCCTCCAAGCCACTTCTCCGTGTCCTAATGTTACTTTCTCCTTCTCTAATTAGTAGCAAACACCTCCAAGCCAGTTCTCCTTGTCCAAAACTTATTCTTTCCTTCTCTAATCAATTGCAAACACCTACTTCCTTGAGTGTTCTCTCTGTTACCAAGGCTTTAGACTACCTTGGGCTCTGATACCATGTCAAAGTATGCAGCATGCATATGCATGTGAAAAAGAGATGCAGAAATGCAACTAGAACGAAGGGACTACAATAGAGACTCGAGAGAGAATATTTTTTGCAATAAACTGCAAAGGATTACACAATTACATGCGGGGAAATCTCCACGCTTTACCACTAAGAAGACACATTTGGAAGGCCACAACCAAAGTAGGAATTGCATCCTTAAAGACTCCAAATAGAGGTAGAACTACACTTGTAAATTGTTACAATAAAGGGACAAATAAACCCTATTTTTGGAGGGAGAGCAGCCAACTTAGCCTAAATTGTTTTAGGTTGTCTGTTTAGCTACCCTCATCTGGTTTGGTCAATTGATTGGTTGATCAACCCTTGAGTCAGGTGGTTGGCTAGCTTGGCTAGCCCCAACTAGCTGGGCAAAACTACCCTTTGACCACCCTAACTAGTCCCTCTTTCTAGCCTTTACTCTGGGTAATGCTTAAATTCCCAAGCACCTGACTTGATATTTTACATAAATAATCTACTCCTATCCTTCGGTGGGCACATCCACAAATTATCCCTCGCTCGCTATAATACAGAAAGAAGATGCCCAAAACTCTAACAAGATGCTCATGGAGTCATTAGTGAGGGTGCAATAATGCCATTCTCAAAGATGATTTGTTTTCTCCCTCTCAAGGCTACTCCTATGCAACATAAATGAGTGAGGGTTGAAAATCCAATTTGTGAGTAAAGCACCACCACCAACAAAGTTGAATCCACATGCAAGGCATGGTAGATGCAATTCAAAGCATCTAAAGGGTTATCTCAACTGTCTTCTTTAGATGTCATGTTCAAAGACAACATAACTAGCAACATGCAAAAAGTGATTTAGGGTGCTCATGGTTATGTTGTGTAGGATTGATTCAAAGCTCCCCATTTGGACCCATTCTCTTTGCATCATGTATCTTGTCCAAACAACAACATAACTTTGTGGGCAAACACTACCTATTCAAGGTTGGTCATGCTATGACAAAGAATAAAAAGATAGACTTGAACAAATGGGTAGGCCAAGAAAGATGTACTCAAAGTCCAATTGGGTGGAAATTTTAAATATGGGGCAATTTGATTCAAAGCTTTGTTTACAAGCTCAAGAATGCTCAAGAAGGTGTTGAATTTAAAAGCCCGATGCCATAAAAAGGCTTATCAAAAAGACCACTTGCAAGAAACCACCACATAATGAAAATCATGCACTAGCTAAACATAGAGACCCTCTATGGAACCCAAATGTATTTGATGGCAACGTGGCTTCAACATACCTTAAGGGTTAAATCTAAAATCAAGCACATGTAGAGGGCATAGTAAGAATTGGCCTTGTAGCTCAAAAAGTCATCATTGATTGATGTTAAAAACGCTTGTTCTTTGAGGTGAAAGTGGCTTGAGGATCAAAAATTAGACAAATGTAAGTGAGAGCAACATCGACTATGTGACAAAGAGTTGGTGTCATCTTTATCGAACCAAATTTGAGGTATGTAGTAAAAGGAGCTTTAGATGCCCAAAATGTCTACAAGTTTCATCTATAATAAATAACTAAATTGAAGACTTTGTTGATGATGTCCAACAAGATTGTGCAATTGAATTGCAACTAGTATTGGCAAGGATCAATATATTGCAAAAGCTAGTATATGGCTTGGTTGTTTGAGTTTAAGTTGGGAATGTTTATTGTTCAAGTGTGATCTTAATGGTTTTCATCAATTGAGTAAAACACCATATCTACACCATATTCGCATAAGACTGCATGGACACATTTTGTCAAAAGAGTGTGGCACTTGAAAAATAGCATAAGACGGAGAGCTCGTATGATAAATTTGATGAATCTATGGAGAGATATGAGACCTTAAATTAATGTACCACTTGTTTTATGGTTGGAAACTTTAGCATCTTGCCATCTTTATAAACATATACAAATTTTAATGATAGTTTTTACATATTCTTTGCTCATTTCATACAAGATTTGTTATTTTTGCTCATTCTTGCATGGATCTTTGTTCCATTTTGCTAAGTCTAGCCTTAGAGTTACTATATTTGGCCTCACCTCACAGTCAAGATTAGATGCCTTTAACTGGTGTTCTCATGGACCAGACCTTTGAGACGTGGAGAATAGACTTTGTATGTTCAATTAGTATGTCCAATTAGTGGAGAATAGACTTTGTATGTCCAATTAGTAGGGACCTAGGCACATCACATTATTGTGGCCACATATTATTTCACCAAGTGGGTAGAGACCAAGGTCACCTAGAAAGCAGATGTGAGAACAACTGCTAGGTTCTTACGAGAATGTGATTTTTCACTTCGGCCTCCCACTAGAAACCATGATGACAAAGGGACAAACTTCATAAATGATAGGATTAGTATATTCATGAGTGAGTTCCTCATTGTAAATCAAAGATCCACACCCTATTATCCCTGAGTGGATGGTCAAGCCAAAATATCAAACAAGATCTTGTGCCACACAATGACGTTCGGTTGAGAGTCTCCTAATGACTGGGAGCACAAACTCACCCTACAACAATATGGGAATATCGAATGGCATACAAGGTCATTGGAGCATGCGTATTTTTGTCTTGCATGCCAAACAAATCCATGATGATATTGTTGCTTCCTTTCATATAATTCCCTTTGTGGACCAAATGCACTCTCAATCCTCCTTTGTGTTCTTTATGAGGTTCATTGAATTTGTGTGTGCATGTGTGGAAGACTTTACAAAACCCCTTTTCATGGTGAAATGAAAACAATTTAGACAATGGATTCAAAATAGAAAACTACTATATTTAGTGGGAAAGTTTCAACATGTAGGTGAAACACTACTAATCTTATACAAGAAAGGTCATCAAGCGGTAGGCATTTTGCAAAAGTTTGCAAAAGTGCATAATTGCACAAACAGTGAGCTTTGAGAAGTCGTAGCAAGCATCTCTTTTATTGAAGAGGGGAGTCTGCATACCTACCACCATCCAATAAGAAAAAGATGGTGAGAACCATCTTAATCCTTAGTTGGGAAGACAGTGTCCTAAACACCCCTCTCTTGTTATCGAGGTCACAATTTAAAAAAAAACTTGACCACAAACTTATCAAGCTAGATGTAAAATTATGAGTGCAAGATATCATGGAGTAATGGTATGATTAGGGAAGGAGTATAGGACAAACGAAATTATGTTAAGAGCATAATGGAGGTGATAAAGTGAAGGTATAATGAAAAATGGAGGTGATAAAGGAGTATAGGACAAACGGAAGTGCAAATGGAAGTAGAATGAACAATAGACCTACATGTGCAGCTTTGAAATTCATGCACTACATTGGTGTCCTCTTCTTGCTAAGTCAGGTTCACATGAGGACACCAAAAGGTCCCCTAGCATGCCAAGGTTCATGTGAAGAGACAAATATATCCCCACAACTATTATTTGGGTTATATCTTCCATGGTAATAGATTCATATGAAGAGACAAGTGAAGAAAATGACTATGTAATGATAGAAACTAAGAGATTTGAAGACAAAGATAACGACAAAGATTATAGAAAGACAACACTCTTGTTCCACTTATGGTGGTGGTTGTGTTTTGCTTTGTCTATATGTGGTCAATAGTGGAACCATGTATTGTTGTAGAGCCTTTGTGATAAGTTGTTTGAAACTGTGTTTACCCATGAATATAGCAAGGCTTGTGTTGCTTGTTGTTTGGTTTTAAAGTTGATGTTGAAGTCTCCCACAATGAATACGTTGGGCTTGTTAGGAATGAGGTGTAGCATTTTTGTAGTTGTTGAAGTAGTGTAGTGGTGTGTGTGTTGGGTGACTTCTAGATTTTAATTATTGAAAGCCTTTTGTGATTGATCTGTTTTGAATGTGGTCAGCAAGCATTCAAAACCACTCTTATATGAGTTGAGTTGTTTGACTAAAGTGAGTGGGTGCTTGTAGAATGTTGCAATTCCTAGCCCTAAGATTAAAGATATCATTTGAAATCCTAGTAATAATAGTTCATTGTCTCGGTGTTCATGTGTTTCTTGGAGACATAGAATTGTGGCATTGAGGATGGTGTTGCTTTTAAGGATGTCTATTTTGTGGGAATGGAATGATATTGTGTTGAGACTTTGTAGTGTTTGTGATTTGGGCAAGTTTAGGTGGAGGTTTAATGGGTTGAATGCAAGGGAGTCCATAGATAGTCCTTGGGCTCAGTGAATTTATAGGTTGGAAACAAAATTGTTGTCTGTAGATAGTGTTTAGGTGGTTTTTGCCTATTTGGAGCTCTTGCTTAATTTGTACTATGTGAAAGGAATGGTTTTTGCCTATCTAGAACTCTTGCTTAATATATAGTATTGGTGTCCAGGTGAAAGGAATGTTGGGTTTGTAGAGGAATTTGTATTGAGAGCATCCTTTTTCTCCTATCTTTGGATTTGAGAATCCAATCCAAATGACAAAGTGTAGTGAATGTGTGTTGGATCCTTTGAATATCCCATCTGTGCCATTTACTAGGCCATTGTTGTTGTCCAAGTTTCTAAAAGAAATCTCAACTATCATTCCTGGCTTGAGATGTAGCTCTTTATGCAAACTTGTAGTGTTTTTAGGATCTTTAGGAATGGCTAGGCTTTTTTTTCAAGTCTTGTGCTTCTGGTCATGGATCTTAATAATGTGTGGACTAGATTTCAATGAGTTGAAGATGAAGTTGTTGTGACCTTTGTCCTTGGCAATGTTTAAGTAGAAGAGGTGTGGGATGATGTGTTTGGGTGGTGGGTCTTTAACATAAATATCATTTAGTGTTTTGAGGTCTATGCTGCTCTTGCTACTTGTGTGAATTTGATTGAGGAGGTCTAGGAAGTGTAGGTTAGTTTGTCACATTGGTTTAGTGAGTTCATATTATCGAACATTGCTTGTGCATGTTGATTGTTCTAGAAAAACCCATGAGTATCTGGTGGTACTTGCTTGGCTTAAGTCTCCACATAGAATAACATCTACTCTACCAAATGGTTCATGGTGGTTGTGTTTCATTTCACACATGCAGATATCTATTGCTACTTTGAATGTGTTTATCCCGACCAAAGATATTTCATCAAGGACTATAAGGTCAATGTTCTTGTACAATTATGATAACTGTTGAAGCTTATCTCCTACTAAGAGGGCCATGTATGAGGATGTAATTAAGGGTAAGTGAAGTGTTAAGTGAATTGTTGTCCCACCCATAATGTATGTGGCTCTCCTTGTATATATCAGTAGTAGGACTCTTGGCAAGTCAATGTTAGAAATCTCTCGGTGAGAGTAGAATCGGAGTAGAGATTGTACTATGAGCATGAGCGTGAATCTCATCCCTATTCTTGTGTTTCCTAAAGAGAATAAGAAAAGGTAGAGGTCGGGGTATATTCTTTTCTTTAGCATGATGTCCTCAAGTATGAAACGTTGGTCATTGTTGAGGCTTCTTAGTTTCTCATAGTATGTTTTATTAGGCATCAGGTTAGGTGAGGATTGTGGCAAGTTAATTTTTTAAGGTTGTGTGTTTGTATGTTCATCTCAATGCCCATGCCAAATTTTTCATTAATGTTGATGGAGGTTTTACTTGTTGTTGGTGTTGTTTTTTATGAAGAATTTTTTGCTATTATAGGGATTGATTTGATCTTGTTGAATTCTTCTGTGTCGTTCTCAATTGTTTTTTTGTGATGGTTGTACATGTGGTGCCATGTAGTGAAATCTTCATTTTGTGAGTGTTTTGACGTTTGGAAAGGTAAGTACAACAAGATTGCTCTCTAAAATGAGCTTCAGGATCTTTTGTGAGGCTATAGTTGTTGAAGCATAATATATGAACCTTGTTGCTCCTCTCATGAATGTGTTATGTGTTGCAAGTGTTGCTAAGCATATTGCATACAAGGACGCATTGTGTTTCCTATACTTTGTGATGATGTCATCAAAGAAGATGTCAGTGCTTTCTACATCCATTTTCTCTAGTTGTGATCTTTGACTCAAAATTAATGCACTTTCGCCAAAGGTGCTTATGTTTATGTATACAAATTCCCTTGATGCACTAGTTAGTGGGAGTGAGAGGCATAAGTTCACTATGTGATGGGCACTGATGTGCTGAGTGTTTACCATTGCATTATCTACTTTTCTTATATGTTCATGTACAGGCAAGTTAGAATTGATTCTTTGCATAAGGGCATGTTTGACTGCATTGTTTGTTTCCTTATCAATCTTTGTAATGTATGATGTGCAATATGATGCAATTGCATGTGGATTCAAAACAAATTGGATGTCTATATTAGCTCCCCATAGTTTTGATAATGTTGGGTCAAAATTGTTTGTGTGTGTATCTTTGGGGTGTCTTCTTAAAAATAGTGTTGGTTGAGAGATGGTACTATGGAGTGCAAGTATATACTCCTCTTCAGACATTCCTGTTTGTTTGAAAAAAAGCATCTACCATAAGTGTCTTTACTTGTTGTTGTGTTGACAAGGCTGAAATATGTTTGAAGTTACGTTTATTATTCTTTATCTCTGTGGAGATCAATAGTGGGTGTAGAATTCTTGTTCGCCTCATCAGTGGGGTCAAGGAAAGAAAAACCTACAATCTTTGCCTCTTCATAGGCAAGCTTTTCTATGTTTATTTGTTTGCATGTCCTTATAACAAAGGTCAATTTCTGAAATATATGTTGAGATGTATCGGTCAACAAAATCTTCTATGTCTTCTAGGTTTGTGGAGTTTTATGGTACACCGTTGACCCAAAGAAATCCATGGTCATGTTGGCTTCCTCTGTGAAGAAGTTTTTGATAATGCCTAGGATATTGCTATTGCATCTAAGTAAGGACTTTAATGCTTGGAACTTGTGGATGTAGTACTATGCCATTGAAATGAGATCAAATCAAATTAGCTCATGCATGTTCGAGGATGTTGTACTCCCAATTGTTGTTGTGTTGTTGTTTCTAAGTGCATGCCATCATGTAAGTAAGGATGTTTGCAAACAATTGAAGTCGTGTTATCCAATATTAGATTGTAATAGTTTCTCGATGTTAGTGTTAGGCAGTGCTTGTAAAATCCATCCTTGTAGTTGGCATTTTTGTAGGCATATCCACGTTGAAGAGAGGATTTGTCAAATGAGCACTTTCATTGTTTTGGAGAGGATTGTTTTGGAGAAGATGTTTTTGATGTTTAATGCAAAGTGCTTGTCATTTTAGTAAGTTAATTCCCATTTCATGATGTCTTGGTAGTGTGTTCGATTGGTATATTATATGCATGTGGATGTCCATAAAAAGGTGTTGGAAAATCGAGCTCCTCTAAATGTTTGTCCTTGAAGATGCTTAATGGTGAAAATCCTTCAAATGGTGCACTATTGTTGGGTCTTCAAAGTCCATGGATTGTTGGCTCATATAGATAGTATGCACTAATGTCCATGTGTAGTTCATCTTCTAAGTTCTTATCAATGTCTTCTGAATCCAAAGGTGTTTCGTCCTTCTATTCTTCTTGTAGAATAGTAATATGTTCCATCCAAGTTGTGTTTATTTGGACTTTATTGCCCTTGTATAGGGGGGTGTTGATTAATTCTTTCAAGGTGCACATTGTTAATGTGGGACGGGCTAGTCTGTTAAGGTCGTTATGCTTTTATTCAAGTCTATGTTTAATTGCAAGCATGACCTTGAATTGTCGATGGTAATAAAACATGCATTTTAAGTAGTTTTTCATAATCATGAGCATTTTAAGCAGTTTTTCATAATCATGAGCAGGGTAGTATTCATTTAAGCAAGTGAGAATATTAGTGTTCAAAGGATAGCACGTGTTGAAATTGTGGTTCCAAGATACATCATGTGGTTGGAGGTTGAGTTCTAATTCCATCCTTACATTTGACAAGTGCACTTTACAATGTTATCAACTTTGAGTTCTCACATTGATTTTTGCCTAGGGAATTGCAATGAAGGATATGTGATAATCTTTGCATTTGAAGCAATTTGGGAAATAGGGGACGTTTGAGACCCATTTAATCCAAATGAACAAGAAATGGATCATCCAATCTTTTAGTATCAATTTCACTTGAAACCACAAAGAAGTTATGTCATTGCAAATGAATATGTAAGTGGTTTTTGTAGATAATGCAACTATACAGCACCAACTTAATTTTAAAAGAGATTATCATGAAATAGATAATTTGTTAATTAATAACCAATTGGACTAGAGTATGATAGGAAACCATTACATTCATAATGAGCATGTAATATGAAAGCTAGCATTGTGAACCACTAAGTACAACTAAAAGAGCACATGGAGCACATGACAACAACAAAATATGTGCTACAAGGCATACAAAATAACATCTAATCGATGAAGAAAGAATGCAATGTAGACAATGTAACTACAAATGCAAAATCCACTAACACTAACTAAAGGAGCAGATGGAGCACATGGTAATAACAAAGTATATCTAATGGATGAAGGAAGAATGCAATGTAGACAATGTAACTACAAATGCAACACTAACACTAACTAAAGGAGCAGATGGAGCACATGGTAATAACAAAGTATATGCTAAGCAACTGCAAGTGCAATGGAAAGCTATTTAAGACTATATAGCTCACTCAAAGCCAATGATGTGTCTGGAACTATTTATAGTGAAGTGACTTGATGGTCTCGTCTCCATGAGAAGGTTCCAAGTAGTGAAAATGATGCACATGTAGAATTCCATGAACCATCAACGTGCATGCAATAAGTCATCGTCGACATGGCTCCCCTTGATGTGGACATCAACATGTGACCCATCACGTAGTACTCATGGCACTTCAATGATGGGACATGAACTATCTCTTATGGGAGATTGCAAGTGTAACAAAATGGTTTTAGTGGATCTCATGTGACGCAGCTTCCTCCACATCAACTGCATTGGTGCTCAATGAGTGTGGCATTCAAGTTGACAAACTGCAGCACACAAGTAACCCGTGTGATACAAAAAAGTTAAGACATACACATGACTCTTTGATGCTACAATGACCGGGGTTCATGTCTCAAACACTTAAGTACCAACTTCATTTGGGCCTCTATTATGCAGAACCTTGCACAAAGAACAAGATCTCAAGCACAAGACAAAGTGCCTAAATCAACACCAGTAGAGGCAAGGACTATGCTGAAATGGAGCCTAAGGCACCTTCAACGATGCAATGAGGTGTGTCAAAACTAGGCAAAAGTAAGTATCACGATTCACAAATCACTAGAGCTGCACTAGGTGAGTGGGCAAAGAAGACTTGAGAGTTTGTTCAAAAAAATATCATATCGCTATCAAAGCTAGCTGGGCAGAGGGAATGCTTATCACTCACTCCTTGCAAGCTCAATTGCTGGAAAACCCGAAAAGAACTAATGAGCTTTGCCACCTACAAACTTGCAAACCAAGCCCTGAACTATAAATTACAAGTCTAGCTCCCGACATTTTCCTTTACAAGATGAAACCATCTGACGATCTACCAAATTCTACTACCCCCCACACCATGAATCACGAAGTGCATGAAAAGGACATGTTGGGTTTACGTCGAGAATGAGAGAGAGAGAGAGAGAGAGAGAGAGAGAGAGAGAGAGAGAGAGAGAGGGGGGGGGGGGAATCAAGGGCATGAAATTGTGTGCGCAAGGGGGACGAACAACATTTCATGGACATTGAAAAAATGAAGCTAATCTATAGTTGGTGCATGATGAATAGGAGAGCTGGTACTCTTAGGTTGTTTACACACCAAACGGCACCCAAGGTTGGGCAAACATTTGGACCAATAGAAAGCCACAATTTAAGGTTTGGGTAGGCACCTCTTTACACCTACAGTGCCCAAGCTTAGGCCTTTCAATCCAATGTGGAGTCCACATCATGCCCGAAGAAAGGCCTTCCTTGGATAGCCAAGCTTGGCTACCCACTGATGAGCAAGGCTGGATTCAACCAATCACAATCACAATTTGGCTCCCCTAGCTCCACACACATCTGTGCCCTCATTTTTACAAAAGGGGTTTGTACTTGGGCGGTGTGTAGCTTTTGGCAGTGTGTAAACAGCCTTAAGCACTCATTGGAGGGTGTCTGGAGGTGTGAAAAGAGGAGGCGGTCGAGTACGAGTTTGGAATTGCAGAAAGCATCAGAGCACACTCTGAGATTTGAATTGCAAACACCATACAATGTCCATGTTTCCACAATGGTTCATTTTACATAGATGAACAAGTTGCCCAAAGCCAAAACGTTTGTAGTGTTTCAACCAAAAGCACTGAAACAATGCACAAATTAAATTGTATACATTAGTGGGCTTTCTTTGGCAAACTAAAGGTTTCTCCAACTACAGGTGGCTTGATGTATGTACGAATCATTGGTCACGAACTTACCATCTCCGTCCTTCTCATGTAGGATCTTGTGGGCTACACAATTATAATCAATTTATTTGTAAGATAGCTGTCAAACAGAAATGCAACAGGAAGAACCAACTCACTTTGGGCTTATGCTTAAGCTGCCACAATCTGAAAGGCCTTCTTTAGAGACCATTGTATAGCATTTGTCATTTGTTACAACACTATGAACTTCGTGAACAGAGATGGTTGTTCTACCAAGGAAATAGAGGCATCCAATTTTGGAGCAAGTGCTTGAATATGTCTCACCATCTAGGAGACTGTGATGTATTGTGCAATGTGTGTGGTAAAATTCAATTGATATTTTAGGACTAGTCACTTTGCTAACAGAGATGAGATTTTTGGCTATAGGGTACATAATAGATTTGTTCAATTGAAATAATGTTCCGATCAGAAAGCTCAATGTTAGCACTTCTAACTCCAATGGCTTGTTAGATGCCGTTGTCACCAAACCGAATGTCAATTGATGAGTCTAGCGTTTTGTATTTCTTGAGCCAATAGAGTCGGGATGTTAAATGGCAAGTAGCGCCACCTACTTCTTCAGGTATGTCCAAAAAATATTTGGGCATAGATTTAGAGGTAGGTCCATTCATCAAATGTAGCCACCTGTCTAAGTGACTACTGTTCTAATACTTATAAATAATCATTGGTTCATTCTCATCTCTGACCAATCCCAATGGAGCATTGATGCTAGGATGACAATTATCTAAGCATGTTGCTACTACCAATGCATGCATTTCTTTACCGATTTGATAATTATTTTTTATTAAAAAAATTGAAGCAAAAAATTCATCCTTGAAACTCTCCTCGGTAATCTTAGCCTTGTTAGCTTTTGTAGACATTCTAGCACCAATCTGAATTGTTGGTGTGAAAAACAACTTGTCTTGATGCAATACTTTGAGAGAAGGAGATTTAGATAATGTTGGCATGCACCGTATTCTGAACTTGTTGCACAGCTACCTTATCTCGTAGGTAATTACCTTTGCCTTTGTAATCTTTATATAATTTTTAGATTTAAAGCAATCCTGATCTAAAAAAGGGGATTCCTAGAATTTTTTTTAATCCAATGATTGTGCAAATACATCGATTTGCCCAATGATTCTAAAGCATTATCCTCTTATATATACTTCTGTTAAGAGTTCTATTTGAGCTTCAATCTTTGGCCACTTAGTACATAGCCCTTTAAATGCAATCTTGTCATATTTTCCACTAGAGCATGCATACTCTTTCTCATTACATTGAAAGCATTTTGAGCTGCTCCTCATGCATGTCTACTAGTGCCAAAACTATGCATTGTGAAAAATAGTGATGTTCCACCTTCGAAAAATCAATTCTTTTTCTTTTTCCCCCTGCATGTTCCATCAACTGGAGCATTTAAAAATAGTTTAGAAATATATTAATAAAATTTAAACATGAAGAAATATGCATGTATAAAAATAAAATATTCAACAAGGAAGACAAATTATTTGATAAGATCATAGAATTACTATAACATAAGCAGCTCAAACAACACATGAAAAAAAAAACCTAGGATGATCCCACTACCCTACTAAAAAAAAGAATAAACACGGTAGAATAAAGAAATGGATAGAATTTGCTTGATAAGAGAAATAAATTACTATAGCTTACCATAGCATAAGCAACTCATAACTTATGAAAGAAATACTAAAATGATCCCACTGCCTGACTAAAAAAATAGAATAAACACAATCGAGTAAAGAAATGGCTAGTAAGGAAATGCCTAGAATGATCACATTATTTTGATAAAGAATATAGTAGGTACTAGAACAAAGAAAATTATATATTATAAGAAGTAAAAAAGCACAAGATTTTAGAACCTCACATTAAAAGTTGAACATGTTACAAGAATATTGTATACAAATTATACATGTTTAGAAAAACAATATTCACAAAACCAGTTAACAAAGACAAGTTACTAGGTAAAAGGACAAAATGCCTAGAATGATGATACTATTCTAGTAAATAATAAAGTTTATACTACAACAAAATAATAAAGTTTATTCTAGTAAATAATAAACTTTATACTAAATAATAGAATAAACACAGTCGAGTAAAGAAATGGCTAGTAAGGAAATGCCTAGAATGATCACATTATTTTGATAAAGAATATAGTAGGTACTAGAACAAAGAAAATTATATAATATAAGAAGTAAAAAAGAACAAGATATTAGAACCTCACATTAAAAGTTGAACATGTTACAAGAATATTGTATACAAATTATACATGTTTAGAAAAACAGTATTCGCAAAACCAGTTAACAAAGACAAGTTACTAGGTGAAAGGACAAAACGCCTAGAATGATGATACTATTCTAGTAAATAATAAAGTTTATACTACAACAAAGGAGCTTATACAACACACGAAGCAAGTGCTGAGAATGGCACAATATTCTACAATGCCTAGAATGGGCATACTATTCTACTAAAAAATAGAATAGACACACTACAGTAAAGGAGCGTATACAATATATGAAGTAAATATTTATAGTATCCTAAAATAGTAGTGAGCTCACGACTCCCCCTTTTTATTTCTTGCTAACTATTAACTAGCATAAAATAACTACTAATTAGGATCTTTGAATGTTCATACTATTCCAGAATGGAGTAGAATGTAGACATTAAGTATATCAATTCTTATAATATTTTCACTATTCCATTATGGAATAGAATGTATATACTAAGCACATGAACTGTTAGAATGTTTACTCTATTCTAATATGGAGTGAAATGTACACACTAAGCATATTTATTCTTAGAATGTATACACTAAGTCTAAAAAATTTTAGAATGTTCACACTATCCTAGAATGTACACACTAAGTACATCAAGTCTTAGAATGCTTATATTATTCTATTATAGAATAAAATGTATGCACTAGGTACACTAAGTCTTAGGATAATTACACTACATTACACACTAAAGAACACTAAGTTAAAATGTTTGTACGATTTTAGTATAAAATATAATGTAGACACTCAACAAATAAAGTCTTAAAATGTTCACACTCTTTTATTTTGAAATAGAATGTACACATAAAGCACACTAAGCCATAGAATGTTCACACTATTCCATTCCAGAATAGAATGTACACACTAAGATATATCTAGAATATGGACATTAAAGCACACCGAGCCAAAATTTTCATAGTATTTTGGTATGAAATATAATGTACAAATTGAATATACAAAGTGTTAAAATGTTCACACTATGTCATTTCAAAATAGAATGTGCACATTAAGCACACTAAGCCTTAGAATGTTCACACAAGTTTCATTCTAGAATAGAATGTACACTCTAAGGTATATCAATATCACGGAACAAAATGTACACACTAAGCATTTTAGCTCTTAGAATATTTACATTATCCTATTATAGAATTAAATGTGTAGACTAACAAAATCTTAAGATGTTCACACTATTTCATTCTGAAATAGAATGTACATAGTAAGCACACTAAGCCTTAGAATGTCTGCACTATTCCAGTCTAGAATAGAATTTACACACTAAGGTACATTAAAGATTACTAATTAAAAATGTTCACAGACATAATCTTTCACGTGGATTCAGATAAAAGAGGCTACCAATGCATTGCATGAATTATAAAGCTACAAGTGCAAGTCTAATGTGCATTTTACTTCTACTTGGGCTAGAATGGAGCATTGTCACATGTGGGGATGTGTCTATTGTTGGAGTGCAAAACATGACAAAACCATGGTTGATGAGGTTGGTAGCAGATTCAACATGTGGCCTTGTATGCATGGGCTACATGAGGCGGTTTGGAGTGCTCTGAGATGGTGGTGAGCAATCCAATGATCTCACGATCATTCAGGACTCTTCCTCCCTACTGGAAGCCATGATTGATGGGGGATAGTGCTTAGCTACTAGCCAACCTTCTAGTATTTCATGGCAAGATGTAGTAAGCATAAGTCAAGGAGGTTTTCTAAGATGTAGTCTACTTGTTTCTATTGGAATACAGAGTGTTGCCTTTCTATAATCTTTTCCGTTATCTTTGTCTTCAAGTCTCTTAGTTTCTATTGAATTTCATGGTTGTTTTCTTTAGTTGGTATCAGAGCAAGATCAAACTTGCAAATTCTATGCGGTTGTTTCTACGTGATAGTTGACGATGATAGGGAGGATAAATCGAATGCACCAAAGCTCATAGTGTTCATAGGCATTAATTTTTCAACCTGGTAACCATCCCTACATTTGTATTACATGGAGAAAATCTTGTGGGGAGTAGTTTTAGGTACATAAAAAAGGCTAAGCAACAACCAAGGATCTAAAAATATTCAAGCTTGGGAGAGCAAAAATGAGAGAGCTCTTGGTATCCTCAGACAAGCGCATGGAGGCAAGTAAAATCACCACCTAGAGTTCACAAAGACTGCATGCAAGTATTATGTTGGAGTAGAAAATCTATTTGGTGCACGACTGAAAAATTCAAAGGTACTCTTAAAATGGGAGTTCTTCAATTTGAAAATGCCAAAAACTGAAAACTTCTCAATCATATGCAGTTAATCTTCGACAACTAAATGATCTGGGTGTACAAGTGGAGGAAGAACGACTCCAAAGCTATGTTGCTTTCTAGTTTGCCCCCAAAATATGATGAGATTGGCAAGATAATCCGTGTGAATGCTAGTCTAGCTTTGATTGTGTGGCAATGCTCCTAGATGACAAAAAGAGACATACTACTATTTTAAGAAGTGGGAATACATAGAGAAGAGAAACAAAGAAGCCATAAAATGCAAGGTCAAATCAACTCATGCTATTACTGAGGAGTTTCAGGGATGGGTCATTTGATGACAACACAGACTATGAGGAATATGCATTCTTAAAAACATGTTGCTCTAGTAGCAGTGAATAAAGTATGAAACAATGTATGTCTTGTACACCAAAAATATCATATAGGGTTGAGGCAGGATTAGTTATCATGTTTTGGTCATCTTGAATAGTTTCTTCTCATCTTCTCAGATTTTATTGTTATTCATCTAGGCTTGTTCTTTCAAATTTTGGTTTACTACATGTATTTCTAAGCATAATGCTTTTGTAAATCCTCACTTGGATTTGTGAGTGGTATTTGGCATCTACTCGGGTTTTCTTTGTTTGTCAACTTGGTTTGATGGTACTTTGTTTTGGATCATATGAAGAATTTTTTGGCAGCAAGTTTCCATGTAGGTGATCTCGGGGTCGCCCATCCTCAATTTTGAGGGGGGTGTTGGAGAGCAAATCATGGATAGGTGACAAAATCATCGTTGAAGAGGTTGGAAGCAGATTCAACATGTGGCCTTGTATGCATGGGCTACATGAGGCAGTTTGGAGCACTTTGAGATGGCGGTGATCAGTCCGATGATCTTAACATCATTCGTGACTCTTTCTCCTTGATGAAAACCAAGATTTATGGGGGATAGTGTTTAGCTACTTTCCAAAGGCTTGCAAAACTTCTAGTATTTCATGGCAAGATGTAGTAGGCAAAAGTCGAGGAGGTTTTTTCAAGATGTAGTCTGCTTGTTTCTATTGGAATATGTTTGGGTGATGGTGTGTGGTGCGAGTTGTAGGTGGCAAGCTGTGCAAAGGCCTCCTTATACATCCGAAACTCCTGTTGCTCCCGATCTTCCAAATCTGAGTCTTCTAATTGACCAAGGGCGCGTTGTTCATTCTCTTCTTGGAGGGACACTATGAGTTCCTGTTCTTGTGCCAGGAGATCCTGTGGTGATTGGATCTATTGCTCTTGGTTCTCCTATGTCTTGGCGTACTACGCCTCTACCTACACCTTTTTCTCCAATGTTGTTTGTAGGCCAGACTCCGCCTTGTCGACCTGGTCCATGAGAGTTTGGACCATGGATTTGCTTGTGGCGAGGTCATCTTTGAGCATTGTTAAAGCCAGCTTGAGCTCTTCAGCTTTTGTGCGGTACTCCTCTGCTCTGTCTATGGCTACTTGACCCTTGGCCTGGGCGGCAACCATTATTTTTTGTTGTATGCCTGGAGGAACTCTCCTAGGAGCTTCATGTCCAGGTCGCATGGAAGGTGGTCTGCCACTTTGCTTAGGCCTGCAACTCTTAGTGCATCTTGCACCTCTGGCTCCTTAAGTGCCACATAGGCTGCCCCGCGGTGTGGTAATAGAGGGTGTAGTCACCCTTGTAGGTGAAGCACGAGTGAATGACACATGAGTCTAACTCCTGGAGCCAAGCTTCTTCGAGCGGTGAGTGTGATTGGGAGCGCCCGACCTTGTATTCGCCTTTAGTGGGGGCCGAAATGCACTTTCTTGATCTCGACGGAGGTGTGCTTGTCGCTGCTGTCGCACCCTCTTGGGTGGCATGTTTGTTGGATACTTCCTCCTCTCCTTGAAAATCTTCAATGGGGAGTTTGAAGGGCATACAGATTGTTGCCGAAGGTGTGCTTTGAGAATCTGAGGGGCCAGTGGCTTGTGGGATAGGGAGGGGGTGGAGCCCCAGCTCAGTTTTGAATTCGAAGAATTCATTTTCGGGATCCATGGGGAAGAGTGATGGCAGTTGAGTGACGAGGGAATCGATGGAAGAAGAAGAGCAGGAGGACATAAATAGGCTATTCTAGATGGCTGTAGAAGAGGGCAGGAGGCTATGAGAATTCTAATAATTTTTTTCAAGAGTTTGGGGGAAACTGCTATGGCGACGACTCGATGGGATCGAGATAGGGCATGTTTATATAGATTTTGTATCCCCACGGCCGATGGGACCTTTAGATGGTGACGGTCGATGAGGTACAAGATCACGACAATCGATGTGATATGGAGATGGCCACAACTGGCATGATTCTTCGATGGCGACGATGGTCGGGAAGATCAAATCTTGGCGACAATTGATGTGATTTGACGATGGTAACGGTCAGTGGGGTACCGTTTTGGTGACGGTCGATGTGATGACAATGGCGACGGTCGGTGGGGTTCCATTTTAGCAATGGTCAGTGTGATATGACAATGGCCGTGACTGATGTGACATGAAGAGGGCCGCGATTGGCATGATCCTTGATGGTGACAATGGATAGGATAATATTTCGGCGACGATTGGCGAGATACTGTGTAAAGAAGGAAAAGAGGGGAAAAGTGTGGAGTGGGAAGGTGAATGGGAGAGAGGACCAGTGGAGTGCATTTGTGGGTGTGGGACTGATTGTGAGGCCAGCGTGTTAGATGGTGGAAAAATGCAAAAAGGGATATACTAACCTAATCAACTAGTGCTGACTGTGGATGTGTGCACGCACGTGTGTGTGTGTTTGATAGTGACTTGTGGGCTGCGGGTGCATTGGTGATATGCTTACCATACTGGCTCACCTAGACCTGGACTCAATGATTATGAGGAATGCGGTGTGGATGGACATTGTGCTGCCATATAGCGTGTTAAAAGCCAGGTAGAGTAAGTGTCTAGCCTGTTTTTTACCTTGGACACTAGAGGCACATTGGCGTTGTGACTAGTTGTCATGGAATGGTCCATTGACGTGGGGGAAGTGGGTTCTTGTGTGACTGCCCTTGATGTAGACCCTTGCTTTTGTGAGTAGAACGGTACCTTCTCAACAGGTATGGCCACAATTATCCTTAAGGACTCACCTTCAAATTTGGAGGGAGGTTCTCGTGTAACAACCTGTAGTGGAGGGGTCGGTTCTTGTGCTGCTCCCTGGCTACCTTTGGCGATATTTGTGTTGAGTTGGACTATTCATGGTAATAGAGCATGTCTAGGACTCTGGGGCTAGTTTGTTGTGCTTGGTTCATCGGTAGCTTCTTGTGGTTTTGCATCTCGGGTCAACACAAGTTCTTGTGTTGCTACCTTTGGAACTTTCGTGGATTGCACCATCATCTTTGGCACCCAGGCGACCTTCTTGCCTCAGTCTCCCAAGTGTTTAGTGGGGACATAGTGGTTGGGGGGATGTTGCGGTGGAGGAGGTGGATTAGAGCTTGGAGTTCGAAGTGTAGGATGGTGGCGTGTTCTTCTTTCAGGCATCGATACCTTTGGGAGAGATGTCTCTGGAGCGATTAGTGACCTATGTGTTGCTTGGACCCCCTCCAATCGTTGGCTCTGGTTGAAGTAGCGTTGAGCACAAAGGATAGCCACTTGTACTTGTTGTTCACGGCTCTCTTGAGTGGACGGTAATGGCAGTGAAATGGGCAATGGTACCGGGTTGCCACTGTAGTTGGCCTTCTTCTCCCTTTGAGATTAGACTCTTGTCGGTGGGTTGGAGGTGGATGGGGTCTTCGATCCACCCTTTTATGTAACTTTGTTGTTGTGGGGCGGCAAGGGTGGACTTGAAGGAGCAAGACTTGGTCCACACAGCGGGACTACTACCGTTCTACCACCATTTATGAGCGAAGCAGTTCGGTTGCACTAATCGATTTGACAGTTCACGGTGTAGCACAAGGTTCTTCCCAATATGATCTGTTCATTAGTTGCTTCTGTGGGGAGAACATAAAAGCGTATTTCTATTGCCTTGCGAACAACCGTTAGACTTAAATTCACAAAACCCAAGGTTTGTATGAGTTGGCCATTGGTAGCTCTTACTGAAGTGATGGTGAGGGTTAGGGGTACTTGTAGCTTTTCCCATACCTCTCGGGAGATGAAGTGGCTCGCTCCCAGATCCACGAGTGCTCTGATGTGCATGCACATGACCTGCAATTGAACAAGCAACCTAGCTAGTTCTAGTGTTAGCTCCACCTATTTAGTCATTGCCTTAAGTAGTGTCATTTGCTTACGTTGTCTAAGCTTAGCGTTTTGGGCTCTGGCTTCTTCGATGGCCGGACGTTTCATCTTGGCTCCATTGGTCTTGAGTTCTCTTTCTCTATGGATGGCTTGAAGGGTGGAGAGTGTGAGTGGCCCATAGTATCTTTTTAATTTGCTTCCGTTAAGGTAGCCGTCCATTTCTATCCCATCAAGAGTGGCTATTCGGCATGACCCTTGTGGAGTGATCTCGACCACATGGTAAGGACGGTACTTTAGCTTGTGCTTGGTATTACAGACACTATAGAGGAGTGTCAAATCTCCCTCTACTAGGTCCTTGTTCTTGAGGTTGCGGTCGCGAACCACTTTTTGCACCAAGCCTTTTTTACCTAGAGAGAGTAGGTTGTACACAACCTTATCTCTTTTAACCTTTCGAGCTCAACTAGACGTTCTGCTAACGCATGCTTTGTAAGTATTTTCTTTAATGGTAAGGCGGAGGCTAGGCAGTACATACTTCATTGGCATCACCACCTCCACCCCCAAGGCTAGGCTGAAGGGGGTATAGTGCATGGCCACTTTGTAGGATTTTTTGTAGGCCCATAACGCTGCTATGAGCTTATGCTCCCAATCGATACGACTAGCCTCTATTGTATAGGTGATGATCTTACAGCAAGTTTTATTGGAGCTCTCAGCCAAGCCATTGCCTCTAGGGTAGTATGGCATTGACTTCCTATGTATGATCATAAACTCACTAGTCTGGATTGTTATTGTTTGGTTGAGGAAATGAGTTCCTCGATCGTCGTGCTGACTAACTCCAAGGGACATCCAAACCACGTGATGACTTGTTCGTATAAGAATTTGGACGTGGATCTTGCATCGGCCTTCACGGTGGCTCTCCCTTCTACCCACTTGGTGAAGTAATCGGTGGTCGCCAGGATGATGTATCTGGTCCCGATTCCCTTAGCTGTTGGGCTTATGGGTCCAATAAAATTGATGCCCCATTTCTTGAAGGGTTGATCGGTCAAGATTACGGTCAAAGGCGTCATGTCCACCTTGTGTGGGATTTGGATACGCTGGCAGGGGTCACACCGTTTGATGAATTCGACTACATCTCTGAAGAGAGTCAGCCACCAAAGACCAGCTTGGAGCACCTTACATGATGTAACATCAGCAACAAAATGACCTCCTACGATTCCTGAGTGGGATTCCTCAAGCACATTGATGTATTTGTGTTCACACACACATCTTCACATGATTCCATCCTTGCCCTTGCGGTAAAGTTGGCATGCTATCAGTTGATATAGCGCTGCGCCCTTAATGAGTTTGCGGGCTCTATCCTTCTTAAGGGCCTGGAAAGGGTAGTCCGTTGGCCAGGTAGTGACCAATCTCAATGGCCCATTCATGGATGTTGTCGAGGAAGAAGAGAGAAGTGTTAGGGAGGTCATCTTCGACTCCCATTGGGGCTTCACCGTTTGGGATTCTCGACAAGTGGTCAGCTAGGACATGGGTTTTCCCTTTACGTACAACGACTGTGAAGCAAACTCCAAAAGGATTAGCATTCACTTGGTGATGCATCCCATCATGCAGGGCTTGTTGACCCAGTATAACAATGCTTGGTGGTCCACAAAGAAGATAAACTTATTAGCCAACAAGTGGTGCCTGAACTTCTCGACTGCATAGACCATGGCTAGACCTTCCCTCTCAGTTATGGTGTAATTAACCTCGGCCTTGTTCAGTTGGCAGCTCACAAAGTATACCGGGTAGTCCAAGTTATGCTCCCCTAATTGGGCTAACACACACCTGATGGCAAAGTTGGAGGCAGCAATATGGACGTGGAGTATATAATTCCAAACGGGTGATCTCAACACCGGTGCGGTGGCTAAAGCTAGTTTGAGGGTTTCGAAGGACTTCTGGCATTCCTACGTCCACTCAAAGGATACAGTGTCTTGCGGGGTGATAGACACTTGGTTGTAGCCTGAAAATCCATCTAGTAAGCTATAGGCTTCCTTTCCAGCTACCCTTTCTAGGACATGTTCCGTGAATGGCAAGGGGTAGTGATCACAACTAGTGGCAGCATTAACTTTTTTCAAATCCATGCATACTCTAATTTTTCCATTTTTCTTTAGGACTCACGATGGTTATACCCAGTCCGTATGCTCAATATCATAGATGAACCCTGCATCTATGAGTTTCTGGATTTCCTCCCTCACTATGAGTGCATATTTGGGATTCATAGGGTCTGGCATCATCTAGCATGGGGATTGTGTGTTGCACTACTTCAACAAGCACCCCTTTCATGTTGGTGTACTTCCAGGCCATACAGTCTTTGTCCTCTTATAGGAGAGCTATTAAAGCGTTCTCCTCGTTGGGGGTGAGATCATCGTTGACAAACATGGGTTGGGGCTCCTACCCTTTTGCGGCTAGGTTTACCTCCTTGCACGAGGCTAGCTCGTCGTACCCCTGGGAGCACCCTCGGGAGTATCCTTTCGGGGCTAGGTTTACCTCCTTGAGCAGGGCTAGCCCGTCGTACCCTTGGGAGCATCTGTCTTCTTGAGACCTTTTGGCCTATTGGTATAAGATCTTATGATCCTCAATCGTACAGGCCTTGTAATGGGCTAGTACTTGCTGTAGGTCCTTTTTTTCTTCTGCCTCCTTTTCTATTTATGCCAGAGCAGTTGTCCTCTTCTCGAGCTTTTGGATATAGGGAGTTTCAAACCTGAAGGGGGCTCTTCCATTGCACTTATAGAGATGACGGGGGAGGTTATCTTACTCACCCTGGCTCCCCAATTGGAGGAGAACTCATGGTGAGTAGTCATGGCACTCACGTATGATAGCCAGTGGAGATTGGGTTTTACCCTTATGGTTCCCTTGCTTACCTCTCGGGGTGAGCACGTGAAACATTCTTAGGGGAACCACTGGGGTCAGACCCTCGAGCTCTGGGGTGGTGACCTGGAACCCTATTCTCTCTAGGACATCTATATTGGCTAAGATGTACGTCTAGTTTTGAGAGAATTCTGGCTCAGGAAGAGGTGCATACCAGAATTCATCAGACTCCTTTTCATCCTCTTCCCTGTCATAGGGTTGGAATAGCTTCACGGAGGTGGTTTGGGCAGTGGTGTCGAATTTTGTGGCAGTGAAAAGGTGTCCCGACAATGGGTGGGCCTTGTAGATGTCCAAGTCCACTCACATGATATTCTCCTCATGCCGCATGTAGATGATGTTATCAGTACGCCAATCGTGCATGATCTCAGACATTCGTAAGAAGGGCCTGCTTAGGATAGCTTCATATCCTGGCTGCCAAGTGAAGTCCATGACTATGAATCTAAAAGGGTATGTGAATCTGAATACCTTAATGTTTATGCTAGTAAGCACTCCCATGGGCTTGGCAGTTCTGCCATTGGCTAACTTTACTACCAGATGGGTTTGCTCGAGCGCAGGCTTTCCCTTGAGTTCTTCTCACCAAGTAACACTGACTGAAGTTCTTCTAGTGTTGGAATTTGCCTTTGAATGGCAATATCCTTGGTACAGACACTCACTCCCTCCCTGATCCAGGATGGCATCAACCTTTTGGTGTTGATAGATTATGGGGATAGCAGCGTTCGTGTCATCCCCCTCAAAGTACTGGCCTAGCTTGTTGATGGGAACACAATGTTAGCCAAGGCCTCTATAGACATCATGGATCACTATGCTCTCACAAAATATGGTTCATTGGTGTCAGCACCATTGCTGTCGATGTGGTTGTAGTAGTCATGGTGGGTTGAGGCATCAGCTCTCCCCCATTTGCAATCTCCCACGACTCCCTCAACACTAAGTGGCTCTGAAACTATATTTTCCATAATGGATAATTGGTCCCATTGAGCTTGCCCAGCTCACCAAAATTAGGGATTTGATAGTTGTTGGCCATAACAATGAATTAAAAGGAATACAGTTTAGAGTGTGGTACACCTGCCTAAACCTGAGCCTCCCACCTGGGTACAATCCTTCAAGAACTTGTCTGAACCTGAGCCTCCCACCTAAGTACAATCATTCAGGCATCAAAGTTAATTCCCTCGAGAAATGAATCAATGTCATCCTTCAGTAAGGTCCTCCATACAGTTGCTGATGTCATCTTACATGCAAGTGCCTTGCTTTAGAGCCTCTTGTTCCTGTGCAGACCTGCTCATTATTGAGCCATACTGCTAGTGGATCCATAGGCCTCTTGCAGTCCTCCAAGGCACCCTCCAGCTTCCAGGTACGCTTATCTTTGTGCTACCCACATGGTAGCCCCATGACCCTTCCTATTGTCCTATGGTCTAGCCCCCAGTGCACTCCTCATTTGGGGGCTCACTGGGTGGGGAGGTGACCAAGCCTAATCCAACATCATGAGATACTAAATATAATTATAAGAAAAATTATAAATGTTCACGAGATGTTTAATAAAAGCTAAAAACATACCATGACAAACTCACTTTCAATATGATAAACTTCATATAATTATAAAAGTCCATCATGAGAGATTTAATACAATTATATGCACTTAGACCATTTAAAGACATTTAAAAAATATGATGAGACATTTATATAATTTAAAAAACACATGGAGTAAAAACCATGAGAACATGCTCATGCATTTAGACATTTAATATAATTAAGAAACATCATTACACATTGCGTATAATTGAGAAGTTCACATGAAATAAACATCACGAAAACATAAGTATAGTTGTATATACATGGAATGAGATTTTGTTACAAATCCCATTGGCTACATGCTCCACAAGGGTAAATTGTCTATAAAGAATGTGGAATAGACTCCTCTGATGCTTCTTGTGGAGGCTGTGATGCCTTGGGTGTGAAACTCTACTTCTTCTAGAGGTTGTGATGCTTTGGGTGTAGACTGAACCTCTACTTCACTTGACTTTCTTGCTTCATTTGAGCCAATAGACCAGAACTTGGTGAAGCATTTGGGTGATGATTTCATTTTCCTTTTCTATTTGTTGATAAGTTTTCCCAAAACATAAATGTGCTTGCACTAGTGTAGTAGCAATTGATTTTGGAGCTATGGCCTTCCCTTATTTGTAGTAGCAACCAAACATAAAGATGCTTGCACTAGTATAGTAGAAACTAATTTTGGAGTTGTGGACTTTCTTACTATAGCAGTGATGAGGGAAGATTCCTTTGATCCTGCTTCCTTTTAGTCTACAAGAGGTATAGACTCCATCATTAACTCCTCCATCATAGTTATTGGAGTAGTAGGGATTGCTTCTAGATTTGTATTCTCCACAGCTCGTTTAGTATTGATTGGAGTAGTAGGGATTGCTTTGGGTGAAGACTGCCTCTCCTCTATTTGAATTAGAGGGTGCTTCATAATGGTAGCAATTAAATTTTTAACGGTATAATCCATAAATGCATGTAGCAATTAAATTTTTAATGGTCTTTTAACTATGGCTCTTCAAAACCATAAAAGGACATAGGATCCTCTTCTATAACCCGATTCCACATGGGATTCTCTTCAAACATTTTGTGCCTTAGGAGAGATCAATGCATCAATGTGCCACCCGATCCTTCCTCATCAATGTGCCACCCGATCCTTCCTCATTCACCTTTTCTAGGGTGGGAGAGGCTTTAGGGGCTCAGGGCTTTGTAGTTGAATGAATAGTATCCATTATTGGTCTTGAGACTTTTCTCAAATTTCTTTTCACAATCATGAACCAGCTATTGTGCCTCTACAAGGCATTGATTTTTAATAACTAGGTTGGGGTATTCATTATGACCCACCAAGTTTATGCTTGTGCGATGGTTCTCCTCTCGCATTACCCTTTTCCTAGGCCAAGGGTTGGTAGGATCCAGTACCTGGCAAGGTGTGTCTTGAAGATGTGGAACTGGATACAATAGCCGTGCCCTCATCGAAGAATAATGACTTTGTTCGATCCCTTCCAACACCTCTAACACCACCACCGCATAGCACGGGACCTCCCCATCCATCTCCTCTACTACTCCGGTCTGCCGACCTTCCTCATGAGGCCTTCAACACGCTGCTCAAAGCAGCCAATTTTGTACAGGCTACCGAAGAGATGACATGTACGGCCTCATTATCCGATCCCACCTCTAGTCATTCAATGACACATACGGCTCGATACCCACTTCAACCGCCTCCTCCTCTTACTCCTCCGCGATCTCCCTACCCACAGTTGCCCCATCAAAGATCACCTACACAATCTCACATAACACATTGTCTTCAATCCTGACATTAGTCCTACGTAATTTTAGGACCTCCGCGTCCGCAATCTCCACGGACATCACATTTGCATGTATGAGGATGTGCACGCTACCCATTTTTCACACACCTTCTCCAACCTGGCTAACCCGAGGGTAGATCAGCAACATGAAGGGTGGCACGTTAACATCCACAGAGTACAGTCACCAAATACAGGGTAATTAGTGATTAGAGGTGATTAGGCTTCATGATTCACTTCAACGGATACAGCCATGGAAGGAGTACTGTACAAGCTCAAGGAGTTTGAGCCCCAAATACCTCAAGGCCAAAGATTGCAGGCAACGTGCGCATATTATAGGTTCCAGTGGCCAAGTTATAGATTCCAGCTACTGCCAAGTTGTATGTTCCAGCTGCAAGCTGCAGTGAAGTATCTCGCGGAAGTTAAGCTTTGCCACTCTAAGTTTTGAGCCTCGTACATGGGGTTCGAACCACAAATGGCCCAAGGCTTAAGGGAGCTGAAGGAGTTTGAGCCCCAAATAGCCTAAGCCTTGGATATGCGAGGCTAACACAAGCACTATTTGGGAACCGGTTAGGAACACCTCCTAATTCCAGGTTTATCCCAAGTGCTCTAATATGGTTAACACAAGTGCTATTTCTGCTAGTAGGGAGAGATGGAAAGAATAGCAATGTGCCTTGGCACCCTACGGGCCCAAGAGCCTTTTATTGTAAAGGAGAGTGCTAAAAGGAAAAGGATTCACCTTCCCTTTAAAAGGTGACTTGAATAAAAGGCCAAATGGTTGACTTTGGTCTTCCTTGTTGTTTGCACAAGTTTGAATACAAGCTCCCTCTTCTCTTCCAAGAGTATTTTTGGTGCTCTCTTGTTTCCATTGTAGTGCCCTTGTGTTTGCCACTCCATCCCCCTTCGCTCTCCTCTTCCCTCTTCTCTTCTCCTTCTCCTTCCCTTCTCCCCTCTCTTCTCCCCTCTCCCCATTCCCTCTTTCTCTCATGGAAACACATTGCAACAATCCAGAGGCCGCTTAAGTGAGGCCGCTTAAGTGACACTTGCGGAAGACTCATGCCTTGCATTGCTCTTTCAAGGAGTAGCTTGGAGTGGAGGCTCCATTGGCATCTCTTCAACATCCCCACGACACGTGAGTTACCGTCGAGACTTACACATTTTTGGCACTGCTGCTAGGGAGTGAAGGTATGCTTTTGCATTGCACTAGTCTTCCTTCATTATCTACCCATTGCACAAGGCTTCAAGCTTAACTTGAAGTTTTGTTAGTGGATTTGTAGGAGAGAAATGAGTGAAGAAGTGAGAGTTTTAGATGGAAAAGTTAAGAAAGTGTCATTTTTTGTTGGAAAGTCATTTTGGATCATTTAAAGCTTGTTTTTTATGCTTTTTAGTGTTTGGAGTTGATAGGAACTTAGTTGGTAAGATTGCTAAGGAGTGTACGATGTCCAAATACACAAAAAACAATAAAAAATAATGATTCTTGCTGAATTTCAAAGTTGTTTTGTGTGATAGAACTCACCCCTCAAGAAATCTTGCATTTTGGCATGCAAAAGTTGTTTTTCTTTTCAGTTTTTTTCATTGAGTAGGTAGACTAGATATGCCTAAGATTCTTAGTTACAACGGAATAATAAAATGATCTTATTTGAAAGTAGCAGATTGAGGGACATTGATATGACCTATGCTTTTCTTGCAATCCACATAACAATATACAACTGAAATGTTTTCTGTAGCAGAGGTGAATTGATGTCCTTTCATCTGCCTCACATTAGGTTTCATCCTGCATCAAGTAACAAAAATAACTTTAATATTTAACATTAGAAAAACAAAAGCTGTAATAATTGAATTAGAAACATGTTTGTATTGTGTAGTGAGCACTCACTAGTAAAGGCGATCACGTCTAGAACATTTTTCATTGATACCCCGCTGCCTTGATTAAATACGTGTCAGAGTTAATTATCCCACTGACCTGACAGTCATTGACCCGTGGCCATAGAGCTATCTCCTTATTCCACCGATCGATGCAATAAGCCCACCCCCACATCTGTGGCCATATTAGTATCCTGCTGCCCGTTGCATTATGCCTATCACGCTGCCGTTGCTGTAATTATTTTGCCCACTCAGTTATCCCACCGACTGTCGCTATTTTCTATCCCCATGCATGTTGCCATAAATATATCGCCTACCGACGCATTGATCAGTATCTTGCCAATCCCATTATCCCTTCGACCGTTGTTTTAAACCTATCCCTACATCCGTGGAGATACCATTCGCATCTTATTTTGCCAAACACGTGGCACGATCTATTCCGCCGACCGGTGCATTACGTATACTCCGTCGGTCAACGCGTTACTCCCAGCTTGTCGCCCACTGCTCTACAGGTATCCCGCTATCCAGTGCGATACCCTATCCCTACGGTCGTCACCATAAACTTATCCCTACACCCATCACCATAGAGCTATCCCTACGACCATTGGGATGCCTCTGGGATAGTCTAGAATATAAAAATTCCAGAACTACAATTTAGCCCAAATGTGCCTAGCTAGAGGTCTCATACATGTACTTGAGGTCTCATACATGCACTTGAGGTCCGGAAGAATTTTGTCCAAGGATCCTGTGCCGAAAGATAGTGCTTTGAGCTACACTCAACCCACCTTTTTCCCTAGCTGGGGATTCGGAAGCTTGATCCCTAGCCCCCACTCAGTAATAGGCCCCTGATAGGAGCTCCGACGAGACAGAGAGCTTGGATGAAGTAATGCAAGGCCCCTTGGGTCCAAGGGATTTCGAAGCCCCATTCACTAGTGTGGCCTCTCCCAACTCTCTTGCATCTTCGGTTGCATCCAAGCTAAGAGGTACATTCTCCAACACGTTCGGACATTTAGGCCGAATAGAGTTGGCAAACATGAAGAACCCCTTCGTCGACATCCAGCTCCCGAACCACAGACTAGGATGGAAACCACCTTCGCAGGCCCAGGTACCTCCTCCTATGCAAGACCTCCCCAATGGGAACACATGGATGATGAAGATCCATGGATGAGGGAATTTCGAGGGCAAGATCCCAACCGAGGGGCGCCTTATGAACCCCCAACAGCCCATGTGCCACCAACTTTCATCAACTATGGGGCACCACAGTTCCCACCTTATCACCCATTGCATGGAACCAACGTTCCCATGCCCCAGGACCCACCTCCTCCAGGAGTACGTCCCTTCCCATCCATACCTGTTGCACTGATGAACGTAGGCCTTGGCACATCCATCCCAATGCTGGTACCAACAACTACATGGATATCACCACCAGGGTCGGGCTTAAGGCCAACCCTACGTCCCGTTAGGTCCATAGCAACACCATCCCCACCCACTGCTCAAACAGTGTTAACTGATGAGGCAATGCGCATCTTGATGGTGAACGCCCTAGGAAGGGGGGCCACACCACCTCCACCTGCCCCAGTGTTTTCCGCAGGGGTTGCGAATCCCTTGAGGAGCCAACTCATAGCTATCTCCAAGTTAATGACCAAGTTCCTTGGAGAAGGAGACCCAGTCTCCCACGTGGAGCGATTTGAACAGGTTTGCGAAGCTTTTGGTGCTCCCAGGGACCTAGAAATGGCCAATGAGTTAGGTCTCAGCTTGGATGGCAAAGCAAGCCAATCAGCAGGTTCCCATGTTCCAGACCGCTCCCGTGAACTCAAGGGCGAGAGACTTAAACTTAGTCGCCCGAAGGCCCCCACTCCAATGTTACACCTGCCAGGGCCCCCACAGAGCAAGTGAATGCCCCTACCGAGGTACTTTGAACCCTCCGATGTCCTGCTTCAAGTGCCAGGGGCCACATTTCTTGAAGGAATGTCCCTATAGGGGTTGTACCCCCGTCGCTCCACCCACGACCAACCCCATAGCCTTGTGTGCAGAGTGTGGGACCGAGCATCTGTTCCAGAATTGTTCCATGAGAAGACCAACAACCTCGATCATCCCGCTAAAGAGCACCAGCCTTAACCAGCTTAGTATCGAGCAAGGCCAGGTGGCCGTAGTGCCCCTAAAAGTCACCACAAGGATGCAAGCCAAGGCATTAGGCAAGGCAATGAGGAAACTGGCAAGGAAATATAAAGGGTCCCTATCGCCAAGCCTCGAGATCCCTCAACATCCCCTAACCCGGTCCAAGAAGGCCATAAGGGTAGGTGATGGGTCTGACCAGGTGCTTATCTAGGACGGTTTCGATGAGGAGACAACCACTCTCGCCACCTCTTCTGCTGCCAAACATGCTTCCGCCCAGGGTGACCTTGAGGTACCTCCGAGTCCAGAGGTAAACAAGCCAGTGCAGGCCCAAGTCCTAGCACCCTCGCCCTCCTATATGGAGACCTATCTTAACCCGGTCCTAGAAAAGCAATACGTAATAGATGCTCAAAACTTGGTACGAGACTGCCAAGAGAAGTTCGAGCATCAACTCAAAGCAAGTAGAGGGTCAGATACTATCCATCCACCCCACCTAATGGGCTCTTCATATGAAGAGAACAAGAAGAAGAGAAAGAAGGAAAAGAAGTGCTTCTATTGTGATAGGACAAGGAAATTTGTGAATGACTATAGGAAGAAAAAGGTTGATAAGAAGAAGGGGGTGAGGTTAGAGTCAGAGGAGTCAGCTCAGTTTGTGGTCAAAGAGGAACTTTTTTTATACAGACCCCAATGTTAGTGCCAGGATGTCCGACATTGAAACATGATTAACAAAGGATCATAATCTTTTGTGAAGGTGATGGAAAGTATTTGAGTGCCTGGAGCCACCCAGTTGTCTGGCTGGTGTTGTTGACATAGACGGGGATTCTTCGACAAGCCCCAAGGACTCAAGGTGAGATGGAGACTGTGACTTAGAGGGAGATAACACAGAACCACACATGGAGACTTATGGTCCATGTAATCTTGAGTTATGCCTGGGATATAATGTCTTGGGTATGATGTTTGGTTCCACCAAACCTAGCCAAGCACAAGACGGGTTGATGAAACAGACCCTGAGAGCTTGGTGCCTAGATGACTTTAGGCTATTCACTCATTATAGGGGGCAATTGAACGATGTTGGTACCTCCAATGCTTTAGTTTTAAGATGTGACTGAAGGTGATGGTGCCATCACGTGCTACCTTGGATAGACCTATGTACCATACTATTGTGATGATGCAGAACCCGATCTGGCAGAGAAGGAGCCACTGGATGAAACGCCAAAAAGCTATGACGATACCAAAGGGCGTTTGGAAGCTTGTTTGTCCAAGCATAGCCAAAAACCTACAGAGGAGAATGTGAAGGGGTTGTAAGAGAAAGCACAAAAGCGAGGGAGGGCTAACACCTTGTTGGATGTGCATGCACAGGAGCTCTCCAAGGTAGTAGATCACTCTTCAAGGGCCTGGTTGAATAAAAAGGTAAGGCATCTAATGTGCCTTTGCCCCAAGTTAGAGGCTAGTTTGGGCTTACCATTGGAGTAAGAGAGAATGTTGAAAAAAACATTTCAATGTTAGAACAAGTGGTCGAACTCCTGCAAAAGATGGACAAGATATACTAGGTAAGTGTTTGACTAGTGGAGTTCACACTGGTTTAGTGAATGAGACGGTAAAATGGCTCAGCTCTCATGTAGTTGTTGGTTATATTTATGGCCCCTAGATGGGTGAGAGCAAACTTGATCAAGAAGGGATGATAGTGGTAAACATTAGAGGAGAATTGGGGTCTCAAGTGGGCCTCATAAAGAATGAATTAAGAAATGGATTAAGTTAATTACAAGTGAACCACTACGGTAACCCATGGGCTAAGGGCCCCTCAGCATTTACTCAATTGACATGGTTTGAAATTTATCAACCATGGCCTTTTGATGGGGATGGATGGTGGATGGATCAAAGGCCTAGGATGGCTTTGGTGGGCTCCAAGTGGCAAGATCTGAAACGGGGAGGGCAAGATTTTTGACTTTGTGGAGGCCTCATTAAGAGGGAAAAGGCGCCTTTTAATGTGCACCCTTGAACTATATCCAAGATCAATGGCCGAGATGGAGGCACCTATTTAGAGGGCTAGGATGAAAGCGCATTTTGGATGGTGGAGATGAAGATTCAAGATCAAGTGCCCAGATTGAAGAGCCCGTTTGGATGGCCTGGATTTAAGCACCATTTGCTCTCACCTCCTCCCTTTGATCTAACCTTGATTTATGGACTAGATTGAAGCGCCTTTTGCACTCATCCCCTCCCTTGGATCCACACCTTGATATATGGCTCAGATTAGAGAGCACATTTTCCTCTCAGCTCCTCCTTGGATCCCTTGATCCACGGACCAGATTGAAGCACATTTTTCCCTCATTTCCTCCCTTGGATCTACCCATTGATCTAATGGCTGGGAGTTCTCTACCATAAATTTGAATGTGACCCTTGGATTGGAGATTAGATCAATGGCTAGGAATGAACATCATGGGTCTATAAACCATGGGTGAGAGGTCTCCCCTACCATAAACACTCAACATGTCCTTTTGTACAACACAACATACTAGTGTCCCACACAAAGAAGCACTCTCATTGATACATCTCCAATCCCTCTCTGATCCCTTGAAATTAGGAAACACTAATTGGAGGCCCTTTTGAGACCCCATTTCTCCCCTAATGGATGACATTAATGAGGAATGGGTTAATAATTTTCATGTTTAATAATCTTGAAATGGCAAAATTTGTCATGATGAAAGCCCTGCTTTGGGTAGGATTCCTAGACCTCCCCTTTAGCACTTTTTCCCAACTTGAAGTCCTTTGTGCAATATTATATCAATTCTTGGAAGTGGAACAAGAGCATTTTATTACTCGAGGGGGAATCCTTCGGTATGTGTACTTATGGATAGCTATCAACCCACCAGGAGCAATGGGTTAGAAGATGAAATAGGTGAGAATATGCTGCAAAAGATTTTCTACAAGAATATTCCTAAGTCATGTTTCCTCTGTGGCATGGGGGCTAACTTCATTAGTCATCCTCAAAGAGCTAGTAGTAGAAATGCAAAAGAGAAAGTAAGTGAAAATAAGAAAAATGTGGATGAACATAGCATGTGGACAAACATAGTAGATGAAGACAGGAGATTGGCCAACCCCCACCTACGACTTCTCTTAATGGGGATGAGGTAGATGCTCAGGGAGGGGAGAGGTGCAAGAGACAAATTGCTATGAAAAAGAGAGGGAAAAGAATGCAACAGGAGAAACAAAGAAGGGTAAGGACATCATAAAGTCCCCCAACGCCTTTGGTATTCTCCAAGATCAAGGAATTGAGTTGAACTCCAGCGAGGAGTCAGTGGATGCGGTCTCCAATACTTACACCTTTGAAGAGTAGCTAGAAGATGTAGACAAAGGGGTTTTAATTGATGAGGGGGCCCATCGTTGAGGTCAAAAGCAAAAGAAGAAAGAACAAAGAGGTGAAAATGACACATCAACAGTTGGTCACAATGCAGAAAAGAGAAACAAAAAAACCTCAAGAGGCATTAGCCTAGCTCCTAAGGGAGCAGACGTATTAAGAAAACAAAGAAAAGCACTTAATTTATGCGACACAATAACCTGGACTTTTCTTTTCTCAATCCGAATCTTTAGGGTTTATCAATATGACTTCAAACCTTCATTACGAAGGAGATGGATCAAGTTTGAGGATCTAAGGCATCATTTCCTGGGGTTGCAGCAACTGCAACAAATAGACAAGGAGAGAATATGGTTTATTACAAACCATAATTCACGCAAAGGACGGGCTGTGCTTGGCATTACTTGCAAGTTATCCTAAGGAGAAGGAAGTCTTGGCACTTTATGCACATTGTTCTGAAGAACATGAAGAAAGGAATGCTCGTCTTTTGTATAATACCAAGCTAGGTTCACTAAATTCAAATCTCAAGCTTGGTTAAAATGGGCCGTACAAGCTAAAGTCATCTATAACAGAACAGTACGACTAGAAGATCTCCAAGGACAAGTAATTTTTGAGCTCTTCAATGGTAACTGAGTAAATCCATACCATGCAAGCACCAACCTGTGACCTAACTCACCTTGCATGCAAACATGCCTCGTCTACCGGGCAAGTCATTACAGGACATAATTATTGAATTAACAAGCAATACACGGATGACAAGGCAGCACGTGCGACATTAATGTGTGCAATGAAGCGACATGCACAAGCTATTATGCTATGCAAACTAAGGTGGCACAACTTTCCGAACTCTAAACGACATTGTGCGCTACTGGGTACCTCCACAACTGGTTTTACATAATCGATGGAGAAATAAGCAACGATTGCAACACAATGTGCAAAAGTGCACAATTCAGGGCCATACCAACCAAGCTCGAATTAAATGGCTACAAGTCAAACTTGATGAGTTAAAGGTGGCTTTTACTTCCCTCTCCAAACATGTGAGAAATTGCACTCTGAGTTACAAGAGAACAAATTAGACCTGACAAATATTGAGGTTGAGCTCGTCGAGACATAGAAGCAGGTCAAGGCACAACAAGAGATCATCCACAGATACGACGCGACAACCTAAGGGTAGCACACACAGCAGCAACAGTGAAAGCTAACAACCTGTGGGCAAAACAACACACAACAACATCAAAAGTTGAGAGGCTATACATCGAGAAGGTTGCCCTCTAGGAATGCCTGCCTACCTTGGAGCATGTTCAAAATTTGATGAGACATCTCCCGGTGTTGAATGAGCCCATCCAAGCAACCATGCCGAGGGCTACATGATCAGGATGAGTAGGCCCAATCTCCATCCCATCCCCTGACTAAGATAAAAAATGGTGGACCAGCTGCCCACAGTTCTACATCCCAATCCCTGACCAAGCCCCGCACATAGACGACGTTAACAAAGACCATGAGATCCAAGACCACAACGCTCCAAGGTGTTGCTATTGATACGAAGCATGTAGGTGACAACTTGGCAATGCACAACTCTGAAGACAAATCAACAATTCAAGCATGGCTCTTATTAGAGTCCAAGCAACCATCACTAGTTCTGGTTTCTTCTTCCTTAGGATGTTGGGTTAATATAGCCACACAGACAGTCCTGCGGCCTCTACCAGAGCTGAACCCATCCCTTTGCTCAAAAAGTTTTGCCACCTCCAAACTCCAATGGTATTTTGCGGGTTGTTCCTAGAACAATCCAATTGCAAATGTCCTACCATGCAATGGACGTGACGATGATTTGGACACTCAATTTTAATGAACAACTCATCTTCGTCATCCAAGACCCGTGAGAATGCAGTTGAAGTTGGACCAAGGCAAATTGTTGGCATCCAGTCAAATTGGCCAACTTGAGTTCCGAGTGACCAAGCATAGGTTGCCATAGTGCCACCCACCCATGGTCCAAGTGACATTATCCCGAACGATGAGGACCGGAAGGAGGCCATTGCGCAAGCGAACCAATCGATAGTAGCGGCAATTTTGAGAAGTCCCTCGACCAAATATAGAAGACTATTCACAGAACCAAGTAGTCTAGAGCGCCATAGGATTATTAAGTAGGAAACCCAACGAGTTTTTCTGAATGTCTAGTTCTTAGCAGAGTTGTACTAGAACAAGTCGAGTCGTGTTGCTTAAGTGATAGTTATGCCTCGAGCCAAGGTGAGTTTGTCAACTTGATGCATAAGCACCCTTGTAGCTATGACTGGTAGTATAACAACCCAAGTTCTCTTTTTGTGATACAAGTACTTGGTTTGCATTAGTTGCGTAGCGGCTTGATTCTTGAATTGCAAGGACATGGCAAAGCTAGGCATGGGGGTAAATGATATGTTGGTATAATTGACTTGATTTCGACACATTTCTCAAGGTGTTTGTGAAAGCTTCTAAAAGAAAGTAGATGGAGTATGTCTTCCAATCATTGAGGACCCACTATGTGACAATGAGGAGTTGGAAAATATGACGAGCAATCAAACATGTACCAATGTGGAAAAGGGAGGCATGAGAGTCTACTGTGTGAGTCAGGGTTTTTTTTTCAACAAAGAGACTTCTATTATGTAAGAGAAAAAACCCGCGAGAGTGAGCTCAAAGCGAAATACATCATGTAACCATGAGGATAAATAAACCCCCTCAAAATGAGGTGGGAAACAACCAAAGCTGAGGCCAAAAGTGCCACCTCAACCTTGTAAGAGTCTCAGATAAGAAAGGAGAATCCTTCCATTCCTTAAAGAAAGAAGCCCTCCTAGCTGAGCCTGGACGAGAGTCTCCCTGCATGCTCGTCCATACGGCCATCAAAGGATGTATGGTGTTTGTCCAAGTACTAGCCAATGTGTGCGAGGGATGAACCTGAGTTCCCTCCAATGCCTCTGCGCATCTGGCTCTCCAGATATGCCAGGCTGCTATGCTCGCCAATATCTCCCAAGAGGTATCCACAAAGGCATGTACTGCTGCAAAAGGAAGGTTTGGTACCACATCCAAAGAACACATCAAATTGAAATGGCCCGAGAAGAGTCATGTCTCTCATAAAAGACCTGAGGCCCAGTAAGAGAAAGCCAAGCCACTGAGCCCCATGCCATAAAGAATGGGGAGTGCACAAAGTGACTGAAAATCCTCACTACCCCTATCTAAATCATCCTCACCTGTCTGTAATCCCATAAGCAATGTTGAATCATCTCCAAAGCAGAAAGGCAACGAGAGCAAGTAGGGTCGGCTCTGAATCTAGATCTCCAAAGGTTCATTGCAATCCCACCATGGATAGAAAGCCAAAAGAAAAGAGTGATCTTTATATTCCTGTGGGATTTCCAGAGTCTCCTCCAGAAGCACCTCTGCAATCCGCAATGATATCAATGCCTCCCAACGAGAAACTCTAGGTCTCCAACCTCTACTACTGAGCTGAAATCTCCTGGCATTACTAACCGTGTAGCAAAAGAAGGAAATGCTCTTCTTTCGATACCCTGCGTCAATCCACTTCCACTCTCCAGGGTCCCACTGCAAATACCTAATGGGAACTCCCTCATAGAGCCAAAGCCTCCAAGATCCAGTGGAGAAAAGCTGAGGGTTTAGGTCAAGGAACCATTCTAAATCTGATCCCTGCTCCAAAAGACCTACAACCCTGATAGACTGAAAGGCAAACTCAAGCAAGATACACATTAAAAACCAAGGCATATCCATGTGCATCTCGAAAGGCCAAAATCTGAAGAGGAATACCTCCTCTCATAAAAGCACATGCCAAAGTGAAGCAAGTGAGAGGCATATCATCTGTGTCTACCCAATCCACTGGAAGGGCTGCCTCAATCTGCAAGATCCTCCTTGCACTTCTTCTGAGATGTCCTGTTAACTGAGATTTAGTCTCCTCTAGAAGCCTCTGAAAAACTTTCCATGACCCCAGAGATGAGACAGGTCCCCTCTTCCATTTGTACCACTGCATGTAGTGTAAAGCACCAAGTGGTCTGCCAAGATCATCCAAAATACTGTCATTCCACACGACCGGTTGCCTATCAATCTCTTCATGAGAGGAAGGGAGAATCCTCCGAAGAGTGCTCGTGAAGCTAGCCCATGCTTTCAGGATGGCAACCATGAGGGGACAAAGGAGACCTGAGGTGTGCTGCGGTGAAGATCCATCTAATACTGCTCATCCAGTCTCCTCCTGAAGAAGGTGTGCAAGTCTGTGCTGCTAATAAATAATTTCTTCCACGGCTCCTACCCTCGCATAAGTCCCCGCACCATCATCTTGCAAAGTAAAGCTCTCCACTATAAATCTGGATCAATAATATTGAGACCCCCTTTCTATGTAGGGAGGATAAGGGTCTCTCAAGCCACCTTGGCTAATGCATTTGCTGTGCCATCAAGCCCACTCCAAAGAAAATTTCAGATTGGTCTCCTGAGCTGAATGATGCAATCCCTAGAACGGCACCAACAAGAACAAACAAACTAGCCCGTGGTCAAGAGGACCTGGTTGACCACCACAACTCTAGAGGCAAGGTCCAGCTTGGCTGAGCCCAAAAAAAGGAGCTTCCTCTTGATGCTCTCTAACACGGGAGCAAACTGTTGCGTGAAAGAAATATCCAAGCCGACCTAGCAACCCAGATACCTGGCTGACACAGCCCTCTGAACCCAAGTGAAACCTATATCAAGCCCCCAATCTGGAGTGTCCTCGTCGTTGATTCAAAAACCATTGGATTTATGCCAATTTATCTGCGCCCCCGTCGCCGCCAAGCAAAATAAATCCAATGCTATCCTAAAAGAAGTGAGCGTTTGTAGTGTGGCATCCAAGTAAATTGCCGTGTCATCTGCCAACTCACTGTCAAGTAACTCCTCTTCCGATCTGATGAAAAGTTTCAACCCAAAGATGTCAGCTTGAGATCTAATATAGATAATGATAGCTTCAGCCACGAACAAAAGAAGAAAAGGAGCAAGGGAACATCCTTGACGGACTCATCTGAAAATCTGAAATCTCTCACTCCTTACCCCACCAATAAGCACTTGGCTGTGAACTGATCTGTACAAAGAGAGAACACCTCTGATCCAAGCATCTGTAAAGCCAAAACGTAGAAGGATGTCCTCCAAAAAACCTCAATCTACTCTGTCATAAGCTTTCTCAAAATCCAAGAGTAGAATGGCTAAAATTTGGCCGCACTGCATGGCCCACTCTGAAGCTTCCCAAAAGGAGATGTTATAAAAAATGCTTTTGCCGTGTACAAATCCCGTCTGAGTGTCATGAATAAGATCTAGGAGAAGGGGCTACAATTGAAGGCTGATTGCCTTGCCCAAAATCTTGTAACATGTCCCAAAAGTGTGATAGGCCTTTACTAGGACACAAAATTTCTGCAACCTCCTTTCGGAATAAGGTGGATGAGACTTTGTGAGTGACCCGGGCATCTCGCCAGAGTCCCAAATGCTCTGCAAGGCTAATGTAAAGTAGTCTCGAATCATATCCCAGAATGCAATGAAGAAAGAAGAGGTGAGGCCACCCAAACCTAGACACTTGCCCTTGTGGACGGCTGAAAGTGCAGCCCTGAACTCTGTGTTTGTGAAAGGTGCATCAAGCAAAACATGCATATCCAATTTCACCAACTTGGGGATGCTCTACCAAATAACTTGTCTAGCATCCTCTCTATCCTGTGTCAAGATCTACAGTTAGAAGAGCGGCATAAAAATCTGACACTATGCGCATGACGCCATCTGGATCTGTCTGTAAAACCCCATGTGAGTCAATAAGTTGGGATACACTCTCTCTACTATGTCTAGGGCCAAGAGTAGAGAAAAAGTGTTTATTGACTTTGCTACCCATCTGTATCCAGGCCTCCCGTGCATGAAAGGCATACTTTGCTCTCTGATCAAGCAATGTCTGCTGATGAGCCATTGCTACAGCAAGGCGCTCTTGAATCCAAGCATCTGAAGGCCGTTTTTGCTCTTTCCTTTGCAAAGCTGCCAATTGCTAGCGAATATCAATCTCACGTCTGAGAATATCTCGTCTCCTGGCACTAGCAACCGAGTGATAAAAGTTGCTAATACCTAAAAGGACAGCAGCTACATGTGATGGAGATGGCTGCCCACCTTGGATATGAGAAATCCATATCTGCAAGACTGTCTCAGTAAGGTCCTCCTTTGTATACAAGGCATCCGGAATCCTGACCTCTCTCTAGTGCCAAATCATCTACATAGAATCTGTCAATGCGTGCATGAATAGGCATCTGCTATCTTCCATTCGACCAAGAGAACAAGAGGGACTGTGGCTGAATAAGAAAGGCATCGTCCAACCAAGTATCTCTGCCATAGTAGTGAAAAAGAAAGGCATCCCAAGCTGCTCTCTCCAAAGAGTGAAGTCCTCCTTCTCTACCCCTTTTTTGTCTAACGATAACTCAACCATGTTGAAGTCGCCTCCAATCACCCATGAATCTGCAATGGAAGCCCAAGAGAGCAAATCCTTCCACATAATGACACTTTCTCCTCTAATGTTGAAGGCATACAGGTTAAGGAAACCAACCTTACACCCTCCAATCAAGAGAATAATCCATTGAGCCCTAGAGGGAATAATGACTCTGTGTCCAACAACTAAGGGGAGAACTGACTGTGAAATCGAAATAGAAGTGCCTCCCCTACTGCCGAAGGCAGGCGACCAAAACATATGGCCTTGCCTGACTTGGCACAATCCCAAGAATCCAGTTTGTGCTCCTGAATAAATAAGACATCAATGGAACCCCCAATAACATTTGGATGAAGCTGATCCTAAATCAACTAACTGCAACGACGATGTGGGATGCCACCTAGGCCCACAATTTTTAAGGGTCATGTTGGGAGCTCAGCTAACAATCCTCATAAACGAGAGGATGTAGAATGGAACACCTTACCCAACCTAGTGGCGAAAACAAACCCCTCAACAGAGAAAGACCTCCTGCTTAAGGATCAAGGAATGGAACCAAGTGGCAAAAAATCAATAGGGAAAAAAACCTTACCACTAGATGCCCTGTCAACGGGAAACCCAATCACTGACTCATAAAAAGTAGAGGACACAAACTCCTCTAGGAAATCTGAAGCATTTGCCAGAGCTGAAATCGAGTTTCTATGAATCAGGCCAAACACCAGAGTGCGAAGGATCCCTTCTGAGGGAAGAGAATCAATAGTATAAACCACCCCCTTCCCCCTATCTAAGGGAGGAAGTGAGGACTGCTCAAGACAACCCTATGTCTAAACGACCGTGGAGACCTCTCCTGCTTGCAGAACAGGGAGAGGGTCTAACACCAAACTCGATAAAGGGAGACCCGCTGGATCCAAGGGAGAAGCTGCAATCGGAAAGGTCGAAGCTAAAGCGTCTCGAATTGTGTGAGGTGAGACTGGAGAGAGAACCCGAACTGAAGCAGAGTCAACTAATGCATCCTCCTGAATTGAAGGTGGAATTTGCACACGAACCAGAACCACCCGAGGTACGACGGATGCCCCTGAAGGTCATGAGGTACCGAAGGCGATAGGCGACGATACCAAAGGAGCACTTTGTCGATGAGCACTATGGCGAGTAGGAGCTGTACCACCACCCTGTCGAGACCGAGAAGCACTTGTTGGACTTGTATCACCCCCCTATCGAGGCCGTGGAGCAATTGCTGTACTAGAAGGCTTCTTGGGCCTTTTCTTCTTCTTGAAGCAATCCCTGGTGAAGTGTCCAATGGTCGTGCATATCATGCATTGGTCCTGGCTGCCTGCAATCTACTCTCTAGCGAAAAAAAGAACCATCCGAACGTTGTATCATAACATGGTCCATCGTGAGGTTAGGATTCTTACGGAGGACCCTAACTCTAGGTATCCCATCAACCATGGTTGCCTCAGCTCCAGTCAACGGCAACCCAGAGAGGGGGGATCTCAGCAACCACGCCGAAGTGCTCCCCAATAACAAAAAGAAGTCGATGGTAAATCTGGAGAAGCACGAGAAATCTGATGAAGAGCGAAAAATTTTCCTTGTCTGCCTCCACTAGGTCAAAACCAGTATTGAAGGCATCAAACAAAATCTTCTTGTGTCCTAGGTGTAAAATCTCAGCTTTGAGCAAGGTGCTGACAACTTGGAAAAAACCTCATCCCAGAAGACGAACATCTAAAAGTCATGGAGTGAGGTCTGGGGGAAGAGCCACAAGCATCCAATCTCTAGCTTGAGATCTGGAAGGGTGAGACCCGAAGATGCATGCGATCAACGTGGTAGAGTATTCAATCTCTACGTCCTTGAGCTGCTGCAACTCGTCTTCAAAAAATGTAATAGTTTTCGCAACCGGTGGAGGTGGAATAGGATTGGCTAATGGAAACTCCATCGTCAATCAAGGAGAGGAGACCGATTCGAACACTTTTGAGGCTACGTCCATTCCAAAAAACGCTGCGGGAATGAAAGAGGGGGGAGACAGGAAGCAAAAGGGGATGGGTAGAGGAGGGGGATAGAGAAGAGGGCTGAGGCGAAGGGGTAGGGAGCGGGGGAGAGGAGGGGGGGTAGATGAGGGCTGAGGCGGAGGGTAGGGAGCGGGGGAGAGGAGAGGACTGAGGCGGGGGGTAGGGAGCGGGGTAGAGGAGAGGGGGGTAGAGGAGAGGGGGGTAGAAGCGGGGGTAGGGAGCGGGGTAGAGGAGGGGGGTAGGGAGCAGGGTAGAGGGAGGGCTGAGGCGGAGGGTAGGGAGCGGGGGGAGGAGCAGGCTGAGACGGGGGGTAGGAAGCAGGGGAGAGGAGGGGGAGAGGGCTGAGAGGCAGGGAAGGGGGCGGGCTGAGAGGGAGAGGAGTGGAAGGGGGAGCGGGCTGAGAGGGAGAGGAGGGAGGGGCTGAGGGAGGGGGAGGGGGAGGGAGGGGGAGGGGCTGAGGGAGAGGGGGCAGCAAGGGATGGGGAGGAGCAGCAGCTAATACCCGGTTTCTGAACTTGGTATGTCCCAAAAAATGTGGATCAGGTTTGGTTGCCACATGGGCAGATTTTGGTGGAGGGAGATATCCACAAGGCAAGCATGTGAACAGCACTACATAGTCCACTGTTAGAGGTGGGCAGGAGCTTTGGATTAGGGCAAACTCTTGAGCAGCATGTGGTAGGGACGGGATGTACAGCAACAGGTATAGAAGGTGCAGAGGCAAAAACAGGATGTCTGGTACAGCAGAGGTACAAGCAATACGGCAACAATTGTGGGTCTTTGGATTAGGGCAAACTCTAGAGCAGCATGCGGCAGGGACAGAATGTACAGCAACAAGTATAGAAGGCGCGAAGGCCAAAACAGGACGTCTGGTACAGCCGCAGGTACAAGCGGTACGGCAACAATTGTGGGTCTTCCTGGAGCATCCAGATTGGCAGGAGAACTACTGCAAAGATACAGTCATGGTGGCTACTGTGAATGACAGCACGGGTACTAGGCCCTGGAGAAAGGGCAGAATGGTGACTGTTGCAGGGTCAGAAAGGACCAGCAGACTGCGATAGCATATGGCCTGTGTTATAGGCCAAGGAAGCTCAGGGTGGTTGCAGCAGGAGCCAGCACCCTGCACACAGACTAGGGACCAGGGAAGACTGCAGCAGCCGGCGGGTCTATGGCTGGTTGGCTGGATCTACAGACTACATCGACAAAACTAGGGGGTCTAGAGCCCTCTATAAAAAGGCCCCATTGTGGGGCATTAGGTAGTTCAAACTGGAAGCAGTCCTCACCATTCAGGAGCAGAACTTGGTGCACACCTACAGCTAGTAAGAGAGTTTATGTATCCTGGAGGGTGCTGTCCAAGGAGCTCACACTACAGATGGTGGTCCAGGGAAGCTGCGTGTTTTGGGATATCTGGGGAGGTTTTCCTGTGAGGAGTGTTTGGCTCAGATTTTATGCAATATATTTTGAGACATTTTGGACTGTTCTATTATCTACCTCCTGAAGTTGGTGCTTGTCAGTTCTCTCGTGGACATAGAAAATTGAAGTTTTGAATTAAAGCGTTCCCTTCTCTTCTCTAAAGATTGTTCACTTTATCCATTTCTACTTCCCCTGCATGCAGAAACTAGCCAATGGTCTAGGTTTTTCCATCAATGTTCTCATATTCAAATCTTGCAACTACTCCTGAAGACAGTATTATGTCTCTCAAAATAGATAAAAGAGTGTTAACCTCAAAGACTTGATGTGTTACATCTGCTGACTACATTCCATTTATCGAACCTGAGACGAAATTGAATAATCATGATTGAGTATTCATTTTCTGCAAATAAACATTCCTGGTCGACTGTAAACATCAAACCCTGGGCTAAATCTGACATCAAGCCCATCCAAGACCCTAGAATCAAGACACTCATGTTGAGAGTTCACACTCAACATCATGTGATCACGTGTGCATAGCACCATCATGTGATCATATGTGCATAGCACTAACCTTATAGAGTGCTATAAAGGAAAGGGTTAGATCTCCTAACCCTAACCCTAAATGGGTTTGTATATATTCTATTTTTTCAACTAAATCTAGTGTACAGTTAGTCATGTACAGTTAGTCATTTGTGGTGTGCTCTCTAGCTGTGCCCTCTCTCCTCATCTCCACTCTTCTCCTCTCCCCTCTTCATATTTTGTCATGGTATCAGAGCTCCCTTGCCTTCCGCTAAGGCATTGCGATTCTTGAGAGTGCGAGAGAGATTGTGAGATTGAGAGTTCTCTTGAGTGTTCTCCGTAAGGATCCACTTCCAATGAGAGATCTTCATTCATTCTTTGAAAGAAAATTTCTATCGCTTGAGAGAGAATTTCCGTCCATTCAACTCCATTTTGAGAATTCTTCATTGAGAGAGATTCATTCCGTGTGAGAGAGAGAGCGTTCATTTCGAGAGAAAGAGAGTGAATGGTTATCCTATTGTTTGAGAGAGAGAGCCCGAAGCTCTACTGGTTTTTGAGAGAACTTAGGGAAAGAGAGAAGCCTGAGAGAACTTAGGGAAAGAGAGAAGGTGATGAGCTAAGATGGCCTCTGCAACAACTTCAGTGTTGACAACATTCTCCATACCCGACTGCAACGCCATTCCTTCTTCATGCAAGGAATGAGGGATTTCTCAGTCCCGGCCAAAGCTTACAACTAGCTCCAAGCCATCACTTCCGCAAAGGCTCCTCTAACGATCAGCCTCATATAAGGCCCTCCAATCAGCAAAGCCTCCCGCTGGCTCTTGCATCTAAGGCCCTTACAGCAATGAAGCTCTACAGCGCCCATAGAACGGCCAAACAAAACGACCTTTTGCTTGTATGCTCCAGACTCTCCAAGCTGTCCAGCAACGATGCATAGACAGCTCCTACGCCAAGCTAGCTCCAACGACCATGTTGGTCTCCAGCTCATAAGTACCATCGAACTACTACGACATTGTTCAAGGACTCCAAAACGACCTGCAAGACCACCAAGCCGGCCGACGGCTCTAGCCTCAGCACGCGCTCAGCTGCAGCGCTATCCTAAGCCTCTGCACCTACCTCTATATAGTCGCAGCAACCACGAGCAAGGCAGCTCCAACAGCAACTGAGCAGCTACTCTCAAGCCGCGCCACAGACACTCACCTCACCATCAGCAGACCTTGCAAGCCACGAGCTCGGGCAGCACCTCCAGCAAACCGAGACGGACTATGCTCCATAGCAGAGCCCTGCTCCAACGCTACAGTCGCCATCTGCATGCCCAACGAGTCGCCCTCAGCACATCCGCCTATCTACAATGACTCAACGCCACCGGACGGAATCGGCATCTTCATCGAAATCTTAAAAATTCCAGTAGTCCTCGTTGCGACACGTGGAGCTTATCTCAAATCCATGGTTTAGTTAGGTTACCACACGTTTGATGAACTCTGTGGTCAAGAGACTACCACGTGGCAGTCCTATCCCGTCCGCCACGTCAGCAACATGGACACATGGCACTCTATCTACCACATCAGCAAGTGCCACGTCAGCCTTATCTAACACATCACTTAGGCCATGTCAATAGCCCCGTGAGACTACCACGTCATCATTGCTAGCTCAAGTGCCACGTCACCCTTGCCAGCTCAACTGCCATGTCATTTGACCACGTCATCTGCCGCGTCATCTACCACGTCATCTAGCATGTCATCTAGCATGTCATCGGCCACGTCAGTCACGTCACTGGTGTCACGTCATCATTGCTGACATCATTATCTGTCACATCATCAGTGCCACGTGGCACACTGATCCTCTGCAGGCACACACAGTGCTCCACAGTCACTGCATGTGACCACTCATGCCACCTCAACACAGGGCTCTATTGGCACACCTTTTGCTAAGCATAGTGCCACATCATCACTGCATGTGACCCACAGTGACACATCATCATTGAGCACCATTTGCACTCCTTTTGCCCCTCCACCTAGATCAAGTCGTATCTCTTGATCCAGGAAGAATTTGAGAACGCTCCAAAAAGGAAAGTCGTTCAATTTTTCGTGCTTTACGCGCTCGTCACATCACGCGCACATTTCAATGCAAGTTACACTCACATTTGAGCCTCACCGACAAAACTACTTCCTTCACGCACATTCGCCTCTACATCGACGCATCTGACCCAGCACTTCAAAAGAACAAAAGAAAATGAATTATTTGATGTTCTTTGATTGATCGACAGTTGGTATAGATCTAGATCAGAGTAGACTAGATCACCATAGAGGAGACGCTTTGAATTTTCCCAAGTTGCTAATCTAAGCCATGCTCGAAATTCTCGACTAGTACCTACTCGGAGTCAGTCCATACACTCACATACGCTTCACATCATTACATTACCTGAAACATTACGTTCATCAGTTCAGTAAGCAGACTTCAGAGTTCAGAGGCATTGCAGATTGTTGAGTGGATAGATAGCACTTCATTTCACACACACATGCCACCATTGTAAAGCCTATTTGGCTATCTCACGGCATTGTGCACATCATTTCATCCTTGTAATACATATCAAATTTTATATATTATAGTTCTATCTTCACCGACGGTTCAGAGATTTCATTTGCCACAGTCAGTGTATTTGCAGTTGATTCATACAGAGATTTTCATGACACTTTTGAGTACATTCCTTGCACCATGTTTACGACTAGCAACCTCAATCTGGAGGCATCTACTAAGTTAGACAACTCCAATTACGGTACATGGAAATACCGAATGGAGACTATCCTTGTACTTCAGGACAAATGGGAGTATGTCGATGGGTATACACCTAGACCATTGGACGATCCAGCCACCACTAGCTCTACTCCATCTGTTGTCACAGGTTGTCACAGCACCAGCAACGGGATCTACAGCTACACAAGCAGTTTTCGCACCAGTAGTAGATCCTACCATTGCCCGAGCTCAGGCAGAATGGGATAAGAAAGACAAGTACGCCTATCATCTGATCAAGCAGAATGTGCAAGATGTCATGCTAGGACAGCTCAACACAATCAAGAATCGAAAGAAGCATGGGATATGTTCGCAGCTCTCTACCAGTCTAAGAACACATCCAAGATTCTCACACTGAGAAACGAGATCAACCAGAGTTTCCGCAACAGCAGTGAAACCGGTCATGCTTATATACTCCGCATAAAAGACTACAACAATCAACTTACGGTAACAGGAGAGACTATGAACCCCGCAGAAATTGTTCAAGTCATTCTGAATGGACTAGGAGAAGGATACGAGAATCTAGTCCAGAGTATTGCCATCCAACGGCAAATTCCGACACTGGAAGAACTTCAGTCAGTCCTACTTGGTGAAGAACTTAGAAGTCAGGCAATTCAACCATGTAAAGGTCATTCTAATGATCAGGCATTCACAGCTTCAGACAGAAGCGGAGGCAGAGACAGATCATATCAAAAAAGTGATCATCATTAGCAAAATCAACATCAGCATCAACAACATTAAAGAGGAAAGCATTCCAACCGAGGACGATTTCAAGGACGAGGGAATGCATCCACCAACATGTCAAACATTCAGTGCAACTACTGTCACAAGTTTGGACACTATGAAAGAGATTGCCGCAAGAAGCAATACGACCAAGGCGATTAATCCAACAGTAATCGAGGGAATTTCCGTGGCAGAGGAAATCATCGTGGTGGATATTCTAGTCACAGTAATTTTGCAAATGAACATGGAAATACGTTTCTTGCAAGCGAGGAAATGCATACTGATACAGTGTACCTAGACTCTAATTTCAATCCCAAATAGGATTACAGCTATCAAGTCGACCAAGTGGAACATGATCCTTGGTATATCGACAACAGTGCATCATCTCACATGACAAATCATCAGGAATGGTTCACAGAAATGAAGCCATTAGAAGGATAGAAGAATGTCATCTACACAGCAGACAATACACCGAATCCAGTTTAAGGGACAAGTGTTATCCCTATGAACAATTTCATTGGTACGAAAGGATTGATGAAAGATGTGCTCTATGTTCCGAAGCTCAGCATGAATCTCTTGTCAGTAGGTCAAATGACGGAACACCTTTACACAGTCATCTTCGACGGTGATGAATGCACTATCAGAGATAAATCCAAAAGATGTCAGCTAGTAGCAAAAGGTGTCAAGGAAGGACGCTTATACAGAATGCTAGCTATAATACCAGAAAAGCATGCCATGTCAGCTCAACCGCAACAGATGCCACTATCTGCAAAATGGCACAAGAGATATGGTCATGTAAACTTTAAGTACTTGTTAGATCTCAGGAATCAAAATATGGCAATCGGGATTCCGAAGCTACAGTTTCTTGGAAAAGTTTGTGAAGCATGCTGCTTCGGCAAACAAAAGCGAACCAACTTTGACAGAAGTATCTCTCATGTACGAGGTATTCTTGATTTGATTCATACAAATGTATGGAATTATGCCCAGACCCGCAGCATCAATAGTTCACTTTACTACTTGACTTTCATCGCGACGACTACAACAAATATTGTTGGGTCTACTTTCTGAAAGAGAAATCTGAAGTGTTTTCTAGATTTCAAGAATTCAAAGCCATGGTAGAAAACCAGACAAGCAGAAAGATCAAGGTCATGAGATCAGATAGAGGAGGTGAATACATGTCTTCAGCATTCATGAACTTTTGCAGAAATCACGGCATTCGAAGACAATTTACATGTGCAGATACTCCTCCGCAGAATGCAAGAGCTGAAAGGAAGAATGAGACTTTAGCACACAGTGCTAGAGCAATGCTTAGTGAGAAGCATCTTCAAAATCAGTATTGAACAGAAGCAATAGCCACTATAAACTATTTGCTTAATCGGCTTCCTACCGAACCGATACAAGGTATGACTCCTTATGAAGCATTCACTGAACATTGGGCATCTCCGCATATTTTATTGCATAGCATATGCCCACATACATGATGATCATCGCAGAAAATTAGATGCGAAGTCACGCAAATGCATCATGGTTAGCTACAGTGAAGAAAGCAAAGCATACAAGTTATATGGTCCCATCAACCGCAAGGTCATTATCTCCAGATATGTAATCTTTGATGAAGAATCAAAATGGAAAACCTCACCTACACAGGAAATAGAAGCATCGATTTCACAGTCATCTACAGAACAGGTTGATGAAGAAGAGCAAGAATTGCTAGCAACACCCCAAGCAGAGCCACAGTAGCTTAGACTGTCTACTAAGGAAAGCAGACCACCAGCCAGATTGACGTATGCTCAAAAAGGCAAAGCAATTCAAGTGGAAACCACCAACTATGCTCTTATGACTACCATCATGGCTACAGAAGAGCCAGTGTACTTCGAAGACGTAGTAGACAAGCCAGAATGACAAACTGCTATGAATGAAGAAATGGATGCTTTGTATAAGAATAATATTTAGAAATTATGCGACCTTCCACCAAGAAAAAAGGCCATAGCAAACAAATGGGTATACAAAGTGAAGTACAATCCAGATGACAGTATTCAAAGATACAAAGCCAGACTAGTTGCAAAAGCATTTGCATAGCAATATGGTCAAGATTGTGATGAGACTTATGCTCTAATAGCAAAGATGGATTCCATACAGTTCTTGATATCCCTAGCGACACTTAGCAGATGGAATGTGTACCAGCTCGATGTCAAGAATGCATTTCTCAATGGTTACCTGGACGAGGAAGTCTACATGCAACAACCAGCAAGTTATGTTAAACCAGGAAACGAGAATAAAGTTCGCTATCTCAAGAAAAGTCTCTACGGCTTAAAGCAAGCACCCAGAAGTTGGTACAGCAGAATCGACAAGTATTTTGCTAATCTAGGATACATGAAATCCAATGCAGATCATACTCTCTACTACAAAGTTCAAGGGGAAGACATTACTATTGCACTTTTGTATGTAGATAATTTGATTGTGACAAGAAGCAAGGATAGCTTCATCAGAAAACTAAAACAAGACTTATCTGCAGAGTTCGACATGAAAGATCTTAAACTTGTGCACTATTGTCTTGAAATTGAGTTCTGAAGAGATTCAGATAGCACATTCATGAGTCAACTCAAGTATATTGACAATCTTCTGAAAAAGTTTCATATGGTAGATTGCAAGATTACAGCCACTTCCATGGAACACAGTTTGAAAGTTGCTAAAGATTCAGAAAAGCCTACAGTCAATGACAGATACTACAGGCAGCTCATCGGATCTTTTATATATCTGACAATCACACCGCCAGATATTTGTTATATAGTAAGCTCACTAGCACAGTTTATGGCAAATCCAAAACAATCTCATTGGAATGCAGCCAAAAGAGTCTTAAGATACATCAGAGGTACAAGACAATTTAGAATAGAATACAGAGGAAGTCATCCACGGTTGCATGGATACTGTGACAGTGACTATGTTGGAGATCATGAGACCAGGAGATCGACACTGGGATATGCATTTTTCCTTGGTCAAGGTGCTATATCATTGTTGTCAAATAAACAGTCAACAATTTCTTTGTCTTCGACTGAAGTAAAACATAGAGCACTCACTACAGGTGCATGTAAGGCTATCTGGCTCAAAAGACTATTGTCAGAAACAGATTACTTTGATGAGTCAAAGCCAACAATAATATACTGTGATAATCAATCGGCTCAAGCATTGGCCAAGAATCCACTATATCATTCCAGGATAAAGCACATTGATGCCAGAGAGCACTTCACCAGAGAAAGAGTGTTACTTGGTGACATCACACTGCATCATTGTGATAGCTAAGAGAATGTTGCAAACATCTTTACCAAAAGAGCTATTCGAGAAACACCGACTAGCTCTTGGTTTGACGCACAGGAAGGACATTCCCATTAAAGGGCTGTGATGGAATGTAATGTTCAGTCCTTCGATTCCCCAGAATAATCATCTTGAGGGAAGGCCTACTTCATGATGTTGATCTTGAGGGAAGGTGTTGAGAGTTCACGCTCAACATCATGTGATCACGTGTGCATAGCACCATCATGTGATCATATGTGCATAGCACTAACCTTACAGAGTGCTATAAAGGAAAGGGTTAGATCCCCTAACCCTAACCCTAACCTTAACCTAAATGAGTTTGTATATATTCTATTTTTTCAACTAAATCTAGTGTATAGTTAGTCATTTGTGGTGTGCTCTCTAGCTATGCCCTCTCTCCTCATCTCTACTCTTCTCCTCTCCCCTCTTCATATATTTTGTCAACTCAGTCTCTCCTTACCATAGTTGTTCATTAGGTGTGAAAGTTTGAACTAAAATCTAAAGAAATTCGCATACAAAAGCCTGGGCAAATAAGCATTCCTGGTTGACTTAAACATCAAACCCTGGGCAAAATCTGACATCAAGCCCATCAATAATAACCAAGACCCTGGAATCAGCACACTCTCATAGTCTCCTTACCATAGTTGTTCATTAGGTGTGAAAGTTCAAACTGAAATCTAAAAAACTGCACGTACAAAAGCCTGCTCTGAACAGTTTCCAGGATGGTCAGTTAATCAACAAGCAAGATCATAATATTAAGGGGAATATATTACAATAGACTTTTGATTTCATGCAATAAAGTTAAGAGTTAACCAGCTAGTCCTCCTTCATTAATCCAAAATTTTATGATTTGTACTCAATTCAGGATTAAGACACTAATACATGCAGTACAATCTCTGTCTTGGTTGTCCTGCTGAGTTAAAATCAGCACAAGGTTAAGGACACCTCCATACAGCTGCCTAGACTTCTAAGTAGAAGCCTGAAGACCAATCACACCTACAGAAGATGACGAGGAAATTCAGACAAGCATGCACAATCAAACTTGACCACACCTTGAAACATCAGAAAACAACAAATCTCAATGCTGAATCATCGCTCACCACATGCAAGCCTGCCACCAGCATTCCCTGTAGTTTTGCTCAGTTCATGGCCACCTGTCATCAAATGGGATCAAAAGTAATCCACCATTAGTAGATAATAAGTATTTCCTTTCTCCAAGGATATACTTTCTCCAAGGATAATATGAACGTGCTGCTTGATGATATCATTGCACAGTCAACAGACCTGGCATTTAACTCAGATTACACACATGCCCCTGATCATCCACATGCATTTCCACATTCAGGAAAACGGTGAGCATGGCAGATGCAGCATCAGCGACACAAAATATAATTAAGCACCTCAAATTCACTGCATGGCAACCAAGATCAAAGGATGGCCAGCAAACTATACCAACCAGCATTTTAAAAATGTTCCAATCAATATTTTAAGATGGAGGGCCACAATGACCATTCAGCAGAAAGTCCTGCTGCCACCGCCAAAAGTGATTCACAGAAGCACGTAGATTGGAACAACTGCAGCAGCAAAGCATTTAACAAGAAGAGAGGACACTATACCCTCCAGTTTTGCATCCTGCAGAGCTCTGATATATAAAGAAATATCCAGACTCCATGAGATCATGAGGTGCAAGGGTCATCTAATAAGGCATGGCCAATAAAAATGAACAACCATTGTTTGAGCTTCAAGTGCAGCCTCCTTTTTCACATGATAATTACTGCTGAAATCTGGCGTGTAGCCAGAAAAACATTGCTGTGCCCAGCAGCGTCCCTGGTCACAAAATCCACAAGCTTAAGCATACAGCAAGCAACTTTGCTCTTAGATTTACTTTGGCAGTATGATCAAGTGAGCACCTACACTGTAGCTGTAAGTTTAATTTTTCATCATCATAATTGGCTAGTGGGTTAGACAAATCACCATGGGATTTCCACTCCTTGAGGGCTAAAAAGGAGGCCTTCTAAGGCATGGCCAGGAAGAATTTGGAAATGTGCAACACATTTCAAAACATTTCATTATGGATGAAATGTGGACTACCTTTACGTGTATTTACCTAAATCTAAGATATTAATTTTTCAGTAGACTTTAGTTAAAAGTTTGAAATTTAAAAACTGTAATGTAGATTCTAGTCTCTATATTACTGATTTTTAAAGTTCAAGGTTCACACTGTCACGAGGACGTGAAAAGTGATGTAAAGTATCTTCGTTACTCAACTTACGCTTAACCCAAGGTTAAGCATGGTTAAGTGTTGTAATGGTTTGGCCATGAGGGACTGGCTAGAGGAAGTGCACACTTCCTAGAAGTTCCTGAGGGCAAAGTCTAGGTGCACCACTAGGTCCCAGGGGCAAGGCAAAGGCTTTAAAAGAGGGGTCTAAAAGTTGGGCCCAAGGACAACCAACGTTGTCCTTGGTATGGGGGTTAGGACTTTAATGAAGGGGCAAATGGCAAGGAGGAGATGCCATTTGTCATGCATGTGTATGCATGCCCTTCCCCCACCTTCCATCTCTCTCCCCTCACTCTCCCAAAGGTGTTGGACGTTTTCAGTTCTTCTTGTGCAGTTTTTCAACTGTTTGAGCTGTTTCAAGCCTGTTTTTAGCTGTTTTAACTCTGTTTTGACAGTTCTAAGGCTAGTACACACTTCTAGGAAGTGCCAGAAGTCATTTCTGAACTTTCTGAAAATTTTCGTCCGTACAGACGTGTTCAGCTGCCTCCAACAGGTGCCCGGGGTTGTCTTTTGCTGTGCTGGACCTTTGTGCACATGTTTTTGGCTGCGTGGTGGCTTCTAGAGATGTTTTGGACCAGTGCAGGCTGCAGGAGGAACTTTCCCTGCTGCTTTTGGTACCTTCTCTTAGGAGGACTCAGGCACAGATCCCAAGGCAATCATTTCGGGGAAGATCTGTGAACCATCTTTCCTCTACAGCTCTTTCTTGTTCACCCTCCGCTCTCTACCTTCATTTCTCTCTTCTCCTGATTGCTGGAAGACACCTGTACCCTGCGGGGAGCCTAGACAAAGGATAGGTGCGAGGAAGGAGCTCGCCCCTCTGCCACAAACAGTGGGAGTTGGTTCCAGGTTCAGTTTTTCCTTGTTCTTTCTTGCTTTGCAGCTTTTTGCAGTGCATGCGTGTTGTGTGCAGTCCTTTCAGGACTCCAACAGGTTCTAGGAAGCACCCAAAGGCAAGGGTGATCCTGTGGAAGGCCTAAGGACAGTGTGGATGCATGTGATAGCCTTGAGGCTGCCTTGAGCTCACTTTGCCATTGGTTTGGATGCCTGAATGCCTTGTGACAGATCAGAAGTGAATGCCTGAGTATGCCTTGCCAATGGGAATTCTAGTGGTGCACTGGGATTAGATGCCTTGAAGACAAGTAGAGGATTTGCAAAGAGGAACAGTACAGGGCTGAACCCTTGTTGTAAAGCATTTCCATTCAGAAGCATTAAATAAATACCATAAGGGGCGCTAAGGCATTTGGGGCCAGTGGGTGCACTGTGTACTATTTTCATTGAGCAGGGGCATTCTAGCCTCACCTTTGTTGTTGTTGAAGCTTGTTTCTAAGTTGTGCTAAGTGATTTAAGTGACTGAAGCTTGCATTGTGGCTATTTATAAAGTTTATGACTGAGTAGAAGAAGATCACTGCCCTTTTATTTATCGAAGGCCGGTTTCACACACTCTAATTTAAATTGTCTCTATATTTCTGTAACTACTAAACTACTAACTTGTAACAACTTAGAGACTACAGTACTTCCAAAATCATTGGGCATAGGCATCGTATGAAGGCAATTTGTGATTTTAAAGCTTATTTGGCATAGTTTCAGAATACTAATGGGCATAGGCATTGTATGAAGGCAATTTGTGATTTATTAGCTTATTTTGGATCTCTTCCATATTTTTATATATCAACCTCCTAATGAGTTCCTCGGATTCAAAAATTACTACATGATTTTCATGTAGAATCAATCAGAGACTCTGTAATTTTGCAAAGAAAAATCCCTATTGCTTCTCAACCCCATCCCTACATCAACCCTCTGTGAGGGAAAAGGGGTGAGCTGCGTGTGGTCTCTGGCAGCACAGGGGGAGAGGCTGAGTAAGAGGGAGGCGAGGGGCCTGGCCAGAGGGGAAGAGGGGCTGGCTGAGTCTGCTGAAACAAAAGGGAGAGGAGAGATGCTGGCAGGAGCGAGGAGAAGCGAGAGGCAGAGGAGAGCTTAGCAGCCAGCAGAGGGGGCTTGGTAGAAGAAGGCAGTTGGACGCTTCGAGAAGAAGGACCGAGCACAAGCTTCAAGAAATCAAAGCCTCGAGCACGATTGAGGCATTAATTCTTCGGAAGGGGGGCTTTGTCCCTTATGTTTATTATTCGCGGGCGGGGAAGCCACGATTGCTAATGACAATTTACGAACATCGTGGGGACCTATATGTATACAGGGCATAAAATTTGCATTTTTTGAGACCCAAAGATACAAACTGAATTTTCGTACCGCCCCCTTTTTTTTTTTGAAGCGTTTTGAACGTTTCACGTTTCTAAGTATTGAAACTCTCCTTTGGACTATGAAAGCAACCTATGCTGTAATCGAGCAAGTAGCAAATAACAACATTGTCGTACCCAGTAGCAACCCTTGTGTCAAGATCAAGGTGGTCAAATACAGCTGCAACAACTAATCATTTTCATCAACGGCATCCACATTCTATAACTAAGTTCCACTGTCCACATCCAGCAACGGCATCCACATTCTATAACTAAGTTCCACTGTACACATCCAGCTATCTTTCATGATTTGTACACACTATCAATGCTTTCAGGACGATTTTTTACGTTTCTTTTTCCAAATCCTTGCATTATGGAGGGGAATTTGGGCCTATCTTAATATTGGTTTGGGACATATATATGGAGCTACCAATTAAGCACCCACTCTTTGATGACACAGCTATGCAGCTCTGCACAACAGACTCACAGCCATCACCTTACAGGCCTCCAACTGCTAGTATTCCATTTTTTCAATCGCTCTAATTTTGAGCTGCTTTATGCGCTCTCTAGGAATTGCCTTGTGCACTCCCCTCTCCTCGGAGATGTAGTAGTTTCTTTTTTATGTGTACACTGTATCATAAACCTGTAAGGCCCGTTAATAGATCTTTCTTTCTTTGTTTCTCTCTCTTTTGTGTCACTCTAATAACTTGTAGATATGCATAAATGCCAAAAATGAGAGCATGGTTGTAAGACACGTTAAGACACGACACGTTAGACACACTTCAAACACGAGTGTCTAAAATGTCTTTAAAATAAGACACGTCATTGTAATAATAAATATTTAATGAATATATGTATAAGAATACAAGTGTACAACTTGCTAGCATAGCTAGCAGCTAGATTCTAGAAGTACAATAAGCTACACTTAAACAATGCACTTGTACAATGTACTCATGACTCAAAAGGTAAAGTTAAGACTCACGTCTCAAGAGCTTGCAAGTCACTTTCAACTTTAAAGGTTTAAACTGAAAATTGAATCTTGATATTCAAAAATCCAGATAAACAACTTAACAAGAGCCTAAAATGCTACATAGATTATACACCAATCGTCATAGATCAATAAACATAAATATCATGACAACAGTTTGTCAGTCACATGTACATGAATGAAATCTACATCTCGATACATATAATAGGAAACTTTCGACTCTCAAGAGTCAAATCTCTCAAGATTCATCCTAATCCGAATCTGCGAGGTCAGTGCCACTACTGGATCCAAAGTTAACTGGTGGTTGAACTAGCTTTCCTAGCTCTACTTCTTTGATCTAGATCACTCACATGAGCAAAGCCCAAACCCTTTCTTCCTTGGCGTCTCGTTCCCACTTTGCATGTTGGAGCTATCCATTCTTGCCCTCATCATTCTCGATGCTCTCTATTCGGACGGGTATCTTAGAGATGTAGGACCCATGTCATGAGATTGGGCTTGCCTCTACCAGAGCTTTGATGCTTTGATACCAACGTAATGGGCATGAAGACTCATGCTTCTCTCACTAGTTAGTTTGTCTATATACTGAGTGTGGAAGCATGAATGCTGATTGGAATAAGAGAAAGAAACCCTACGTGCATGCATAAAATCCATGATCATTAGCATATACACACTCTAAAGGGCGCTGCATACATCGTGTCTTCCCTTACTGAAGGGGCTGGACCTAGAGTTGCAGGTGGCTGGCTATGGCTGGCTGTAGAAATGAGGGAGGTAGGTCCTCCATGGCTGCATGCTTGAGAGGCTGAGGAGGAACTGCTGTGGAGAGGCTACTGAAGGCTGGAGGCCGCAGACTGGAACTGCTGCAGGTGACGTAAAATATGAGGGGTGTGAGGGTTTGTTATAGGCTTAGCACCCTCTTAGATGGCCTGGCTTGAAGTCAGGCTAATCTGTTCTGTCAGGGGGCCCACTCAGCCTGGCTGACCTGATCTTGAGGCCAACAAGGGCTGACATGGCAGTCAGCTGACTTCACCTGGCTGACTGCTGCTGCTGCACCTGTTGCAGTTGGCACTTGGTGATGTCATCCTGCTGTATGACAGGTCCTAGTGCTGGTTTTGCTGCCTGGAACTGTTGCAGGCTGACACTAGGCAAGAGTTACATGCTCCACACTGAGTCCAAAGCAGCCAAACTAGGAGACATTTGAACAAAACATAGAGCAAGCAGCTAGTAGAGAGAGCAGCTGTTCAAAACTACGTAATTGCAGAAGTAGAAGAAACTTACACCAGAGTGAAACCCAACAGCTTATATTTTGTTACGACCTTTCGAATGCCTTACAAAGACATCTAATACAAGACGTGGGCTATTATAGCCCATTTCTATCAATGTGGCAAAAAAACATCACCCATGGCTAAGAGATTATGCATGATCTCATGCAAGTCCTCAAAAGGGGTAAAACCAGCAAAGACAATGCTTCATACAATTCCATCACATATGAGAACTGATCAAGATCACATACCCTTGCCCAAGTCATCTGGGTCTGCATGTACAACAACCGCACGACCTATTATTGAATTCTCGCCAACAAGGGGTATCTGAAAGTGAGCTACATGTTAAAGTTGATCTTAAACTACATAATGAATTTACTTATTCATCTTATAGAGCTTTTGAGAATGTCACCAACCTGATAACATGCATTGTAATATATTTTCCAAACACAGAAATCATATGCATGACTTAAGCGAAAGAACAAAAACTACACCTGAGAGTCTGTGATTGATATTTCCGCAGTACCTGCCACACAACCATCAAAACATGGCCCATGTTATTTCAGTCTACATTCTTCATCGTAGTTGCCAAAATCATGTTTTCCATGATGAAACAACTCATTGACAAACTCATTCAAATAACAGCAGCAATGCCCAAGACCACCAAAAGCTCATTCTTCAGAAATAATACAGCTTGAACTTTATGGCAATGACCACTACAAGTCAAAATTGCTCAAAAGGACATAAATATGTTCGGATACCACTGCAAGTCAAAATTGCCCAAAAGTATCAATAGTCTTGGAGGCCATATAAACCCCCCTCTTGTCCAAAAGATGAGGAGAGGGTGGGTAAGCGATAAGACTATTCTTTTGGAAAAGGTGAGGTTAAATATATGCTCCACATGCAAACCATTGATTAAACTTTTAGGCTTTCTAACCTGATGCTAACTAACAAATTTATTATGTATAGCTTATGACATCTTTTGCAGTGATAAACATCAACTTTAAGCTTACTATTTTAACTTAAAAAAAACTTTAAAAGCTTACAATATCTCCGTGGTTTGAGCCAATTTTTTTTCCAAAGAAAATAACCTTCCATTAAACTTGAAAATCAGCCATACAAATCAGCAATCCAAAAGGCATTGATCATAGGAAAGGTCAGATAAACCCGCATGTCCAGCCATGGGAGAGGAGTGCATTTCTTGCAAAATCAGCTGTCTATATTGTGAGTCTCGCACTAAATAGATCATGTCCTTGCACCACAACAGCCCATTATGCAATTGGAATTCCGGGTGACCCTAGCTAGAAGGCTTCTACAAATCTGAAAATATGGGAGCTGCCTTAGAATTCTGCATATATTCCTCCTGAATGCCATGAAGCCACTCCTGATAGGTAGAGATAGCAGATAAATTCCAAGCCCACATTCTAGATAAGGTATCTGCAACCACATTGTCCTTCCATGTTTTGTACTCAATCTCAAAATCATAGGATTGAATTGCAGCCAACCACCTCATATAAGTGAGGAAGAATCTGTGTTATGCTCTAGCCGAGATAGCATGACCTCGGAAAGATAGGTGGGCATTTTCTCTTAGATGACCGACTTCTGTAATATTTTATGTGCGTAAATTAAATGGTCAAGGGAAGTAACTGCCAAGGTCCTAGGTGAGGGTGTATTGGCATCGACTAGGTGGTTCTGAGTGCTCAGGCCTAGGTTGTGTAAAAATGCCAAGGGGCAAATGTTTTAATTGTGCCCCAAGAGAGGGGTAAATGGTGTACCAAGCTAAAGGTCTAGAATGAAAACATGTGGCAGAGGGAACCATCTAGGGAACTTAGGGCTTGTGGATAGGCATGAAGGAAATAAAGTTACGTATCTTTGTGAGCATGCCATCCATGAGATAGGCTGGGAGGAAAAACCTGATGCCATCACCTGTAAGTTGCGACCGTGAATTGACGAGCTTGAGGAGAGATTAGAGATCAGAGCATCTCATTTGGTATCAGAGCCTAGGTCAAGGCTGTGACGATCCTAGTGAAGGAAGCAAGACGTCGAACAGTGGTAATATGCATTTTTCGTAAGATTGTAAGAAACCGCATGGCGGAAAACTAAGGCCCGAATCACAAACGTGGGCGTGTAACACAGGCGGGCAATTCTCCTTTATTCCTGATAGCTTCAGCGCCTGTTGTAAATGGCGATGGGCGACGCGCAGGCAGCTCATGGCTACGTGGGCTACATCGACGTCATAATTACCAGACGCGCAAGCTTCGACGCTCTTAGTCTGGTTATGAGAATCTGGTGAAGAGGAAAGGAAGGCGAGAAAAGGCTTGGTGTCGTCCAAGCAATTGGGTGCTTCATCGTGCGGCATATACTCCGAGCTCCGAGGCAAGGATTTTGGAAAGCAATAGCCAGGGGCAATTGAACGTGGGAACGATTAAAGTGAAGAGCACTCTCGACGGCGTCTTGCGCGACAAGGCATCCACCACGTCACGATGTAGCTACAAGCAGCAGCTCACTTTGATCGTCTTCTTACGTTCGACGAGCTCTCTAGTACCCGCCCCCGCAGCAGCAACAGCTCGCCGCCTTCGTCCCTCATTTTTCTTGCTTCTTGCTATCTAAGAGAGGGGTGACGGGTGATTTTGGGTCTCAGCATTGTCTCCGACGATTTACTCCATAGGGCATTTTTTTCCCTTCTATATAAAATTTTAGTTTCCAGTTTGCAGTTGATTTGTTTCTGTACAGCAAAGTTTGCAGCCAATTTATTCCTGTACAGCAGAAGGAAATTCGAAGTGGAAAAAAAAAACAAACCTATTTTCCCTTTTTAAACAATCGAGGCAGAGGGACAAGATTCCAGGGTGAATCCTGGTGAATCTAGAGCGCGATCTGCGCAAGAAATGTCCCATCACACAACACCTACTCTGGTGGGTAGGATTTCTGTACTAGAAGATGCTTTACAACAGATCATGAACCATCAGCTTCAAGTGAATGCTGGTCAAAATGAAATTAGAGAAATGGTGCAAGCCTTGTCGGCTAGACCATCTAGAAATGAAAAGGGCAAAGCTCCAATAGAGCTAGAGCCCAGTATACATTCATCAGAACGTGCAAAGGTCAAGGTACCTAATATTGCTAATTATAGACCGAAAAAGTACGCTGGTCGGATGACCAAGCGCAGTTCTGATGTGATCGAGGTTTGGTTACACAAGTGGGAAGAAGCCTTCGCCATTTGTGAAATTAGATTTGATCTAAAGAAAATCCGCGAGACCACTCACCTATTTATTGAGGCAGTGGATAGATGGTGGATAAAGTAACAGAAAGATCAGGTTGCCTCTACCACCTGGGAAGGGTTTAAGGCTGAGTTTAAGAAACACTTTCTTCCACCTGACGAAGAGTCCCGAGCTTGGGATGCTTATAGAAACCTTCGCCAAAGGAATTTGTCGGTGGCAGAGTACACTGACAAGTTCAGGGAATGTGTTATGAAAATAACAGACCCTCTTCCTATGTCGGTTCAGTTGAAAGACTATATCTATGGACTGAACGACAAGATTAAAATGGAAGTTCAGGCTAAATATGTGACTACATTAGATGAATCTATTGCAGTAGCCCTGAACTACGAGGATGCCAGAGGCAGATCTAGTGGATTTGTGCAGGCAGGGACTCAACATGAGTACCCGAGAAAAGGGGGATTTCAGAGGAAATGGACTTCAAAGACAAGTGTCTCGCAACCAAGTGGCCAAACCAAGCAGGTGAAGCCGGTTGAGGGACAAGCAAAGACAAGTACCACCGTTGGGGTGAAAAGAAAAGTAACTCCAATGGCAGCCCGGGCTTGGTCGAAGTCCTCGTTGACCCCTGAGCAAAAAGAGAAAGCTAGAAAAGAAGGATTGTGCTTCGACTGCCTTCAGCGACATCAGTGGAAAGATTGCCCACTAAACAAAGACCGTCGCACGGCCAATATGATAATATCTGAATGCGACGCGAAAATGCAGGAGAGTCCCAATGCGGAACATATGCAGATGCAATTGGCGGGACCTTCTCAGAGGTTAGTACCTATATTGTTAAGTGTGTCTGTTACTAAGTTAGTAAGCGGTGCACCTGATAACATCCTTTTAAAGCCCGCAGCAATAGGGTATACGGTTTTTGATGAGCCCGAGTTAATTAAAATGAAAGGGCAAGTAGCCAATCATGATGTGATTGTGTTGTTTGACTCAGCGTCAACGCACAATGTAATTAACTCGAAGCTTATTAAGAGGCTCAAGTTGAAAACTAGTCCGTTTAACTATGCTTATACGGTCAGGATGGCGGATAGAAGTTCAACTGAAGTAAGGGACCAAAGGGTTACCAAGTTGGAACTTCGAATATAGGACTATGTTGAGAAGCTGGACTTTGAGTTGACCAAGCTTGCTCACGCAGATATAGCCCTAGGCATGGCTTGGCATTTTTGAAAAAACCCAGCCATTGATTGGAAAAAGCATATTTACCAGTTCAAGATGAACGGGGTAGAATATGTTTTGCGAGGTGAAAAGGATTTACCTCGAGGACCATTGATTTCAGCCATGGAAATTCGAAAGACTCCAAAAGAGTTTCTGTGTCTGTGTATAGCATCGGTAGAGTCGATTGATGATGCATCGGCTAGCACTGAGGCTACCCAAGATGGGAAAATGGCCGAGTTGGCTAAAGAGAGATCGGACAAGTTCTCTGATTGTTTTAGGGATGAGTTACCTTATGGGTTACCTCCAGAGCGAAATGTTCAACATAAAATTAAGCTGATCCCGGGGGCAGAACCTGTAAATAGACCTCCCTATAGATTAAGCTTTACAGAAGAAGCCGAGGTGCGAAGACAACTGGAAGAATACCTCAAGCTGGGATAGATTCAACCCAGTTTTTCACCTTTTGCTTCGCCAGTGATATTAAAGAGGAAGAAAGATGATACTTTTCGCCTCTGTATAGATTACAGAGCATTGAATAATATCACTATTAAGCACAGGTATCCGATGGCTCGGATCGATGATTTGCTAGATGCATTGAATGGGACCGTAATTTTCAATAAGATAGATCTAAAGTGTGGCTACCATCCGATCCGTATTAGAGCCGAGGATGTGCATAAAACCGCTTTTAGAAGCAGGTTTGGTCATTATGAGTTTTTGGGAATGCCCTTTGGACTTACCAATGCTCCAGCTACATTCGTCATGCTTATGAACGATTTACTACGTCCGTATATCGGAAAGTTTGTAGTACATTTTATTGACGATATTCTAGTATTCAGTAAAAGTATTACTAAGCATTGTGAACACTTAAGAATAGTGTTTAGTACTTTGAGAAAAGCTAGTCTTTATGTAAATAAAAAGAAAACTATACTGTGTATGGCTAGACTTTGATATTTAGGATTCATAATTACTCCAGAGGGGGTAGAAATGGATCCAAAGAAAGTGGCTGCGATACTGACTTGGCCAATCCCTCAGAGTCTGGCCGCTTTGTGATCAGTCTTGGGAATTGTTCAATTTTATCAAAGACACCAAAGGATATTCCGAAATAGTATCACCATTGACTGATCTGACCTCAGATAAAATATCTTTTATATGGGGACAGAATCAACAGGAAAGTTTTAACACCATAAAACAAGCTGTGGTCACAGGACCGGTGTTAAAAATAGTTGATCCCAAGAAACCGTTGTACCTTGAAACTGATGCAAGTGGCATTGCGGTAGGAGCAGTTCTCCTCCAAGAGGGAAGGCCAGTAGCCTTTGAAAGCAAGAAGCTTTCTCCCTCTCAAAGGAATTGGCCAACTCATGAATTAGAGTTGTATGCTGTTGTCCATGCTTTGAAAACATGGAGACATTATTTGTATGGATCAAAGTTTTATGTGGATGTTCATCATGATACTCTGAAACATTTTTGTAAACAAACTGACTTGAGAAGCCGCCAAGCTAGGTGGGCAGAACTCATGCATAAGTTTAATTTGACGATTCGATACCGAAGAGGGAAAGATAATAAAGTTGTTGATGCGTTGTCACGCATTATGCATAACATGAGTTTCACGGTGTTAGAGAGTGCTCTAATGGCCGAGATTAGAGAAACTCAAAAGGTGGACGAGTTTGTCCAGAGCCTTTGGTCTAAGGCTCATGTGTTAAAACCCGGGGAAAAAGATGACCTGGCATCCAGAAAAGGCCAAACTTATGCAAGACATGCCATAAGGGATGGTATGCTGAAAAGGAATGGCAAGGTTGTAGTACCTAATCAGAATGATCTCAGGCACAGAGTCATTCAACAATGCCATGATAGCCCATGTGCGGGACATCTAGGAGTCGAGAAGACATATGATCTCGTGAAGCGAGATTTCTTTTCGCCAAAGATGAAAAAGCATATTCATGAATATGTGACACGTTGTTTTTCGTGTCAAGTAAGTAAGGCAGAGCAGGTGAAGCCACCCGGACTTTTACAGTCCTTGGAGATACCACTAAGTAAGTGGGAGAGCATTTCCATGGACTTTATTGTAGGACTGCCTACGACACAAGGTGGATATGATTCTATCCTTGTGGTGGTTGATCGTCTTACCAAGATGGCTCACTTCATTCCAACTAGAGAGTCTGTTAGTGCCCCGCAAGTGGCGGATTTGTTTATTAGACATATATTTCGTCTGCATGGATTACTCAAATCCATAGTGCCAGACAGCCATGTCAAATTTACTGATCATTTTTGGACTGCGGTATTTGAGGCACTAAGAACTGAGTTGGGAATGAGTAGTGGGGATCATCCAGAAACGCATGGTCAGACAAAAAGAATCAACCAAATTTTAGAGGATATGCTTAGAGCATATGTGTCATTGAGACAACATACATGGGACAAGTGGTTGCCATTGTTGGAGTTTGACTACAATGATAGGAAACATTCCTCTACAGGGTTCAGTCCGTTTGAACTGAACTATGGTTATAGGCCAACGAACCCAACTATAGTTGGAATACCTCAGAAAGTGCCTAGTGCCGCGAACTTTGTGGTTCAGATGCGGGAGATGCTAGCACTTGCGAGAGCTAACATCCACCAAGCTATGGATAGAGCTAAGGCGTATGCGGATGAAAACCGATCCAATAGAGAATTTAAGGAAGGAGAAAAAGTTTTTCTCATAGTTCCTTCGCACTCTAAGTCTTTGACTGCAGGAGAGTGTGCTAAGTTATCACCTCGATATTGTGGGCCATGGTTAATTCTAAAAAGAATAGGCAAGGTAGCCTATAAATTAGAATTACCACCGGGGTGTAAGGTGCATCCAGTGTTTCATGTTTCTCGTTTAAAGAAATTTTTGCATACAGGTGACTCACTAATCGAAGGTGTTGTTTTGTTTCAGGAGATAGAGGATAATGCAAAACGCAAATCAACAAGAATCCTATACCGAGGAACAATGCAAGTGCGCAATCGAAAGATACCCACGGTGTTGGTTGCATGGCATGGTCTACCTCTACCGAAAGCTACCTGGGAATCCGTATACCAGTTATGGAGAGTATTCCCAGATTTCATCATCGAGGACGCTGATGCTTGAAGAGGGAAGGAATGTTATGCTCTAGCCGAGATAGCATGACCTCGAAAAGATAGGTGGGCATTTTCTCTTAGATGACCGACTTCTGTAATATTTTATGTGCGTAAATTAAATGGTCAAGGGAAGTAACTGCCAAGGTCCTAGGTGAGGGTGTATTGGCATCGACTAGGTGGTTCTGAGTGCTCAGGCCTAGGTGCACCTAAATGTGTAAAAATGCCAAGGGGCAAATGTTTTAATTGTGCCCCAAGAGAGGGGTAAATGGTGTACCAAGCTAAAGGTCTAGAATGATGACATGTGGCAGAGGGAACCATCTAGGGAACTCAGGGCTTGTGGATAGGCATGAAGGAAATAAAGTTACGTATCTTTGTGAGCATGCCATCCATGAGATAGGCTGGGAGGAAAAACCTGATGCCATCGCTTGTAAGTTGCGACCGTGAATTGACGAGCTTGAGGAGAGATTAGAGATCAGAGCGTCTCAGTCTGAGTGTCCTATGATCTGTTTTCACCTTAATTTTGCTCCCGTACAGATAGTGGTGCCATTTCTTGAAAGCATGCAAGATAGCCAACATCTCCTGACCACAAACATGGAAAATGATTCCTTGGCATCAAGCTTCTTGCTTTCAAAGGCTACTACCCCGTGTTCATGCCTCAAAACAACCCCCAATACTTTGCCACTATCATCTGCCTCCACAATGGAAGGACGTGTAAAATCAGGGCACACCAAGACAAGTGCATGGGTGGCAAATTTCAGATCTTCGAAACTGTGTTGCGTTGCCTTTAACCACATTAAAGTATCCTTCTTCAAGAGGTCAATAAGAGGAGCTGCCCTCTTGGCAAATTTGCTAATAAAGTGCTTGTAGAAGGAAACAAGACCTTAAAATCCTCTCAACTGGATAGAGTTTTGTGGCTGTGGCCAATCTTTCATGCATTTCACCTTTGCGGGATCCACTCGAATGCCATTTCTACTCACAATATGCCCCAGCTACTCAACCTCCTTTGACATAAAAGTACATTTCTGACCTTTGCATAAAGCTGATGCATCCTCACATCCTCAGAAATTTCCAGCGCCTGCTTCACATGCTTAATGTTCTCTTGCCTGTCCTTGATGTAAATGAGGATATCATCAAAGAAAACCAGCACGAATCTGAAAAGAAGTGGCTGCGATATCTTGTTCATGAGCACCTAGAAGGTGGCCGGTGCATTAGTCAATCAAAAAGGCATCACCTTGAATTGATACAAGCCCCGTTCTGTGAGGAAGGCTATCTTGCGCTCATCTCCTTCTTTGACCCTGACTTGGTGGTAGCCAGACCTCAAATCGATCTTCGTGAAAAACTGAGCACCCTGAAGTTTATCCAACAGGTCATCAATCCAAGGAATTGGAAACCTGTTCTTGACAATGATGTTGTTAAGATCCCTATAATCAATGCACACTGTATGATCAATCTTTCTTCTTCACTAGAAGCACTGGGGAGGCAAAAGAAGTGCTATGAGAGATGAAGTTCTTCTCAGACAATTCCCGCACCTGTACTGCCACTTCCTCCCGCTCAAGATTAGAAAGATGGTATGGGGCTTTGTTTATGGACTTACTGCTAGGCTCCAAGGCTCCAGAACAATCGCATGATCCACATCCCTCTTGGGAGGCAATTGGAATTTGGAATGGCATATCACCAAATACATTAGCAAATTCAGAGAGCAATTTCTGCATATCCAAGTCATCCACATGGGGAATGCTTCCCTTCTGAGCTACACATTTTGGGCATAGATGGTATCCTGCTCTTGAGCTCTCTAGCCAACTGTCTTGCTGAAATGACCTGCATTTTCGGGGCTGTCATGCCCTGTAATACCACTTGCTTACCCCGTGTGCAAAGCGGAGTGTCAAAGCATTCAAATCATGCTGAATTCTCCCAACGATTTCACCAATTGCCGCCCAAGACAACATCAATCGAGTCCATGTCTAGTGCAAAAAGATCTGCAAAATCATACTCGTCAGAGAGCTGATCTCGCACCCTAGCAACACAGTCTACTAATCATTAGCTGTCCATTAGCCACTTCCATTGTCAGACTGTAGTCTATCTCTGTAGCAATCAGCCCCACCTTCTACAAGGTCTTGGTGTTGATGAAACTATGAGTGCTCGCGCTGTCCACAAGCATGTGAACAGTCCGGCCCTTGATCTCACCCTTCAATCTGATAGTCTTAGCACTCCTGGCACCCATCATGCATTACGGGAGATAGCATACGGTGCTGGCTGAGCATCCCAATAAATCTCCTCCTCAACCACACGAGCATTCTTATCCGCATCACCCCATGCATGGAATGGAATGGCAACATGATGCTCCACAAAAGAGGCTTAAGGCATACAGTGTCGTCTATCACGGGAGGGCAAGGAAGGAGACAGGGGCAAATTGGAGGAAGGGGATAGAATTGGCAAAAGGGAGAGAGGGAGGGGGAGAAGGAGTGAGAAGTGAGGAAAGGGGGTAGAGGGAGAGGAAAAGGAAGAGAAGGGTGAGGGGAAGAGAGAGATAGAAACAGATTGGGAGAGAGAGTGTAGGCAGCACGTAGGAGGAAGGAGGAGGAAGTAGATAGGATTAGATGACACATCAAACAATACAAAATGAAGGGTGGATGGGGACTTATATAGCCCCTCCCCAATTCCCACCTAAAGGACCACTAACATTGCCCTTTTTTCTCCATTACATTCGCCTCCTACCATCCCTGCTCAACATGCCGTCGTCTACCCTCTTACCCCTCCTTCCCATGCCCTTCGCCTCCCACTACACCTCCCTCTCTGCCTCCACCTTCCTTAGCCTCTCCCTTCGCAATCCCCCTTTGCATGCTGCTCTCCCCTCTACCTCTTGTCACCCACCTCCCCTCCCCTTCCTCCCCTCTAGGCCCCACCTCCCCTCCCCTTTCCTCCCCAATTCCCACCTAAAGGACCACTAACACTCCCCTATTTCCTCCATTACATTCGCCTCCTACCATCCCTACTCGACGTGCTGTCGTCTACCCTCTTACCCCTCCTTCCCATGCCCTTCGCCTCCCGCCCTTACCTGCTTCTCTTTCACTACACCTCCCTCTCTGCCTCCACCTTCCTTGGCCTCTCCCTTCGCCATCCCCCTTTGCATGCTGCTCTCCCCTTTACCTCTCGTCACCTCCCCTCTAGGCCCTCTTCAATGTACCTCCCCTCTCAACTCTCGTCGCCTCCCCTCTCAACTCTCATCATCTCCCCTCCCCTTTGTCTTACCTGTCTTGTCCTACCCCCTCCTCCCTTCCAGCCCATGTCCCCTCCCCCCGCTTCTATCCTGCTTCCCTACCGTCCTTTCCCTCCCAGCCCACGCCCCCTCCCCATGTCCAATCCTTCCCTCCCACTCCTATGTTCTCCCCTCCCACCCACTTGCCTCTCTCTGCCCTCCCCTTCCCAACTCTCCTCTTCCCAAGCCTTCCTCTGCTTGCCTCTTCCCTCCCCTCTGCATGTCCCCCCCCATGCCTAGTGCCATCTGCCCTTTTCCTCCCTTCCCCTACCCCTCTCCTCCCCCTTGAGCAATCCTTCCCTTCACCCCTCTCCCTCCCCCCTCACCCCACTCATTGCACTATATTAGGTTGTATAAGGTTATTTTAGGTCTGGTAAGATTGTAGCTTATCTTAATGAAAATTGCTTACATTAATCAAAAGCGCTTTGTGTAAGAGTGCTTAACATGAAGCAATGTCAAATTCGAAGAATAGAAAAATGTTGCCTTTGATATCTTGCATATCGGAGTTGTAGATTGTAAGTTATAGATTTTAGAAGTAGGAAGACCTATGGAATTATGCTATGTAATAATTATGTAAGGAGAGAGTTGGCACACTTCCTCTCCAAAGCTTATAAGATTAAGGCTTATGCACATATTATTTGCATTCAACACATAACACATTGCGAACGGAAGCTTGAAATTGCTTATTGAAAATGAGAGTAGATGTTGTTGTTTAAGATAATTGGGAAGCATTTTGCATTCTACACATAGCGCTTTACATTTAGCACATTTGCGTAAGAGGATAGCTGGCACGCTTTCTCTCCAAAAATTATAAGACAAAGAAATGTGTCCTTCCTTGGGTGCACAACAATTTGCATTTAGCACATAGAACTTGGCAAAACTGAGATTGATATTGAATATTGAAAATGAGAGTAGATGTTAGGCCTTTCGAGCTCACTAATGTCATCTATAGAATAGCTTAGTCCTTGCAGTTGGATCAACAAAGTTCAGTCTGAGTTAAGAGTCCACTGTAATAGCAAATATTCTCTGTAGAGGTGAGCTAATGTCCGTGTGTCCTTAACATCATGGTATTCTCTGCGCCTAGTTTCCAGTTTGATTCAAGTTTCTTGTGAACTCATTTTGGGTGTCTTTAAGGATGTGTGAAGTGACGCAAGTTTGTCATAGGTCTTTGTGAAGCGTCTAGTGGATTCTTGAAAGGTTGTGAGGACCTATGAGAGCTTGCAGAGTTGGTTTGATCAAGAGATTCTAGTGAGTGAAGTAAATTTTTTAAAAGGACTCTTTGTTGAGGTTCAACTATGAAGACTCTGAGTGATTCCAAAGGCCTGTGAAATTCTGGTTGCCATGGTTAAGAGTTCTGCATATTTGTTCAGTCTAATGAAGAAAGACACGATTAAGGAGACATGGATGCTTGGTCAAAGTCGGAGAAATTAGTAGTGAAGTATGCTATAGCCAAGTCAACAATAGAAACTTTGCATCTTCAAAACCATCTACCTGACTCTATTTCAAGGAGAAGGGCTTGTGGAAGCTAGTCGTTAGCATTGGCAAGAAGCTAAAGAATCAACAAGAGGCTAACAACATAACCACTTGGGAACAGAAGAATGAAAGAGCTATCAATATACTGGGATGATCACTCAAGTCGGATTAGTATCACCACCTTGCTGTCACAAAGTCTGTTGCGGACAACTGGGTAATCCTTGAGTCTCTCTTCGGTGTTAAGATGAAGCATCCAAAGAAACTTTGAAATACAAGCTTTTTGGTCTTCAAATGAGAGAGAATAAAAGTCTTAGAACTTATCTTAATTGATGCAAGCACTCCTCAAACAATTAAGTATTCTCCGTTCATCAAGATGACGTTGAGGATATTTACTTGCAAGTTTACCTCCCCGGTACTCTAAGATCGTTACTATATTAAGAATGGATGATGATATGGCTGTCTTAGATGCTATTTCTATGTTGCAAAGTGAGGAGAAAAGGTCTGAAAGTCTTTCACCAATTTAACCTGCATATTTAGTGAAGGAAAAAATGAAAACTGCAAGGAATAGACGTATAGATAATCTAACCTGTCATTGTTGCGGTAAAGAGGGGCACAAGGAAATGTTTTCTTACAAGCAACAAAGAGATGAGCATCTTCAAGGCTTCAAAAAACAGACCCGAGTGGTTCAAGACCCTCTGACAGAAAACGAAGTTACTGGATTGGTGGATGCAAATGTGAATGAACAAGATATGGGCATTTTAGGATGTGGGCAATAAGTTTCATGATTGCTCAGGCTCTTGGTAAGTGTACAGTCATTGGTTGATGGCCTCAGCAATTAGTGAGTAGGCCATGTTCTTACTTGTTTAGGTTGCGTATTTGGCTCAATTATCTTATTGATTGATGGTAGTGTTTCTTACTCGGGTTTCAGTAATTGAACTACTCCCCATTCGGTCTTAAGGGGAAATGTTCGGTTGCTCAGGCTCTTGGTGAGTGTACAGTCATTGGTTGATGACCTCAGCTCTTAGTGAGTAGGCCAGGCTCTTAGTGTACATTCATGATTGCTCAGGCTCTTGGTGAGTGTACAGTCATTGGTTGATGGCCTCAGCTCTTAGTGAGTAGGCCATGTTCTTACTTGTTTAGGTTGCGTATTTGGCTCAATTATCTTATTGATTGATGGTAGTGTTTCTTACTCGGGTTTCAGTAATTGAACTACTCCCCATTCGGTCTTAAGGGGAAATGTTCAGTTAATCTGTCCTTGAGGGATCCCTCTGAAGTCCAAAGCTGCCCCCCAATCTTGGACCTCCTAGATCTCCTTAGCTGCTATAAGAAACCAAACGATTTGTCCCAGTTAATCCTGGCCCCAGCTGCCGCACATTAGGTGGCCAGAGCCTCCCTGACCGCCTCAAGGCTCATTGCAAGGTAAAGTGCTATGTCGTCTACAAACTCTAAGTCCAGCAATTCCTCCTCCTGTTGGATCGGCACCCTCATCCTTGTAAGGCCACAGGCTTGAGAGCGCAAGAAATAGCCCATCACCTCTGCTACAAAATAAAAGAGGAAGGGGGCAAGTGGGCAACCTTGTTGCACTGAGCATGAGAGAGAGAGAGCCTCTCACATATGGCCACCAATAGGTTTAGCTGCACGCTGAAGGGTGGTGTGTCCTTGCCGACGAGGGAGGAGCTTCCAAAATCAATCCATTTTGTTTGGCTTGCAGTGAGTGCAAGAAAGGCTGACTTATCTACATCCTGCCATGACGCCCAGCTCACTCATTCCACACTTTGGTAAGGTTGGACAGTAAAGATTCAGAGCCATATGGTGACCAGGGAAATCTAGGAGATGACACAAGGAACGAAGATGACACCCGTCAATTGGTGGATGCCACAAGGCTCCTTACATAGTACAACTAGAATTGAACAAACAAAGGAAGCTGATAGGACCTCCTATCTCCAAGTACTAGGTTAGCCTAGGGAGCTCCGCATGCAACTTGCGATTCTCTGAGCTCACTAGCACACAGGTGCTGCAGTGTACCTCACATGCACTCTCTAGAGTGAGCGGCTGCAAGACGATGCATTGTTAGCCACCGTACAAATGACACAAGGCTGACTTGTAAATAAAAGCTAGGCAGAAAACGCAATTCTAGGGGTTAAGGTGTTACTTGGGTTCACGGACTAGTCCTGATAGATGTACACGATGAAAGGACAAGCGTGCAGCGTCTACATCAATCGTAATGGAAGTCATATTTCACAATTCTACAGAGCAATTTCCCACAAAAACCACTGCATATTGGGCGACATACGACTGCAGGTCATACGGTAACTCGCTTCTCTAGAGAACAATTTAAACGAGTATCATTAACACATTGTTAATTTAGCTAGAGTGCATTGCATGATATGTGGCAGATAGTACCAAAACCCCATGACAATCATCTTGAAGCAATATTCCAATTGCCCACAACAACGCTGGGCGTAGCCGCATACCATCATCGCCGACTACTACATTTCCAAGATCTCCGGCATGCCTATTCTCATCCTCGGGAGCTCCGTGTTCCTTGCCCGTTGGGTTGAAGTGCGGGCCTTCAAGACAACGTAATCAATGTTAGTCAATCACGTGGATATTGCTGCGAAACCATGCAGTCGAGGTAGATAATCGGTACCTGTCGACATACAACCATTCGTCGTATCTCCCAGCGCATGGACGTGAAACCCATGTAAGCCAGGTTGTAGTCCTTGCAGCTTCCCGCTTACAGTTGTGGGCCCTAGGCGTCATACAACCACGTGAGCAGAGTGAGACTCTAAAAGTCGATCAGCAAAGCCCTGAATTCAGAATCGGATAAAAGAAAATGTATAACGGTTTCAGTGAAGCCCAGAAATGGAGCAGGAGCAAAGTCAATGCATAGGCCCAACATGCGGCGTGGGCAGGGGTCTAATCTCTACACAGGTAGCTGTACATACTACATAAAACGAAACACAAGCGAACCAATCTATGTACAGCAAGTCCAGGGCAGTCATAGTCGAAGCGAAAGGTGCCATACCAGTGCCATCCTGGCTGAATTGGACAACGCCAGAGACGCCTTCACTGCCAGCGAGGACGGCTACTGCTTTGGCAGTCATGGTGATGAAGAAAAACTTGAGGCCCTCCTTCAGAAGAAACTACAGGAGTAAAATGGAGAGCTGAAGGCTTAAAGCTCAATGCAATAATCCTTCAGTGCTTTGGCCTCTTCTCATTTGGACCAGTCCAGTGCGTCCCTTCTCGAACTTTCTCTTGTTTCTTTTTTCAGTCCTAACACCAATCTTTCATTCATGAACAAGAAGCACACTTTGCCCACAGCAATGGCATGCTTTTGGCCTGCTGCGGGGGAGGCCTAAGGACCGGTTCACACCACCCGCCCGCCTGTCGTGCAATAATGAGGTGCAAGTGTGTTTTCAAACGTGGTCCAATCGTGGATGGGGGCCCGGACATGGAGTGCAAAAAGTGATGGGTGGTCGGGGACCCGGACTCCAAAGTGATGGTGGCCCTAGAGGGCCGCCCAACTCGTTGGACAACAAGTGTGAAGCACATGAAATACTCGCATTGGGTATTGTGGCCTGTATCCAAAACAAAACAATCTTTCTACCACTAAGCCAATCATCCATTGATGCAATTATGAGGCAGCTTTTATTAGCGCTGCCTTCCAGGCAACGCTATCGTTACACTTTTCTTAAAAAAGTGTCCCACACCATTTTTTGCCACATGGCCCCCTTCTATTTTGGTTCTTTCTCTCTCACTCACACATTCACTCACACACACTTTCTTTTCTTAAGAACTCTCTCTCTCTCTCTCTCTCTCTCTCTCTCGGAATTTGCAAATCATTCGGACTTTCCTATACATGAGCTTCCATCACAGGTGTTGCAAATTAATCATTCATTCATCTTGCCAATTGTTTTCCTTTGACAGAACCAATTGAAGGCAGTGATCACGAGTACTTGTACTCACTTGTTTATATCATGTGTAGCAGGTGGCGTGAACTCTCACACCACCCGTCCATCTTACTCTCCATTTCTGTTACCCCTGGTCGGACAGGCCCAACCTAAAAGTCGAGGTGTTGGCCCTTCAAAGAAAAATTAGAGAATTCTTAAATTTTTTGTTTTTTCGACTAGTTTTGTGTGCGGTTGGCGCCTTCACACAAGTACGTGTCGTTTTCTTATTGGGTGAAACGTAGTGATGTACCAAGCAATGCCATTTCGCTGCAAACCCCTCCGCATGCAGTCATCAACGGCCCTCTACCACAATCGTGGCCTGACACGTGCTCGGACCCTCCCCCCTTATGTGGTTTGCCCATGCCCATGCAAACATTGTATTTGCATGGCTCGCCCATGCTTGCACGTTGTTTCCATCTCTACCTATGGATCGTCTTCTTTTCTCTTGGAGTGTTTGTTGGATGACCAAATCGTGGATAAACACGCAAGACTGTGTGCATTCGCGGTATAAGGAGACATGGGCAACTTCTTGCGAATGCTTCCAGCACTTCATGCTATGCCTAAAACGGGCGAGTTCCCTCCTCCCTATAAGAACCTTTGTTGTTCTGCCTCTTCCTCTGGCATTTCCTCTTCGTTCCGTCGTGTGTCTATTGTGTGCTGTGCAAACACTTCCTGCTGTAGCGAACTATTCGGATGAGCCGCACGCTTCAGGAGACTCATTAGATACGAGTAGCAGAAACTCTAAGAGACGTCGTTGCTTCTGTGTTTACTCTGTTGATGGTTTGATTTCGTTATTCAGACTTTCTAATTTCCTCCTCTATTTATGATCATTGTTGTTTGTCTATGATTGCAGGCCTTATGAGTATGGCGGAGCCCAAAGCAACATATGCTAACGATGCCAGTTCGGTTCTAGATGGTAACGGTCTTCCTCCTGTCTATAAAGCTTATACCTGTGCAGTGGACGTCCTGTTGTGTTTAAATAGTTTTCAATATGTTTTCCTATTTTGAAGAGGTAATTGAGAAATCCAAAAATGAGGACCGCAATGCCTTGCGTACACAAGAGCATGGACTGAAGATGGTCGATTCAACTCCTATTCCAGGTTTGTAAAAAAAAACTCTCCAAACATCTTGAGTGTGGTTGGATGCTCCCTTTGGTCTCTGCGTTGTTTGCCTTTGCTGTCTTGTGGTTCGTGTTTTCGTCTGTGCCTTCCGCCCCACGTTTCAGTGTCATGAAGTTATGCAAGACAAGATCACCAAGGAGTCACGAGGTTCCACTGTTGGATTATATGCCAGTGCAGCTCTCTCTCTAGGCGAATCGTTGCTGCTTGAAGACTTGATTTTCCTCATCTTTTCTTTGATCTGTTAAAGATTACTTTTGTTTAGAGCCTCTTTTCATGGATTATCATCGATTAGGATAGGATGTGTGTTGTTATCTTGATTACATTTGGAACGAAATCGGTCATGATTAGAAGTGCCCTCACAATCGTCATGCATTGACATGTGAAGCTCTCTTATGTGCTTATCTATTTTTCTCGTCCTCGGTTTCGTCGTGAGTCTTCTCCTTGGCCTCCCTCACTCTCTGCTCAGATTGGCATGTCTTGTGTCTTGTATTCATTATGTTTCTAAAAATCCCCTTTTCGGCTATCATGATGTTACCGCACTGTGCAACAAAAAATGATGTAGACCTAGGAGTTCCAGACATTGGCATTCAAAAAGAAAGGTCCAAGTCCATTGAAAGTATGGCAATGCCTGACTTAAAGCCATTCCATGATCATGTCTTGGTGTTTACCTAGTTTTGTAACACTAATTTAGTGTATGCATTGTTATAGACCTGAGCCCCCCACCAATGACCAACACAATACGGGCAATTGCATGGCAAGGTGTTGTGTTTGCCTCTAGTATGTGTTTGATAAAAACATCTTGTCCTACTCCAGTGTCAATTGTGAGTTTGCCTTTGGTATTGGCACCAACAAAGGGACCGGGTAAAGAGATGGGCGTTCTAAAGAATTCCGATATAAAGAAGAACACAAAGAAAACTGTGCAAACCACTTTCTATGCACTTGCGAAACAAGCTTGCGCTAAAGGTAAAACCATAGATTTTTTTACAAGCTCATTATGATTACATTATGCGTGCTACGTCGGAAGGGTTGCAACATTAAATTGAAGTGCAAGATAAATATAGATATTAAACTACCCATTGTAGAAGAAGAAACCGGATCAGAAATTACAAACACTTAGAAGAGCTTGTCAAATACTTTTAGTCATGGTTGACCATGCAAAACTTGTTTTATTTGGTTTCTATAAGCTCTGGTTTGTTGCTGCATGTAACTAGTTGTCAATGTTATGGTCACACTTTATTAATGAGACAACTTTTGGGAAAATAGATCTAGCAATTGTTCAAACTGCTTTAATGTTTCTTACATCATGAACCATATAGTATCAATAGATTCCATTTTGTTTTAATTGCAAATCAAAATACACACATAGCACAAACATAACAGTCAAAGTAACCTACGCGAGACTGTCTCACTAAGATGTTAATTATTTTTTCTAGCCAGCTCAACTTCAGGGCCAAGAGAGGAAAAACAAATCTACAATGATAATGTGGATGTTGTACCCTAAGGTCCCTCTGCTCCTGCGAGCCCTCCCCCTCCCTCCCGCAACCTCTACCCCCCCCTAGCTCACCCCCGCCTCAACCGCCCTCACCCCCTTGCCTCTCCGCCCTCACCCCCTCGCCCTCCGCCTCACCCCCGCCTCTGTCGCCTGCACCCCCTCGCCTCTCCGCTCTCACCCCCTCGCCCCTCCGCTCTCACCCCCTCGCCTCTCTGCCCTCACCCCCTTGCCTCTCTGCTCTCACCCCCTCGCCCCTCCGCCTCACCCCGCTGCGCCCTCCCCCGCCCTTACCCCTCGCCTCTCCGCCCTCCTCCCCCTCGCCCCTCCGCCCCACCCCGCCCCCTCGCTACGCCTCACCCCCCTACCCTCTCCGCCTCACACCCCCCGCCCCCTCGCTTCGCCAGCCCCCCGCCCCCCCGCTTCGCTCCCCCCCGCCCCCCGCTTCACCCCCCGCCCCCTCGCTACGCCTGCCCCCCGCCCCTCCCGCCCTCCCGCCCTTCCGCCCTTCTGCCCCGCCCCTTCGCTTTCGCCCTTCTGCCCCGCCCCCTCCCGCCCTCCCGCCCCGCCCCGCCCCACCCCCACTCCCGCCTCTTCACCTCACCCGCCCTCCATCCTCAGCCCCCACCCTCGCCACCTCCACCTCCCGGCCTCCCACCCTCGTTTCCACTGCCCTCCGCCCTCCATCTTTCCCGCTCTCCGCCTCCGCTCTCGCCTGCGTCTCCACTTTCCCCACCCGACTCACGTCGCCCCGGTTCGCCTCACCCGTCTTCTTCACACCCAGGCTCCACCCCCCCGCATCTATCCCCCCCTTTTTGGGTGGCAGCCTCTTCTTCATCGGAGGTCTCGCAGTTTGTCTTGGCGGTATGGCGGCTCCTGGCGGGAACCGGAGGCCCAGTCGGACCCTCCCTCTCCAGATGCCTACCGCGTTATCTTGACAGAGCAACAATCGTCTCGGGTTCAGGAGGTTGCCAATGACTTTGCCCTTATCTCTGTCTATGGCAGAGTCATTGGACATTCCCTCTCCAGATCAGCCATCAGGGACTGCACTCTCATGCTAGAGGACGGCCACATTGAGGAGGTGGCCCTTATGGGAAGGGGCATCTTCTGGCTCAAACTCTCCAATGCGAAAGCTGCGAGCAACCTGATTGCTGGTTTCCCCACTTCTGTGGATGGAAAGATCATTATGATAGTCCCTTGGTACCGTGGATTCAGTGCAGCGGATTTTGATGCTTGGTTCCACATACCTCGCCATCCAGTGACGCTAGTTTTTCCAGGTCTTGCTGCCGAGCTGCGGCCGATTGTCAGGGACCTGGGCTCCCACTTTGGCTGGGTTATGCACGACACTTTCGTCGACGCGGTAACTACGGCAAGAGCCCCCGAGTCCGTGTGGCTGTGGCGGACCCTGCGACTCTCCCTGTAGTGATCGAGATCGTGACAGATGCCGGCAGCATCACCTAGAGCATGGTAGTCACCGGACAGCCAGGCCAGTGCCTGAGGTGTCACGGCTTTGGGCACTTGGCTGCTATTTGTCCACGATTCGCCAATTCCTCTCGGCCCCCCCTCGCCCCCTCCCCCTCCGCCCCCTCCCCCCCCTCCGGGCAGCCACGTCAGGAGGAGCAGAGGCAGTCGGAGTCCGGTCCAGAGTTAGCTGGCGGTTGGACTGAGGTCAGAAGGAAAAGAGGAAAGAACAAGAAGATTTCCGATAAAGGCAAGGAGGCAGAGGTTACCCAGCCTGCAGCAGCACCTCAGAGACCTGACAGGCAGCCGCCCCAGGGTCCTGGGAGAGCTTCTTCTTCGATGGTAGCCCGCCCTCCACATCCTCAGGTCCCCCTCTCTTCCGCTCCCCAGCCCCTTTCCACTCAGTCCCAGCCCCTTCCCCAGTCGCACCCCCTCTTCCCGACCCGCAGCTTCAGCCCCCGCCTCTTCCTCTTCAGTCTCCTCCTCTTCCTTCTCAGCCTCAGTCTCAGGTGCAGCCTCATCCCCCCCCCCCCCCCCTCTCTCAGCTCTCCTGTAGTGTCAGCTGTACCGTTGGTTCCTCAGCCGAGGGCAGCCCCCACTCCCCCTCCTCCACCCCCACCGCTAGTCGCCTCCGTGGAGTCTGAGTTGCCTACCCCCCAGCCACCTCCCCTTTCCCCTCCACAGGCAGGACACCCTGAATCTACACCACCACTGGAGCAGGCTTCCCTGTCCGCTAGCCCCTCAGTTGCAGACTCTGGTGGGCCTCAGCTTCAGGAGAGAGAGCTTCCTCGTGACTTTTACAGATCTGGCCCCTGGGACTACTTGGATGTGGCCGACCTCGGGACCTTCCCTGCTTGTCTCGACATCAGTATCTTCCTGCTTCGCAAAGGGGCGAATGGGAAGATCACAGCCTTGGCCCCGAGGGATGGCCCTAGCTTTGCTTTCACGTTCCTCAGCGACGGCACCGAGACTTGGACAGACGACTCGGTCTGGGAGGCTCTCAGAGAGCAGACGCACGCTCAGGTTTGCTCCTGGATAGGCCCGTTTGGTGGACAGCTTCTCGAGACTCAGTGGTCCGAGGGTGACGTGCGCCTGCGGTGGCGTTGCGCCGCCAAACGCTTCAGATTGATTGTGATCCTCAGGCCCCCTCTGTCATGGCCCCTCCCCCAGGATGTCAGAGCCTGGACCCCTCAGAAACTCCGAGCCTTCTACAGGATGACTACTTCAGAGATCTCGAGTTGGCTCGAGAAAGCATTTGCTCATGGCACCAAAGGCCTCTCGCCTTTGCTAAAGGTGTTGAAGAACGGGCAGGATGACCCCGCCTCCCCCTCCAAACCTTCTCATAAGCGTTAGCGCCTCCACTCCGAAATGTCAGCTTCTTCATCGACATCTGCCGCGAGCAGACAGTTGTTCGCAGCCTCCCAGTCCTCACCATGAGCCTACACCTTGTCTCCTGGAATGTGAACGGGTTTCATTCTTCTGGCACCCGTGGTCCTAGGAAGCTCATTTTGAGACAGGAACTTCAGCCAGCAGTGATTGGTCGTTTGGATATACTTCTGCTCCAGGAGCACAAGCTTTCTGTGGCTCATTCCTGTAGCTGCGGGAAGATTCTCCCTGGACGTTCTCACACTTATTGGGAGCCCTCGATCGGTGCACAGGGGAGGAATGGAGGTGTATGTACTTCCATGTGTGAGCAGTTAGCCCAGGGAGTTTTTGGTCATGGCACGTTGATCCCAGGCCGTGCCCTTTGGGTAGGCCTGGAGTTGGAGGGTTCCAGAATAGGAATCCTCAACATTTATGCTCCCACAGACCTCCGGTGCAGAGCCACCTTCTGGAGGACACTCACAGGGATTCTCCCAGACATGGATTCCTGGATTGTTGGAGGTGACTTTAACAATTTGGAGACCTTGGAGGACCAGCAGGGCAGAGGACCAGAGTTTACAGGTATGTCTCAGGCAGAGCAGTCCGCTTGGGACTCATTTATCTTCGCGACAGGAGGTAGGGACAGCTGGAGAGACCCATCCTTCCATCGTTGGCACGGGAGCTTGGACTTCTCATGGGGCTTCCGCAGGGAAGGAGGCAGACTCCTGGAGAGGCTGGATAGATTTTATGTCAGTGATTGGGCGATCAGTAGAGGCGGTCAGGCGGGTATAGTTCCAGGGACGACACTTTTCGACCATGCGCCTGTGCTCTTATCATTAGACTCGGCAGTTCAGGCCCTTCCCCCTCGTTCGTGCCGGATTCCCGACTCCATCTTCTCAAGGGAGGACGTGCGCAGCAGTATCGGTAGCCTATGGGACAGAGATTGGGGCGAGCGCGTGGATCTGGTTGATTCGGTGGCGCAGGCTTTGTAGGAGTCCAGCCAGATTTGCCAGCTCGCAGCCCTACAGGTTCGACAGGAGTGGTGGGGCAGAGAGAGAGCTCTTCGGAGGGACCTCGCTTCCATTCAGCGACTCCAGCAAGCAGCCCCGGGCTCGGAGGAGCTTCGGATCCAGGCCCTTTGAGCCAGAGCCCTTCTTGAGGAGACTCTCCAGCGCCGTTCAGAGTTTTCCTATCACGCCTCTCTCTCTTTCTGGGCTCGAAAGGGCGACCAGATGTGCAGGGAGTTCTTCAGGACGCATGGCCAGAGAGCAGCAGGTGATCAGCTCTGGAGTCTTAGGACAGCGGAGGGGCACATCGTTACTGATCCGGGTGAGGTCTTGGGGTTGGCTACCGACTTCTACAGGACTCTTTTCCAGCAGGAGCAGCTTGCCCCTCGCACTCGACGCTCCCGTGAGGAGGTGTGGAGGCACATTCCATCCCTGGTCCAGCCCAGCATGCAGGCGACCTTGGCACCGTTCACTACGGACGAGATGTTGGAGGCCTTGATGGCCATCGACGGGCAGAAATGCCCTGGCGAGGATGGGCTATCCCGAGCTTTCTTCACCTCCTTCTGGGATCAGATCCATCAGCCCCTCCTAGCAGCTCTCCAGAGGATTTTCAGCAGCGGATATATGCCAGAGAGCCTCTCCTCGGGACTGATTTGCCTCATCCCGAAGGGAGGAGATCGACAGGAGATCCGTCAGTGGCGCCCGATCACCCTCCTCACCACTGCCTACAAAATCCTTGCCAAGATGATCAGCGCCAGAGTTCGGCCTCTACTTCCAGACCTCATTCATGACACTCAGACAGGCTTTGTCTAGGATCGCAGTATCCTGGATAATGTCTTCACCTTCTCAGAGGCGGCGGAGTGGGCTCAGCACAGTGGGTCACATTTAGCCATCCTACTTCTTGACTTTGAGAAGGCCTACGATCGAGTGGACTAGTCCTTCCTGGAGGGTACTCTGGAGCGACTAGGTTTCCCAGTAGGATGGATTCAGGGTATTTCAGCGGTATACAGGACAGCTTCTAGCAGGGTCATCATTGGCGGCAGGATGGGAAAGCGTTTTCGTTTGGAGAGATCAGTGCGTCAGGGTTGCCCCCTTGCTCCTTACCTGTTTCTCTTCTTCGCCGAGGCTATGACATACTACCTTCGAGCGAGGTCTACCGGGATCCAGGGTGTTCGCCTTCCCCTCAGGGAGGACACGGAGCTCCTGGACTCGGAGTATACAGATGACACAGCACTGTATGTCCAGGATGATGAGATGATGCTGGAGAGGGTGAGGATGGCCCTAGAGGTCTTCTGTTCGGCAGCCGGTGCGAAAATCAACTGGAACAAATCAGTTGGTTTTCTCACAAACCCCGGGGCGTGCTCTCAGTGGGGGAGGTTTTTGGGTTTCAGGTGGATCCCGCGGGGACAGACAGCCAGATATCTCGGCTTTCAGGTCGGCCTGGATATCACGCCAGCTCAGCAGTTTCTCCCGGTGCTAGATTCCATTCGCTGGAAGCTGGCTTTCTGGAGCACTGCTAAGCTCTCCCTTGCAGGTCGTGCTCTGGTAGTCAACCAAGTCCTCCTAGCCACGGCTTGGTATGTGGCTTCCTGTTGGTGTTTCTCGAGATCCAGCGTGGCACAGCTTAGGAGGTTGGTTCGAAACTTCCTGTGGTCCGGGGGGATGGTCTCAGAGATACCAGAGCTAGGGTTGCTTGGCAGACAGTCATTCTTCCGCAGGTTGAGGGTGGCTTGGGGGCCATCGATCCAGAGCTTCAGAGTCAGGCCCTGCTGGGCAAGCTAGTTATCCGCGGTTTGACCCCGGGGGGGCAAACGTGGAAGATGTTACTTCAGCAGGGGGTCGGTTCTCGTGTCCCGCGCCGAGGTGGAGAGTGGCTACCATCCCTCAGGTGGATCTTCACTTCCGCCCCGCTCACTCAGCCCTGCTCCCCACTCGTTCGTAGCCTCCTCATGGTTTGGAGGCGTCAGTCTCATACAGTCCCCTCCTAGCTGTCAGGAGGAGATCGATCGCCAGCCGCTTATCTGGAACGATCAGGTCAGAGATGCCGAGGGCCTTCAGCTGGGGGAGAGATCACACATCAGGTGGGACGGCTGGATGCGGGGGCTAGCGCGGTCCCTTCGAGTTTGGAGGGACACGTACAGACATTTGGAGACCACTGATCTAGCAGACGCAGCTGGAGGTGCCCGTGGAGCTCAGGCGAGACGTACGGAGATAGACAGAGCAATTCCAGCTGATTGGTTGGTTCCACCCGAGTTTCAGATCCTCATGCCTGGTGATGACCGTTGGCTGGGACAGTTCACCCCCCGTGGCATTCCACTGGTGGTTGCAGGTCGGATGGACGACTCCTCTGTTTCCTTCTTCGCAGTTATGGGGGACGGCCGACTCAGGAGAGAGGATGTGCTCATCGACCCCCTACTCCCATGGCAGAGGGTTCGGGTCGTAGGCCTCGTGGGGAAGGTTTGGCGAACCGATCCTAGCATAGAGCAGGATCAGCTGCAGCTTTGGCGACTCTGGCTCTGGGAGGGGCGGGCCTTGTCAGAGCTTGATTGGGACCCAGGAGAGTGGAGATGGCCAAAGATTGTGACAGGTCAGGGGCCGACCTCTTTCTTTGCCTACAGCACGACATTGGGCAGGCGAGTTCTCGGGAGGATGCAAAGCCGCCCTCCCACCCAGCGGCCCAGTTGGTATGCTCAGGGTATCTCCAGGTTATTTTTGCAGGCCTTCTGGAAGGCCTTGTGGGAGAGCTGGCGGCCGCGGAAGATCTCCTACTTCCTGTGGCTTCTCGCCCACAAAGGTCTTCCAGTGGGGAGCTGGTTGCGACAGATAGGTCAGGACGGACGTTGTCAGATCTATCATGAGGACGAGGAGTCACCAAAACACTGCCTATGGAGCTGCACTCGTGCCCAGGAAGTGTGGAGGTGGACCTTCGGGATCCTTACTCGCACAGCACCGGAGCTAGGTTTGATCACTTGGGGCGCGTTCTGCTGGTGCAGCACCGCACGTGGTTTTCATCACTTGTTCGAGGCATATCAGCAGGACCCCACGTTCCTTATCACACAGGGGACGTGGGGGCCGCTCGAGAGCATTCTGCCGCACCTGGCAGAGGCTGGCACAGGATCTCAGGAGAGGTAGCCAGTCTGGGAGATTATTAGCAGCATCGCAGGATGGCACATTTGGACCTCCCGCTGCACGCAGATCCTCGGTGGCACCTCCTTATCGACTGCCCAGATCATGACTGACATCTGGAGTGAGATTATACACACCCTCAGAGGCCAGTGGGACCAGATATAGGGAGACTCCCGGGCCGGCTGGGAGAAGCAGAGACGTTTCCTCCAGGTTTGGGACACACAGGGCCTCTTCTTCGAGCATACTTCGCAGGGCCTTCAGTGGCGCTACTCACCACCTCTCTGGTTGTTCATTCACACTCGCCTGATCCGTCCGTGAGAGAGAGCTTTACTTTTTTGTTACCTTTTGGGCTGCGTCCGATTTGTGAACGCAGCCCGTCAGTTGCAATGCTGACCTCATGTATCTTGTTTTCGAAGTAATATAATTAGCACTGTTTTTTCAGCAAAAAAAAACAATGATAATGTGGATTCCCCAAACCATGCAATAGATGGTATAGTTGATGAGGGTGAAACTAGTAAAGCAATCATACCAACATTTCTATACTTTGCAAATCCAAACAATTTTCCAATACTATCGATACGTGCATTGTCAAAGTTTGTACCTCATCATTGACCAACACAATACGGGCAATTGCATGACAAGGTGTTGTGTCTGCCTTTGGTTAATTGTTTGATAAAAACATCTTGTCCTACCCTAGCATCAATTGTGAGTTTGCCTTTGGTATTGGCACCAACAAAGGGACCGGGTAAAGAGATGGGCGTTCTAAAGAATTCCTATATAAAGAAGAACACAAAGAAAACTGTACAAACCACTTTCTATGCACTTGCGAAACAAGCTTGCGCTAAAGGTAAAACCATAGATTTTTTTACAAGCTCGTTACAATTACATTATGCGTGCTACGTCGGAAGGGCTGCAACATTATACTGAAGTGCAAGATAAATATAGATATTAAACTGCCCATTATAGAAGAAGAAACCAGAACTGAAATTACAAACGCTTAGAAGAGCTTGTCAATTACTTTTAGTCATGGTTGACCATGCAAAACTTGTTTTATTTGGTTTCTATAAGCTCTGGTTTGTTGCTGCATGTAACTAGTTGTCAATGTTATGGTCACACTTTATTAATGAGACAACTTTTGAGAAAATAGATCTAGCAATTGTTCAAACTGCTTTAATGTTTCTTACATCATGAACCATCTAGTATCAATAGATTGAGTTTTGTTTTAATTGCAAATCAAAATACACACATAGCACAAACATAACAGTCAAAGTAACCTACGCGAGACTGACTCACTAAGATGTTAATTATTTTTTCTAGCCAGCTCAACTTCAAGGCCAAGAGAGGAAAAACAAATCTACAATGATAATGTGGATTCCCCAAACCATGCAATAGATGGTATAGCTGATGAGGGTGAAACTAGTAAAGCAATTGTACCAACGTCTCGGTACTCTACAAATCCAAACAATTTTCCAATACTATCGATACGTGCATTGTCAAAGTTTGTACCTCATCGTTTTACTTTCAAAGGGAAGATACAAGCAAAATATGGCACTTTCAAGGCCAAAGACGTCCCATACCCTGTTTTTATGCATGTTGATTTGACCGACCAAGAGTGCTATGAGACAATCATATTGCACATTCTGCACTTGTATGTTGTACAATTGGGAGATGTCTTGCAAGTAGATGATTTTGTCAAAATAGAAGGCCAACCATTACAAAGTGAGTACCAGGCAAGGGAGCGACATCTACTTTTTCATTGCGTATTGACGCAATAACAATAGTTTTGAAAGGTGAACCATTTGATGGTGCCACTTCTTTCATCCCGGATAATGTCATATGAGTGTATGCACCAACCACCAAATGGAGAATCTGAGGTTGTCTTTCATATCAGTTATCAACATAGTCGCTTTTATAATTGTGAAAGTAAACCTCGACGGACCACCGAGACAGATCAGATCATTGTTGCGGTGGTCCAAACCCCGAGGATCGTGCAATGATGAGAACAAGAGAGCTCAAGAAATAGTGTGTCTGGTTTCTGCTTCATAATTTCTCGTCTTTTACACGTCTTGATTGTCCCGTAGTAGTTGTCATTTGTTGCGAATAGAAGGCATATGCTTGCTTGTCTTGTGGAGGAATTTGTCGACAGTCCAGCTTACCAATGTACAACAACTATGTGATCATAACAAGCAACCTAATTCTTTGCACAAGTAGTTGGTGTTTTGCAATTCATCAACCTCAACAACCCTCTTGTGGAGTACCATTGCGGTTCTTGTGGTGCTTGCTCGAGTGAGCTGAGATCCTATGCCACCGTACTATTATAGTAGTGATTGTGTCAATGCGCAGGTGCCTTGCTTGAAAGCATGTGTTATCTTACATGACAATACCCCAGGTTATTCTATAGGTTTGCGGTCCCCATGTTTGCCTTTGCTATCTTGTGGTCCGTGTTTTCATCTGTGCCTTCCGCCCCACGTTTCAGTGTCATGAAGTTATGCAAGACAAGATCACCAAGGAGTCACGAGGTTCTAGTGTTGGATTACATGCCAGTGCAGCTTTCTCTCTAGGCGAATCGTTGCTGCTTGAAGGCTTGATTTTTCTCATCTTTTCTTTGATCTGTTAAAGATTACTTCTGTTTAGAGCCTCTTTTCATGGATTATCATTGATTAGGATAGGATGTGTGTTGTTATCTTGATTACATTTGAAACGAAATCGGTCATGATTAGAAGTGCCCTCACAATCGTCATGCATTGACATGTGAAGCTCTCTTATGTGCTTATCTATTTTTCTCGTCCTTGGTTTTGTAGTGAGTCTTCTCCTTGGCCTCCCTCACTCTTTGCTCAGGCGATTGGCATGTCTCATGTCTTGTATTCATTATGTTTCTAAAAATCCCCTTTTCGGCTATCATGATGTTACCGCAATGTGCAACAAAAAATGATGTAGACGTAAGGAGTTCCAAACATTGGCATTCAAAAAGAAAGGTCAAAGTCCATTGAAGGTATGGCAATGCCTGACTTAAGCCATTCCATGATCATGTCTTGGTGTTTACCTAGTTTTGTAACACTAAATTTCATGTATGCATTATTATAGACCTGGGCTCGCCGCCAATGACCAACACAATACGGGCAATTGCATATGGCAAGGTGTTGTGTCTGCCTCTAGTATGTGTTTGATAAAAACATCTTGTCCTACTCCAGCGTCAATTGTGAGTTTGCCTTTGGTATTGGCACCAACAAAGGGACCGGCTAAAGAGATGGGCGTTCTAAAGAATTCCGATATAAAGAAGAACACAAAGAAAACTGCGCAAACCACTTTCTATGCACTTGTGAAACAAGCTTACGCTAAAGGTAAAACCATAGATTTTTTTTACAAGCTCGTTACGATTACATTATGCGTGGTACGTCAGAAGGGCTGCAACATTAAACTGAAGTGCAAGATAAATATAGATACTAAACTGCCCATTGTAGAAGAAGAAACTGGAACTGAAATTACAAACACTTAGAAGAGCTTGTCAAATACTTTTAGTCATGGTTGACCATGCAAAACTTGTTTTATTTGGTTTCTATAAGCTCTGGTTTGTGTTGGTGCATGTAACTAGTTATCAATGTTATGGTCACACTTTATTAATGAGACAACTTTTGAGAAAATAGATCTAGCAATTGTTCAAACTGCTTTAATGTTTCTTACATCATGAACCATATAGTATCAATAGATTGCGTTTTGTTTTAATTGCAAATCAAAATACACACATAGCACAAACATAACAGTCAAAGTAACCTACGCGAGACTGTCTCACTAAGATGTTAATTATTTTTTCTAGCCAGCTCAACTTCAAGGCCAAGAGAGGAAAAACAAATCTACAATGATAACGTGGATTCCCCAAACCATGCAATAGATGGTATAGTTGATGAGGGTGAAACTAGTAAAGCAATTGTACCAACGCTTCGGTACTCTACAAATCCAAACAATTTTCCAATACTACCGATACGTGCATTGTCAAAGTATGTGCCTCATCGTTTTTCTTTCAAAGGGAAGGTACAAGCAAAATGGCACTTTCAAGGCCAAAGACGTCCCATACCCTGTTTTTATGCATGTTGATCTGACCGATCAAGAGTGCTATGAGGCAATCAGATTGCACATTCCGCACTTGTATGTTGTACAATTGCGAGATGTCTTGCAAGTAGATGACTTTGTCAGAATAGAAGGCCAACCATTACAAAGTGAGTACCAGGCAAGGGAGCGACATCTACTTTTTCATTGCGTGTTGACGCAACAACAATAGTTTTGAAAGGTGAACCATTTGATGGTGCCACTTCTTTCATCCCGGATAATGTCATATGAGTGTATGCACCAACCAACCAAATGGAGAATTTGAGGGTGTCTTTCATATTAGTTATCAACATAGTCGCTTTTATTATTGTGAAAGCAGACCTCGACGGACCACCGAGACAGATCAGATCATTGTTGCGGATGGTCCAAACCTCGAGGATCGTGCAACGATGAGAACAAGAGAGCTCAAGAAATAGTGTGTCCGGTTCCTGCTTCATACTTTCTCGTCTTTTACATGTCTTGATTGTCCTGTAGCAGTTGTCATTTGTTGCGAATAGAAGGCATACGCTTGCTTGTCTTGTGGAGGAATTTGTCAACGGTCCCGCTTACCAATGTACAACAACTATGTGATCATAACAAGCAGCCTAATTCTTTGCACGAGTAGTTGGTGTTTTGTAGTTTATCAACCTCAGCAACCCTCTTGTCGAGTACCATTGCGGTTCTTGTCGTGCTTGCTCGAGTGAGCTGAGATCCTATGTGACTGTATTATTACAATAATGATTGTGTCAATGCGCAGGTGCCTTGCTTCAAAGCATGGGTTATCTTACATGACAATACCCCAGGTTATTGTATAGGTTTGCGGTCCCCATGTGGACGAGGTGCTTGGTCTTCATTGTCCATTCCTAGAGTTCCACACTTGTAGTGTCAATGTAACACGGTCAATGTTGCTTGAGAAAAGGCCCCCAAGAGAATTTGTAGTCAATAGCTTGGGTTTTGTGACCACTTTTGTAAAGGGCGTGTAGTTGAGACGCACTACACAATCAAGTTCTCATCACAAGCAAAAAACAGTGTTGTTGTTTGTCACCTCCACTTTGGAGATTTCTACCTTTGGTGTTTCCTTACATTGTACATAAGTTTGCCCATGCTGGTACAATTTGCAATCTAGGTGGAAGCTGTGTGTTTGCTTCCATTCTAAACATTTGTGCCTTTTAGAATTTGTTTATATGGCTGGTTTTATATCGAGTGAATGGCTTCATTTTGCTTTCGCATAGTTTCCCGTTCTCTACAACAACAAAACTAGCATATAAAGAAGTATGTTCTATGTAATACATTAAAGACAAGAACTTCAGAACATGAATAAACTCGAAACAACAAAATTGTCTTAAAAAATGCACATAAACATCTTAGCACTTGTTGAAAGTGGCATAGCTAAAGTTGATTAATTTATCAATGGATCCAAGAATTGACTTGCCTCCCACGATGTCAAATGGAATGAAGAATTTCTTAAAGAAAGGCCACAAAATACCAACTTGTTCACTTGCCTCTTGACTTTTTACCCTACATGTGATTTGGAATAGTACTGCATATAGTACAAGAAAGTAATGTATGGGTAAACCACAACATAGTCAAGGGCCCAAACTTCACAACAGAATGCGCACGAAGAAGTTGCTTTGGCCAAGAACATGACGGACCCATTGCAAAACTTTGCTTCTTGTCACTTGCTACTTTATAATTACCTAGCAATGTTGCATGAACATTTTGGTCATTCTTTTTCTGTCCTCGCATACGATGGCCAATCAATTACACAAATTATAAAAATGGGCAATGATCAAAAGAGTAAGAGGTATGTCCTCCTCATCATAAATTGGTCAATAAGACCACACACAATTGTCTCGCTCCTTGAAGCCAAAAAGAAACATGAATACAACATCTGACCAAAGTGTGAAGGGGCCTTGTTGCTGCAACTTCTACATCACACAAATTTTCCAAGATGCAAGCTTGCTATGCTTTACGAAGACCATCACTACAATAGCAAACACATTATTGATCACGTTTGTAACAAAATATATAATCTCAAAACAACATTGTACCGCACAAATAATGAAGGACCAAATGATGACAATGCAAGACATGCAAAACATGCAACTACTTTGGGAGTAGACGATTTGCTTACCTTGCATGCAACTGAGAGGCGCAGACCCTCAAAATGAAAGAGAGAATAAAACAGAGTAACAGCAGCATATCTGGTAAAAATTGCAGGCACCCCAAGGTTTGTGTGCTTGTGCTGTGGCAGAAAGCATAATACCATCAGCTCTAGTATTGAACAGACATTGCGGGTGATCGCTTTGCTATGGCCAAATCCACGCAAAGAAAGTACCTAGATTTTTTAAAGTGAAGATGAACATGTCACAAAAAAAAAGCACACATTTGCTATTAACAAAATGGAGGAATGCCTCATTTCCATCAAAATACCATTTGCGCAAATTTGGCAAACTGACATACAAAGGGTAGCTAGGACTCCACGGTAGTGTCATCAACATGTTTGCTGACATTGACAAGGCACAATGCGTCCTTCCAAGATTCATAAGCAACAATGTGACAATGATGGTTGCAATCAAGCACCGCCTATGATATGACCATAACTACATTAGTGGGTTGGTCCGCCCAACCCTCACAATGCTTGCATTATAGAAATGCTTGACACCCCACTATATAGGTACAACAGTGAAAAAAATAACGAGGCATGGGTGCAACATATTCAAGATCTTCAGACTACCGAGCCATTAGTTGTGACAATGCTAGGAACACCGAACAAGCATCATGTAGAGGTCGAGCTGGAAATGGATATGTTGGTCCATGGTATTTATACGAGCCAACAAGTCATTGACTTTGAGGATAGGCCAATAATCATAGCCCCATTGGAGGGGTTTTCCTCTCTGAGCATTTTCAAAGACGAGCACTGTGAAGAATTGGCGTTTCTAACATTATTCTACAGACATGTTCAGGCGTACAACATACCAAATCAGACAAGTTACCAAGACATAGTAAAATGGGAACTAAAAAACAAAGACAAAAGGTTTGCGTGGTCGATTGAAAATTTCGTTCTTTAAAATTATGAAAATATTGATGCGATAGGTGTTATCATCAACGTGGGTTCGCATGAGAAAAAAACAAAGACAGAAGGTTTGCGTGGTCGATTGAAAAATTGGTTTTTTAAAATTATGAAAATACTGATGCGATAGGTGCTATCATCAACGTGGGTTTGCATGAGAAAAGGGCAACTCCAAGGAACAATCCTTCAAGCAAAGACTATAGTAATAGACACCAACATTGAGAAACTGTTGTAGTCAAAAATCATAGCCCCATTGGAGGGGTTTTCCCCTCCGAGCATTTTCAAAGACGAGCACTGTGATCATAGCCCGATTAGAGGGATTTTCCCCTCCGAGCATTTTCAAGGACGAGCGTTGTGAAGAATCGACGTTTCAACACTATTCTGTGGACATGTTGAGGCGTACGACATACCAAGTTAGACAAGTTACCAAGACATAGTAAAATGGGAACTAAAAAACAAGGACAGAAAGTTTGCGTGGTCGATTGCAAATTGGTTCTTTAAAACTATGAAAATACTGGTGCGATATGTGTTATCATCAACGTGGGTCCGCATGAGGAAAGGGCAACTCCAAGGAACAGTTTCAAGCAAAGACTGCAATAGTAGACACCAACATTGAGAAACTGTTGGTGTCAAAAATTGGATATCATGACTTTGCTTGCCTAGGAACGTCCACTGATAACAAGCATCGCTTAAAGCGGAATGTTTTTGTGATGGTTAGACAATCGAGGGCACCAACATTCTTCGTCATGCTTTTTGCAGTGAAGAAACGGTGGCAATCACTCTTAGCATGTCTGCATGAACTTCACAAGCAAAAAAACACCAACAAAGACGGTCCATGCATTGACGATGTGCACAAGTTCAAGGCTTTGAAGACATTGTTATGCCAAGACAATATTGTTCTAGGACCAATATCGGATTTTTTTTTGTGACAGAGTTTCGGCACTGATGATGCGGCACCTATGGATGGACTTGCCACATGGCTTGACCAAGGGAATTTAACCCTATTTGACCACTAACTCTTATGAGAAGGGAAACTTTTTTTTTTTGGCCTACCCCCATTGGGGTAGGGATTAGTAAACGTTTGGGCCTGAAAGAGAAAATGGGACTTTGTTTTTTTATAGAAATTCGCCATTTATGATTGGTGATCATGCAATAGAATACATGCAAAATAATTGTGTGTTTAGTGGAATAGATGCAGATGCGTAGTGAAAGAGATGGTTCGTGTGGTGCTGGTGTGCATCATTGGAGAGACTTCAACGTTCTGGTGCATGGTAGGCTTTAGTGTTTGGTGTGTCTTGTCTCACAGCGGCTTGTTTTTTGCGCATTCTACCCGCGAGCTTCCTCTTCCGTGCCATAGCCAAGCTCCAAAGCTCTAAAGATTTGTCGCCACTCAACTCGTAGCTCACGACTTGCCATCGCTCCTCCCCTCGGCCGTTGCATCGTCCAGCCATCCTAGCACCTGCAAAAGAGCTCCCGCTCCAGCAATGGTGTGCTTCCTTTCCCTATCCTCTCCCTCAGTTTCTTGTTTTCTTGCTCCTTGTTTGCTTCCTCTTTCCACATTTTTGAGAACCATGACTTCATCTTGCTCTCCTTCAACCACCACCCGTTCCACCTTTTTTTGCGTCTTCTTCAATGATTTCACTATGTCTTCGATCTCGGGCAGGCCTTATGAATTATTTTTATTATTCATCTTGTTTTCTTTGCACTATACTAAAAATGAAAGTGCTAATGTCTTCAATCTCGGGCAGGCCTTATGAATGAATTTTATCATTCCCATTGCTCGTTCCACCTTTTTATGCGTCTTCTTCAATGATTTCACGATGTCTTTGATCTCGGGCAAGCCTTATGAATGATTTTTATCATTCATCTTGTTTTTTTTTTGTTGCACTGAAAATGAAAGCGCCAATGTCTTCAATCTCGAGGCATGTGGTTAGGGAAAGAGGAAAATTATTAGAATTATTATTTTTCTATTTTTGGAAATTTGTGATTGGGTGGATTTTCCTTGCCCATGTGCTAGTCCTCTCTCTCAGTGCCACGTGCTTCTTTGCATGGCCCTTCGATTCGAGTTGTGTTTTGCTTGATTTCCTGAGCTGAACTTGTCGGCGAGATTTCCGTCTATGCTCTCTTGTGTTTGAATAGTAAGCGTGATGTTCGTAAGTGATTTTCTTCTGAACTGGTGAGCAGGATGTGGTGCTGCTAGGTTTACGGTCGTGACTGGCGTTCTTAGGAACAACTGATGGCCGTCTTTCTCGTCCGATTCAACTTCGTAGGAACGACACCAGTGTGATGAGCGCAGTTTCAATGGGTTACTTTGCTGCTGTTGGGTTTGGTGTGTTTGGTCGCATCGGTGCTCTTTGGATCAGGTGTGTTTGGTTGCTGGACAGCGTTGGACAAAACCGGCATGATTTTTTGAGGTTCATGGCCCAATCGGCAAAGGTATGGCTTCATCGTCCGTGTGCCTATATAAACTATGTAGAAGTGTGGGTTTGCATCGTTGATCATACGTTGCACTACATACCCTTGTACGTTTCTTCTGCTATCGGTATGGCCTCTCCCGTTGAATTCTCTGTTGATTCCATGGAGACTGGTAGTTGAAACTTTGGACGTGGTATGATTTGATCGCCTTACGCACTTTTGCGCTTCACTTCCTTCATTTATTCCACTCTTCTTCTTTATGGTATGCACTTCTCCTTATTGAAGGTAGAAATTGTGGAACTCTTAGAACTGGAGAAGTTTTGCCAATCCTCTCCATGTGGCACCCGTTGTTAAGGTTGCACATGAAATTGTCACTGTGACATGTAGCCTTTCTACTCCATTGCATGTTATTTCTCCTTTTAGTTGTAGCGTGATTTGAATACTGTCCTCCATGTGTGGAACTAAAGGGTGTCCTGCTTGAATTTTTCAGCGGAATGTTCTCTGGACAAAAAGAAAGGATTTGTTTGTGAGTCAGAGAAATCTATGTAAGATATTGACTTACAGGTTCCCTACCCCATGTTATGCAGGAAATGTATTATGGAGACCACTGTTCCAGACTATGAATTAGGTAAGGAAGTATTCCGTTTCTTCCTGTGTATGTTGTGTCCATTAACCCGTGGGATCATATGCAGGGTGCCCATGCCCTGTCCTTAACAAACCTTCTCCGATTCCTCTGTCCTGTGGTAAAGAAATCTTGAACGACGAAGGTGATACTTTTGGCCAGAAGCCATTTATTAATGGTCTATCCTCAATCGAATATCCGCATCTACATTTTCATTTTTATATCATTTTTTGTACTTCTGTATGGTTATTTTGCGCATTTGAGTGTCACATAATTAGTATTTTTTGCGACAGGCTCTGCGATAGGCATTCGCCATACAGTGTCCGATAATTTTATCATGACCTCGAAGTATCTAAAACAGGAAAGTCTCTTGAAGCAGGTAAAAGTGCCACGACAACTTTGAAGAAAGCATTCCATGCAGTTGCGAAATATACCTACGAAGAAGGTATTACTCTCTGTCCTTAAGATGTTTCAAATTTTACTTTATTTGACATGGTAAAGTTGATGTGCTGTACCATTTTCCACACTTTACCTTAATCACTATTCCAATTTTCATGTTATTTTTTAAAGAATTGACGACTCAGTGCACACTGCACAAGTTATGCTGGCTGCTGTTATAGTTTTAACATTCAAAGAGATTGTAATTTATGGATGCTTCCGTGAAATAGTCTGACTATTAGTGCAATTTTAAATCACCTATTTTTGTAATAGGTTGGGTCCTATATTTTGAGTGGAGTGCAAATCCCTAGACTTTATTTTGTCTTTATTGCAATTACAACCTTGATTGAATTAATTCTATTGCAATTTTACTGTTATAATTTTGTTTGTGATGATTGTTCAGTATTGTATGTGACTTTGAATGGAGAAATCTGAGACGCTTTGTGTTCTATGAGACACAGTTTTGGACTGTCTGCATTCCATTTGTCAATGTTCAGCAAGCAAGCATTCTTCTCTAAAGAAGCAATCGATGCCACCTCTTCTTCACTCCAAAAGATAGGCACACTACTGAACCTCCTCTAGAAAGTGGTGTCTTTAATGTTCGTGCCATAGTTCCACTTGGAGAAAATTTCATAGGTGGGCGGAACTCACTTCCAATACTAGGTATCAATGTCTTGTATGAGTTTGTAAACCACCGCTTTGCATTTTAGGGGAAGCTCTTTGCCAAGTACGGCATGTATAAGGTTAGGAGTCCTATGTATCCCATCTATGATTCGTGCAGATTTCACTGCGATAGAACCAATTCTGGTACAATAACCCTTGTTTTCCCCCACTTTTTTGTGGAGCAGTATAGGGATTATCTTGAGGTTGAGTCCTTTTATCGTATTGAGGGTGCTATTGTAGTTGAGAGAGGTACTGGCAAGGGTGGCACAACCAACTATTCCCTGCATGTAAATGCCACAACTGCAGTTATTCGTTATTCGTGGTAGCCTTTTGACAGAACCATTACTTTCCTGCGTGAGACTACTATTGGATGCTACTTCCCTCTGAGGAGATGAGATCAAGTTTTGGCAATGTATTTAATGTTGTTACTATCATTGCATTTGTCATCATCAAACTTGACTCAAATAATTTCACAAGCGACCAACTGATTATTGCTGACGGGCGATGAAATGAGGATAGAGTAACAATATGTGAATTTTATTCACATTTTTTGATTGCAAGAGGAACTTTAACTGTAGATGCTAACTCCACCTTAATTCGCAGCAGCTAACATTTGTCAATGAGCGAAAAAGCATGCAGGCATAGCTCATCCATGAATTCCACGAGAACAAGATAGTCATGCACATGTTGCGTAATGTTTCTTACATGCATGCATGGGATTCGCTTTGTGTTTTACAATCTTGGGTGATGTTCCTGAGGGCGGGGGCACGCAGGGGGAGGAGCTGAAACATGCATTTATCACCCAAGTTTTAGAACTCGGATATGGTAGGAAGGTATAAATGTTCTTATATTCGTGTGCATGTTTTGCATTTAATTGGATTTAATCATCTTTGCTGTTCTCACTGTCACAGGTATTTGGCGTTTTGAATTTCACTTGGCTCAATGGTCAGCTCGTGTAGTTCCAATGCTCAATCTGTTCTGGAACTCACGTGAATACAGATCCTGCTAGGCCTTTCTGCTATACGCCACAAGCTGTTGTCAAAGTACCATCTTTGAAGGGTAGGATTCTGCTGGAAGATGGATCTGATGTCTACATACAGATTATTGAACCACATGTTGATGTTGTCCTGTCTCTGCAAACTCCTTTTCTTGTTCTTCATGATAACTTGTTGCGTGTCCGTTGTTCCATGCTCCTAGAATTGAAGCCTACAGGATATTTTACTGTCAACAGTTCTGGTCACATCATTGATTATGATGCTGAGTAGCTAGTACATCTCGTAGTGATGACTTCCTGCTGTCTTTTGCTTTTTAATAAAGAGGAAGTAATAAAGAGGGCGATATGCCTTCATTTTGGTGATGATATGAACATGCTTCATGCTCTCTGCACTGAAGTTTATGTTGTGCTCTCATGATTGAACATTATTCTCTTGAGCAAACCAAAATTTATGATAAATTTCTGCTGCTGTTCTATGTACCCAGAAGACAATTAAAATACAGTTGCTCTACTTTCTCATGATTTCCAGAAACTCAGATGTATCATGAATTTGTAGTGGTGTTGTGAGATCTCACTATTGGGACAAAACACTTTCATTGCAACATACTTAAGAATGTGAGAAATTAAACACAAATAGTCAGAACCATTTGGGGGTGTGGACGTCATCCTATGTGGGGACTTATGCCAGGCTAGCCCTACAAAAGACAACTAGATTTTCACAGAAAGACCCAATACCTTATCATTCACTCATGAAATATGGAGGCAACAAAGACAACAGCAAGTTTACATGGACAGCTTCTACTTAAGGTGGGGATGATAATTGAGATTTGTTCAAGAAACTTGGATGTTATTGATGGTCTGGTGAATGGGGCAGACAGAATATTCATGGACTCTAATATAGCACAACCAAACCAGTGGTAACATGGATAAAACATAGGAAGAAGAGCAAGAAACAACAACAAAGAACTATACGAACAAAATATGCCAACGGATTGGACACCCATAACACAAACTCAAAGAGAGTTCCAAATTGACAAGAACCACCTAAATACAATAACAAGGACACAATTTTCAGTCCAACCAGCTGCTGCAGCTAGAACAATACACCAATCACAAGGACTCTCACACTCACTGGCATTTGATCCATCAAACATAAAAATCATATGGCTTGGTTTACACAGCTTTATCCAGAATAAGAGATCCAACTAATCTATTGTTGCTCCAAGAGATACAAAACAAGCACATAAAATTTGGACAAAACAGTAATGCAAGAAATTCAAAGACTGCAACAAGAAAATCCATGGAATTTCGACCAACAACAATTCTCAAAAAGTCAAAATACAAAAATTCATTTTACAATCACTTTACACAGCATACTTCACCCACACAAGGAAGACATAAAGAAAACAAAGTCCTTAATTGGATAAAACAGTAATGCAAGAAATTCAAAGATTGCAACAAGAAAATCCATGGAATTTCGACCAACAACATACTTCACCCACACAAGGAAGACATAAAGAAAACAAAGTCCTTAATTGGATAAAACAGTAATGCAAGAAATTCAAAGATTGCAACAAGAAAATCCATGGAATTTCGACCAACAACAATTCTCAAAAAATCAAAATACAAAAATTCATTTTACAATCACTTTACGCAGCACACTTCACCCACACAAGGAAGACATAAAGAAAACAAAGTCCTTAATGGCTGCTACAATTCTCTGCCTCTAAGAGACACACTCCCATCATGGAAAAGAAGTTCAACTTAAAGGGTTTGAATTCATACACAAAGAAGGCGGTCTCGGAATAGCACAACAATAGAGTATAACTAACAGAAACACACTACATACACAAAGAAGGAACCCAATGTTTACACACAATCTTCAAAATAAATGAGAGACAAACAATCAACATCACAAACAATCAACATCACAAACCACCGACTATAAAAACTTGCTACAGAAAATAAAAAAAGACAATAAAACATACATCTTGGAAGACTTTTAAAAAACAAGGGACACAACTACAACAATTACAACTCCTCATGAACAAATATCAAATGAAACAAATGATCAAAACAGCGACAACTATACATGGATCAACAATTGATCACATTTGGACTAATATGGAATATAAAGACGAAAAATTACGAAAGAAACTTTGCCTATTGGAGTAACCATTCAATTCTTTACGGCAGGCAACCTAGGGAGATGTTTGGGTTTTCTCACACCCCCTTGAGCCACTTGTCATGATCTGGTTTCATCTTATGCCCCTGATTTCGTTTGATGTAAAAACTGAGCTTTTGACTAAAGCACTAAAAGCATATAGGTGCTTTTCACAATAAAAAGACTATATAAGCGTTTCAAACCTATTCGATTTGAAGAGATGGTCTACTTGTTTTGCAAGTTTGGGCTTATTGGCATCATGCATGTGAAGCTTTGGAGAGCCTCGCGATGACCTTATGCTCTACTCTCTTACTAAAATGATCAAACCCCCATTTTCTCGAGGGTGGAGAGGCACACGATGCTGGCTAAGTGGAGAGTGAGAATGTTACATGCTCTACTTTGGACTTCCTGTAATGATAGTTGTCTTTTTGTGCTATCCAGAGTCTACTGAATGATCTGAGAATGTTAGAATCATCCCGCTCAAGGACACATGTAGATCCTCTCAGGGTCACATTGGCAAGTTTTTTCGGATATTGTCTCTCGGTGTTCGACTACGATTATGACTATTGACATTTAGGTAATATGCCAGTTTCTTATCCATTCACGAGACTCATCCTCGACTCTAATATTCTCGACGTTGTCTCGGCACATAGGAAAAGAGCCCGTTTGCTCGGATTATAACTCTTTGGGGAAGGAAGCGTGCCACCTCCCCACTTATAATAATTATATGTTATATATTACAATATAAATATGTTCAATTACTGGTCCATTCAAAATTTTTTGTTTTTAATCTGAATTCCTACAACATTCCTCTCGTTTAATGCATGTTATCAATGCGAGGGAGCAAGGAAATCCAAGATGGATAAAAGATTGAAAGATGACTACACCTTTATTCATATGGTTGTAGTCCATGTGACAATATTGTAAACGCTAGAATGCGGATTGGTTATTGTATTGCCTTATTCATGTATTTGTTGGACTTCAGCTTCCAAAATATGGACATCACAAAAGCAATAATAAATCGACATTTGCAGGGAAGATCGGGTCCTAAGTTCTAACGGACCCTGTGTCGCGTCTCATGTCCACTATTTTCCTCATTCTCTTTTTTCCTTAAAGAATTGATAAAATAGAAAGATTCAGCTTCAATTTCGAGTTACTAGTTACTTGCTCCACGATGGTTATCATTTGTTCTAGAATGAAAGTGCCAACGACACCCTCATACACGGTGACCCTAAGCTGCCCCTGGACTTGTATGAAGAATATTGAGCAGCACATTAAACACTTTTGGCGAGAAGGAAACTGTTGTTGGAAGACTTCTGTTGTTGCTAAGATTCCTTCGATGTTGGAACTGCATGTACGTTCTCTTATGCGTGTTTGCTTGTAGGATTTGTTTACAGTGAGTTGGTGGACTACAGTAGTGCTTAGCTTTTGTGGCTGTTGCTTTACGTTAGCAGTTGAAGAGTGGCTTGTTGTAGAGGTCGTCATTGAGTTCCTATGATGCTACCGCTTGGCGTTGCTATTATGTGTTGTACTCATTGCTCTAGTCCTACGTGGTTGACGCCATGCTTTTGTGTTGCTTGTAGATTCTGCAGTCCGTCTTGCACCTGTTGGTTGCGTGGCTTGTCTTGCGATTGGGCTGTCGTAGAAGCTGTGCGTTTTTTCTTTCCGTTGCTTTGTTTGCTGGCGTTGCTGTGTCAAGTATCGAACTGTCTAACTTTGTTGGTAGTGTTGGTGATTTGCATCCGCTTTCTTTGTGTAACTGTTGCATTTTGGCAAGCCACCTTAGCCCAAGTTTTGCATGAAAATGGCAAGTAGGACAAAGAAGGTGCTACTGCAGCCAGCAGCTTTAACATAAGAATCCGAGATGATTTTTTTTTTTCAAAGTGGATACGGTATTAAGCAAGACGAATCTGAACTAACAAGAGAGTACTAGTACTCATGAGGAGTGCCTTTACTACTGGAGGGAAAGGGGGGGGAGAGAGAGAGAAAGAACACTCACAAAATAGAAATAATCCATGTGGCAAAAGGTTGTATGGGAGACTTTTTTATGAAAGTGTAAGTAGAGCGCTACTTGGGAGGCAGTGAGATTGTTAATGATTGGACCAACTCACAAACACGAATGTGGTTAGAGGAAGAGCTTCCTACTCTAATGCTTAAACTAAGCTAACTAAGCTCTAATACTATTTGAAAGCACAGACCAAGCTCTCTTATTAATGAGAGGGAACGTAAATAGACCAATTTTCTACAAGCTAAACCTACTTGTAGAGGGACCCTACATAAGCAAGAGTCTTATTGCCTATTAATGTCATGTCAAAACAATTTAAATATCCACCTTTCTATTTACTACCCTTGTGCTCAATTATTTCACATTGACTTAAATTATGCACACAAATTAAAAAGTAGAATTAAGAAAATAATTATTAAATTTAAATTTCAAGAAAAAGTAGAGAATATTCAAAATTTTAAGATATATAAATCTTACTTATTTGAATTCAAAACAAATCGTATCATCTTCTTCTGTATCATCTTTATTTATTAGGTTTAGAAAAGCCAATACATTTCCTTTTAGGAGCAAGAGAAGAAAAGCCAATATGTTTCTTTTTTAGAGCAAGAGAAGAAAAGGCAACACGTTTCTTGTAAGTCGCTTCCCTCCTCAACCTTTCAATTTGTTTTTTTATCATTTTGAATTGCCACTTAGTCTTTTCCTTTTTTCCATTCCTCAAGCATATATTTGTCTTTCTCTATCAGTTAGATAGTTAATCCTTTAATCCTTTCTGATCTATGTCCTTCCCTGAATCACTCACAACTATTCACTACATCCCTCAAATCCTCGATTAGGAAATGGCTTGTTTCACTAAAGTCGATTTCTTCTCACTACATAGAATGAGTGGATGGAGTGAGCGAGTGTTGGGAGGGGTGAGAGTCGATATATAGGTATTTTTGTTGTACTCTAATCCTCATTAAAAGGCACACGTGGCGATTGGTGATGGTGTTTAATTGCATAAGTGATTTTAGATGGTGATTGTACTCGACTGCCTTGTGGACTTTAGACAAGAGTGCCATTGAGATCTTGGGTCCTTATGGGATTTCATACACATTCTGAAAATTAGCCAAGCAAATAAGTCAACTTCAAAGTGGATTTGTTGTGCGAAGACTCGTTTGTCGAAGACACAAGCTCGATTCCTATAGGGGATAACTAAAATGGAGAGGGAAGGGCAACGGGCAAAAGCGAAGGAGCCCGCATCCTTGAGCCCCAGCCAAAGAGCTTTAGCCCCTTAGGGGAGGTTCGGTGAGGCTGAAGCTAACACGAACCAATTAAAAAGAAACTTGAGAGTGCTTCTGTGGAAGAATAATAATAAAGCATATAAGAGCAAGCCCACGAGCAACTTCATCATCTTGCACCCTCGGATCATTGCATGGTGTAAAAGCTCTAGATCTAGATCCTTCCACATGGCTATTTTTTCACAACCTTATCAAAACAATCTTATGGCAATAAGACAAAGGTCATTCTCCATAGTTGATGTTCAAGGAATAACTCTAAAAAGTTTGTTCATGAGAGGGTACAATGAAGGAACTTTTTCCCGCACCAAAGAGGAGGCTAGCTTTCCTCCAAATTTTAATGCTGTCCTCTCATATTTATTGGTTGCCTATTCATAGGATTATAGGTTTGCTTTATTCCTCAACTTTTTGAGGTCCTTTTTGAGTTGAATTTTTCCCTAATTAAAAGTTGTTTATCGTGTCTTTGTAATTGAAAACATAAATTAATGCACAAAAGGAACCCCCCCACACAACATGTTATTGATTCTAGTAACGTGAATGTGCAAGTTTCTATTGTACACGTGATTGCTCAATTACGTTAACTTTCACTTTAAGTGTTAGTCTCCTATCCTTTTTAAGGGGCTACACCCACCCGTAGGGGTTGCTGGGCGGTGCAATGGGATCCAGGTGATTGCAACAAGACTTTTTGCAATATAGCCTTCTTAAATAGGAATCTAGAGACATCATGTCAACTCCTTTTTTAAAAAGGAATGGAGCGTTCTAGTAGTATATTTTAATTCATTATTTTGAATGCAGATTCTTGTGGCATTCAAGGCAATTTGTCTCAATGCTAATCATGAGTGAATCATCTTGATAGTATCCTCTGCAACTTCATGGAGCGAGCCAAAGACTTCGAATCTGTTCATAGTACGACTCAAGCAACTGCTATTGTGTCTCTTTGATATTTCCCTTGCAAAGGCCACGATTTACCACATATACTCTTCATAATATTGCCCGTTCCTCCAAAGAGAGTCCTCAAGTAGCTTTCAGACATGATAACACTTCAACCACCAGATAGAACATCTGCATGTTCGCTCAGAATGTATAGCTATAAACCAGATATATCAATCCTGGGAAAAATTCCTGCAAGCTGCATTGCTCCTTGAACCAAAAATACAGACCTAGACATGCTTTAGACTTTTCAGAACTGTCCTGACTTGTTGCAGTGGCCCTCCTTGTTCTTTGCTCCACCTAATTCAGGAAATAGACATCCTTATGCCTGGGCCAGAGGGTGGCGACTTAATAGGCTATCAAATGAAATGTACAGATCTTTGTTCTCTGCGCCAAATATTTCAGCTGCCTTCCTCAATGCTTCCTGCAATCAGGAATCAATCCAAATCAGAGGTTTGTAGAAACACGTGTATGGTTATGAAGAGGGTCTGCATAGCAAGCGATCAACGCTTTCCAAACCATGTACCTCTCTCGTCTGTCGATGAGCATTGAGCTCTTTTATATTCGACAGGAATGCACTGAACTCTTCATATGATAGTCGGTTCCTGAATGTATATGTCAATAGTCAAAGCATTTGAGCAAGACAAGCAGAATGCGGAGTCAAAATAAGGAGCTAACCTGGAAATATTCATAATCCAACAAGATTATACATGAATTGGGAAGCAAAGACAGAAAATTCCCACAATGTTCAGGTTGTCACATCAGGATATGTGCACACCTTGCCTGCCGGAAAAATTTCTTCCCATCCATTCGAGGAGTTCGAGCTGCAAGTATTTCAAATTATCAGTTGTAAATTTATGATCAGGCAGTAAAACGTAAATTCAGCTCATAAATGAATGTGCCCCAATAAGAAGCAAAAGACAAAAAATGTTACACCTAGAAACGAACCTCCAGGGGGAGAATCAGGAGATGTTGTCCGCATGCTTGTTGGGTGAGAGGAATAAAAGGATGCCCTGACATCACCAACAGAATGCTGTTGGGGTGACCCTGGTGTCGATTGCCTTTTTGTTGAGCTGGTTGCTGAAATTTTCCTTGGTGAACTTGCTGATAGCTGTTTCTTGGGTGACTCACTAGGGGTAAGTTGTGGAGTAAGATGAGGCGATGTTGATGCAAATGCTGGAGAAATTCCAGGTTTGGAAACTGCAGAGTTCCAATGCACCCATTCAAATTTCTCCAAAAAGCATACATCTTCCAAAAATTTTGAGTCTTTAGATTTGCAGTTGATAAAACACACCATCCGCCTCAGAATAGCTTTCATCCTCTTGGAGGGAAGAGTTCATTGAGGAAGCCACTCTGGAAGATCCAACCTCAGCAATTTTGTCATCATCATGAGATTGTACCCAACCTGCATCTATTGGAAAGAATAATACTGTATAAAACTCTCAAAAGGCAAATTGATCTTTGAGATGCCCTTCAAGTACTATATTATACGCCATGACCTCAGATCTAGTCTGGAATTCAAGTTAAACTGAGCACCAAAAAATTAGTTTATTGATCAGGAGAGTTCAAGAGGCATCTAAAAATGACAAATGACATTGATCACAGAGAAGCACACTAGCAGGTACCTGTGAGTGAGCTGTTTGATGAAAAGGAACTACCCAAAGATGCGATCTGGTTTCCTGGTACACTTCCCAACTTCTACAACATACAAGAAAAAAGAGTCTCATGATTTGAAATTAACTGCAGTTTGAAGTACTCAACACTGCAGACAGGCCATCAAATTTCATTCAGACAGCATCTCATGCTGTCACTTGACAACCAGACCTATGTACAGCACAATAAATATTTGTGGGGTGAAGAAACAATAAGGCTTAAAAATCCTGGCAAACTTTCCTACATTTCCAGGCCATCGCAACCTGCTGTAATACAGTTTGCAGGTTTGCAAGCATGATATAGATAAACAACTGGACTAGAACCAAAAGGAAAGCATCAACGTCAAACAGAAAGCATATGAGCACTTACTGTGGGAAGCTCATCATGTTCTTGCAGAGACTGCAACAATGCCCTTTTGAAAGTTTCCAGCTGCAAGATTACATGAACACCAAAAGCAATAGGATCTGATCACTAATCAAGATGTATAAATATATATTTATGCACAATTGACCAAGCTGGTTCTAAAAGCAACTAAACAACATTTAGCAGAAGATTGGCAAATGAGTGTCAAGACATACACAGATTTGATACAAGATCCAGTAGACCTAGCCTCCCAATTAATCAAACAGAATCCCTTGCAAAGCCTCAGAAAGTGTTCTTGTTGTACAGTGTATTATCAATCTGCTAGCTGATAGGTGATTAGGATAGGTGCTACAGCTAGCTCCAAGAAGAGACATAATGCCCCTTAAACAGAACATGTACAATCACAATCATCGTTGAACTCAGCACCCACATGAGGACCGAATGAGATCACTTTCTTTCCTTCCTTCCTCAAGAACCACCCAGGCCATGTGGCTGGACTATGTAACCTGCCCATTGGGCTGCTCACATGTTCACCTTGCATTCACAGCATGCTGCTTCATATCAACAGTCCACGTGGAGGTCTTTCCACCTCCATATCTGCCATGTGGCACCTACATGTTGTGCCCACATGCCTCGTTCTCCTCATTTGCGGCCTCACATGCGGGGCTGTGACCCTGCTAACCCAACAATATCAAAGACGATTACTTGGAATTTAAGGAGTTAGTTCAAGTCAAGCATCAAAGACATGTCATGATGGTGGGTGAAACAGAGATAGTTTATGCATCCCATGGTTCCATGACCACTTAATCAGAACAATGTAGGAGGTCATATGATTACGCACTCTTTACTATTATAACTGCTCTAGGATTCCATGACAGCCTATCTATGTTTAATTTAAGCACTCCATTCCAATAGGAAACACTACAGCTATCTGGAGACAAAGGATGATTGGTTGTGCATTGGGGTGTCGCCATAACATGAGGGAATGACACCAATTTCAAGCAAAAATCTGCCAATGAACGTTTCCCACAAAACAGCAAAGTTTCAATAAGATGTCAAGGAGATCTAGGAATGTAACTACTTTAAAATCTCTTTGTACTCTGGGTCTGCTGCAAGCTTCTCCCAAGTCTGGCAATGTTAGCTTCTCCAAAACTTCTACCTTTTGTGCCAGGAAAGCTGCAGCAAGACAGAACAGCAAACACATTCACCTGGAGAACTGTCTCAAAACGGGCTCTCTAAAGCTGCCTCTTACCTCATCCTTGCTCCAGGACCTGTTGCTGATTTTTGCACATTATTTGTTTGGTGTTAGCTGCTACAAAACGTGGTCAATTGCTGCTCCCATCTTCAGCTTCAAACTCGATTTCTCAGCCGCAAAAAAGCTCTTCCCTCAGCTTTCTTATAGGGTAGCTCTCAGTCCCTTTTGCCTCCCCTTTAGCCCCCCTCCTTTCCCTTAGTTCTCCCCTAGGACTCTCTCAGATCCTCCTCTTAGCCCCTCCCTCCCAGCTTCTCCTTTCAGCCCCTCCCTCTCCCCTTCTCACTCCTTAGTTTTCCTTCAGGATTGCAAAATCTACCCTCTCCCTTCACCCTTCTCCCCTCAGCCCCTCCCTCTCCCCTTCTCACTTCTTAGTTTTCCTTTAGGATTGCAAAATCTACCCTCTCCCTTCACCCTTCTCCCCTCAGCCCCTCCCTCTCCCTTCACCCTTCTCCCCTCAGCCCCTCCCTCTCCCCTTCTCCCCTCAGCCCCTCCCTCTCCCCCTCAACGCCTTCCAACTCCTTAGCATTCCTTTAGGATTCCCAAATCTACCCTCTCCCTTCAGCCTTCTCCCTACAACAGACAGATCCTTCAACGGTTTGAATCGGCCTTCCACTCTTGATTGATGAATGGCTACGCATCCAGTCAATCCTCTTCCATTTCCACTGACCGTGAGAATGTGTATCTTTTCAAAAGAAGCTGCTGCAACTACAAAAGAATGTGGAGTTTGAGAAGTCTAACACTCTTTTCGCACACATCCATGTGTCCCACCCCTCCAGATCACAAGCTAGGGACTGATGCTTGCGCCCTTACCTTCGGACCTCTCCCAACGCCTCACTGATATTTGACTTTTGGGACCATGTTTCTTTCAGGTGGCATTTAATACCTTCGGAGCTGCGAGCACATTGCTCAAGGCTAATCCCTTAGCGTTCGGTTCCCAAGAAGATTTTCCTTAAGCCCTTCCCTCTTGGATCCGACCTAGTAGAGGAGGACATGAAGATCATGTCTCTTTTCATCAGATTTCCAAGTCTGCCCCAGGTCTACCATCGACTCCTTGCCATGATTGGAGCGGCATTTGGAGAGGTCACTAAGATCCCCCCCATCCCTCGTTTGCCGTCTTCAGCCGTAGAGACAATGAGATCGGATGGAGTACCTAGAGTTAGGGTCATTGTCTCACACCCTAACATTTCGGATGACAACATTATACTATATTTGCCCGGATGGCTCTCTTTTTTAGCAGAGAGTCAAGATTGCACGTAGGCATGACCAGTGTCAGATATGCACGATCTTTGGGCACTTTGCTAGAGACTGCCCAAAGAAGAAGAAAGGACATAAGAAAGCTTTCGACGCAGCCCCGTCTCATACTTGACAGAGTGTACCTTCGGCACCGCCATCTCGTTCGGCACCAACCACCTATCCTGCACGTGTGTCCCACACTGGATTCCGATTAGCAGCGAGAGTGCGATATGCTCCTGACTCCTTGCAAGTTGTAGCCAGTGTTGCAGTAGTTCTAGCCTTGGGATAGAGCTGCCCCTATCAGGACTTCTGACACCCCTTTTCCTGTAGCGACTGGTGAGGCTCCAAACTCATCTCATGTTTCTGTTGGCGCTTTACCGGCTCCAACCTTGGATAGGACCAGTGATGGTTCTCATGCAGATCTTCTTCGAGGTCCTGGCTCCTCATCCGAGCAGCCCTATTCTTCGTTTTCGTTCCAAACTCCTTCATTGATGATCGAGGGAAGGAGGTGACTTTTGCCTCTTCACATTTTCAAGTGCAAGGGTATTATGCACCCCGGTACCAGACATGCTTCACATGAACTATTTCTCTGTCTTGGCGGACTTTGGTGAGGAGGAGTATGTGCCCTCCACCTCTAAGGACATGGTTATGGGTTTCCTATCCATAGGCCGTCTCCTGGGACTCTCTCCCCCGTTGACTTTCCTCCCCTCGCTCGTGCATATGCCAAAAGGCCTTCTGACTTGTTTTCGCAGCTAGGTCAAGTAAGGTGTTCCACCCTACTTCCTCCCACTCATGAGAATTGTTACCTGGAACATTCAGGGCCTCGGTGGTGTACCTCATTGCCATTGCAGGTAGCTAATCTACAATCAGCTTCATCCAGGTGTCATTGAAGGTCCCATTAATATACTTTTTCTTCAGGAATATAAGCAGGATGCCAAAGATTGCCCAAAGTCAGACAAGTTACTCTCAGGTCATACTTTTTGGTCTCCTACTTTGGGCACCAAGGGGGAGGAGAAACATGCATTTTAGTATCAGACTCTTATCTTCCCCTTGTGGTTGGGCACGATATCATTATCCCCTCTAGAGCACGGTGGGTCATTTTGTTAAATATTGGAGGTGACTTCAACATGGTGAAGTTTCCTTGACAAAGAGAAGGTGGCATTCATTCTCTCTCTCGAGTAGCTTGGGATGCCTTTCTCTTTCAATACAGTGGCAGAGATGCTTGGACAAATGATGTTTTTCACTCTTTGTCGCATTTGCATCAGTTCTCTTGGTCAAACAGGAGGTTGTAGGTGCCCATCCATGCACACATAGATAGATTCTATGTGACACTTAATAAGGAGGTTCAATATGCATTGCACCAAGGGTTATCACCTCGGATCACTTTCCGATGGTTCTTATGATTTTTGAGCCTCATGCATAGTTAGAGGAAACGGAAACAAGGAACAAAAACTATGCCAAGATACCACACCATACTTTCCTCCCTTAGATGAGAATGAAGATGGTAACATCCAAAGTGATGTTGTACTCAAGCATAGGGAGAAGGAAAGAATCAGCAGAGGCCATAATCTCAGCAAGCCGGTCTGCACCAAAGAGAAGAGCGATACGTTGTTGAAAGAAGATCTTGCGGCTCAACATGACATGAACTGATATATATCGAGGAGCTTGAAGGGGCTGATTGGGTCGGATGTGTAGGTTCCGAGGAAACATTGCACCTCCTTCATAGATACCTTTACACAGCTTAAAATACTCTGCAAACTGTCATTAGATACAGAGGCCTATAACTTTTAGTAAAGACATGATACCAAATATTCAAACACATATAGAGATGCGCCTTGAGATGGGCTTCGCGCTGATATACATTTCGTAAGAAACAAAGAAGCGGCCAGAAAGTTATGGGCGGTTTACTAGATGGGGGTGAAAACTGTCATGAAAACAGACTGTCAAACACAAGGACTCATAACTTTTTGCTGTAGTATCTGATTTAAGGTCTAATAACACAGAGAAATGCGCCTTAAACAGAGCTTTGCGCTGATATAAGTTTCATCAAAATCGGACTGATGAGCGTAAAGTTATGAGAAAAACACTAATAGGGAGTCAAATTGTCATGAAAACTGCCCTCCACCCATGCTAATTTCGCCTGAGCAAGATGCTCCCTCAAGACTTCACCTTCATCAACAATCCACCACTCATAGATTTCTCCTAGAATAGGGTAAGTAACTCCCTTAGTGGCTCGGGAAATGGATGGACCATGTGTGTAAAATGAGCGGCCGAATAGAAAGAACTTTTAAGGCTTTGAAAGTAAGAAAAGGGAAGAGAGACTCAAGAGAGGGAATACGAAGTGATCTTTCATTGTCAATAGAGTGAGACTCCACTCCAATGCAACTCAAAATACTACAAACAGAAGGGAGAAGTCGAGGCTCCAAAGCCATAACAAATTTGCTCATCTTTAAGTGCTCCATCCCTGAGAGACTTTGAGGGGCCGATGATGCAGATACCACAGCTCGCAAAGCTGCCCTTTCATACTTTGTCCATAAAGTTTCATATCGGATTGCCAACGCAGAGACCATCTCACCCTCTCGTTGATAGAACCGGTCCAATCGCAACATCAAAGCATTTGGCGACTCCACTGTCCCAAATCTCTGCTTCATTGCTGCCACCACTTGGTCCCAGTCCTCCTCGGTAGAGTCCGGCAAGGCCTCATGCCAACTCAAGGCTACACCTTCAAGAAAATCATGCAAAATCTCCGCCCAATCCTTCATGGACCATCCAGAAAACCGGCATCCTCGAAAAAAATCCTGAAGATAAGACTCCGGGTCTTCCCCTTGGGTCCCTCAAAACACTGGAATCTTCACCATGTTGAAACACAAAAAGGAAACACCAAGATCCAACTAATATCCCAAACAAGATCCAAACAAGATCTCACAGAGCCTTAGTATACCAAGACTAACTTATTATGCATAACCACTTGTTGAAAACCCTCCACAATGTAATCCTCAACAAAATCTTTAAAAATAAGTGACCAACCAGCACCATGAAAACATTATGCATACATGCATTCAAGAATCACCCTTCTCACAATTGAAAGTGCACATAACAGCTTCAAGATATTGTACTCTTCATCATTTGCATAGCAAAAGAAATTGAAAGCATTGAGAATCACTACTTCATTGTTATAGTCAAAAACTACCCAAAGACTCAACTCTTCTTCACACCAAGCTGCCAGTGCATGAAACAATTCCCAATCTATCATTGTGCCTGTTGCTGGCGTTGTTGATTCACCAACATATTCAAGAGTGCAAACATAAAGGATATGATCATAATGACTGTGCGAATAGCTTGAGCATCACCTTCACAATCTTCTAGTTCTCTTAAACAGGCTGGAATCTCTTCTAACGGAGTTCTTCCAAGCATCTTCTTTATCACATCAGAAAACACATCCCTATACTAGGCATAACATGCAATCAAGTACACCCGAGACCGTTTAGTAAGGTGGGATGAATCCAATACCTAACGTACCCGGCGTCTCCACCAAAAGATGTGACATGAAGTTGGGGGTAATAAACTTCACGCACCTCTTCACTTCCTACTGCTTTTGAACTGAGTAACAAAGATATTTATAATTGAGAAAGGGACATTAAAAAGAAGCTTTTATGCCAAGATACCACACCATACTTTCCTCCCTTAGATGAGAATGAAGATGGTAACATCCCAAGTGATGTTATACTCAAGCATAGGGAGAAGAAATGGATCAGCAGAGGCCATAATCTCAGCAAGCCGGTCTGCGTCAAAGAGAAGAGCGATACGTTATTGAAAGAAGATCTTGTGGCTCAACATGACATGAATTGATATATATCAAGGAGCTTGAAGGAGCTGATTGGGTCGGATAGGTAGATTCCGAGGAAACATTGCACCTCCTTCATAGATATCTTTACACTTAGCTCAAAACACTCTGCAAACTGTCGTTAGACACAGAGGCCTATAACTTTCAGTAAAGACATGATACCAAAGATTTAAACACATATAGAGATGTATCTTGAGATGGGCTTCGCACTGATATACATTTCGTAAGAAACAAAGAAGCGGCCAGAAAGTTATGGACGGTTTACTAGACGCGGGTAAAAACTGTCATGAAAACAAACTGTCAAACACAGAGACTCATAACTTTTTGCTGTAGTATTTGATTTAAGGTCTAATAACACAGAGACATGTGCCTTGAAGAGAGCTTCGCACTGATATAAATTTCATCAAAATCGGACTAACGAGTGGAAAGTTATGAGCAAAACACTAACAGGGGGTCAAACTGTCATGAAAACTGTCCTCCACCCATGCAAATTTCGCGTGAGCAAGATGCTCCCTCAAGACTCCACCTTCATCAACGATCCACCACTCATAGATTTTGCCTAGAATAGGGTAAGTAACTCCCTTGGTGGCTCGGGAAATGGATGGACCATGTGTGTGCAATGAGCGGCGGAATAGAAAGAACTTTTAAGGCTTTGAAAGGAAGAAAAGGTAAGAGAGACTCAAGAGAGGGAATACGAAGTGATCTTCATTGTCAATAGAGTGAGACTCCACTCCAATGCAACTCAAAATACCACAAACACAAGGGAGAAGAAGAGGTTTCATACATATCACAACTATCGTCAATAGAGTGAGACTCCACTCCAATGCAACTGTCAAGAGAAATGATACGAAAGATTCAAACACATATCGAGATGTGCCTTGAGATGGGTTTCGCGCTGATATATATTTCGTAAGAAACAAAGAAGCGGCTAGAAAGTTATGAACGGTTTATTAGACGCGGGTAAAAACTGTCATGAAAATAGACTGTAAACTTTTTGTTGTAGTATCTAATTTAAGTCTAATAACACAGAGACATGGGCCTTGAAGTGAGCTTCGCGCTGATATAAGTTTCATTAACGAGCGAAAAGTTATGAGCAAAACATTAATAGGGGGTCAAACTGTCATGAAAACTGCCCTCCACCCATGCTAATTTCGCCTGAGCAAGATGCTCCCTCAAGACTACACCTTCATCAAAGATCCACCACTCATAGATTTCGCCTAGAATAGTGTAAGTAACTCTCTTGGTGGCTCGGGAAATGGATGGACCATGTGTGCGCAATGAGCGGCTGAATAGAAAGAACTTTTAAGGCTTTGAAAGGAAGAAAAGGGAAGAGAGACTCAAGAGAGGAAATACGAAGTGATCTTCATTGTCAATAGAGTGAGACTTCACTCCAATGCAACTCAAAATACTACAAACACAAGGAAGAAGAAGAGGTTTGATACATACAAGAGGAAGCGGAAGCTCCAAGACTACTCATAGAGAGAGAATGAACTAGAGAGAGATGGACTCAAGAGTCTACATAAGAGAATATCTACAAGAGGGAGAGAAGGCTCATGGAAGAGGCTTGAGGAGCCAAGAGCTACAATAACATGAGGCCTAATGGTGGAAGAGATGATGAACAAGGCAAAAGAGGGCTCCTTTTATAGAGATTTTGGCACCCTCCACCCATTTATAATTGATGCCTGTAGATTCCTTCCCCATCAATCACATAAGCCCGTATGTCACCATCCATGTCCTTTTTCGCTATTCTTACCATGTGTCCCATCAAAAGATGCTTAAGACTCTTAAAATATTGAGAAAGTCAAGAGTCTCCCCACATGGAGTCCATAGGGACCCTCTCTTTTCCATATGTCCACATCCTCCTTATTCCACATAGGAATTTTAGAAGGATTCCTCTTGACTCCACACTCCTCCACATGCCTTCCACACGGTTGGCATGTGGCCTCTCTTGTATTATTGGAACACATGGACATAAGCCCACCTCTTTATATGATTCAGTCTTCCTATTTTTATAAAACCTCATAATATCCCATACACAAATAACTCTCACCCCATACCAAGGTATTTATAATTCATACCTAAGGTATTTACAATGATCCATTCTACTCATCCTCTCAATCCCATACAGTAGAAATAAGTGAGAGCCCCTAGGCTATCACTTGATACTCAAACTCTTATCAAACATAGAAGAAAACAATACCAATGTAAAATAAAAAAATCAAATTTTGGCGTCATATCTTTCCCCCCCCAGCAGATCCTCTCTAGTGACAGAGAGGGTTTGCTGGCCCTCAAGGTGGTCGAGCATAGAAGAATTTAAGGCGATACTCATTGGTGTGTCCGGGTATCACCATGCCATCAATATCCTCAAGCTGATAGGTTCCTTTCGTGACATTCATATATATCCTTATGGAGGCGTGGCCAAAAGTAACCAATCTCTTACTTCTGTAGTGAAGTTAACCCTCGAGGAAACATGCCTTCTTTCACATATTGCTGAACATCTTACAGTTCTGGCCATCCAGTGTCTACCAAAGAAACCACCCCCGGTCTTGTAATGGCTTGAGTAGCTAACTCATCTGCTCTTTCTGTTTATATGAACAAACTTGCAAAATCCAAATTGACTACATAGTGCCATAGCCTTTTTGTTATACACTGACTTCTAACAACCTACAGGCAGATCACGGGAGAAGCACCATATCTTTCCACCCAGCCAACCTTCCTGAAAAACGGGAGAGAGCCAATAGAGAATTCCGAATCAGAAAAAACATACGTGAATACACATTCTCTTCTCTCACTAGCTTCAACAAGCCCCATCTCCCTAGATGGATCTAGATGTCACATGTCATCAATACAGGGCCTTCCTAATGCAACATTTCACCCCTCTCTTGGGATGCTTTAATTCCTTTGCCCCTAGGCACATTTCTTGCATTAGACCCTTAGCCTTAGATCCACCTAGTCTGGTGCTATCAACCCTCACCTAGGACCTTGACATTATTTCCCTCTCGATCATTTACATGAAGCGCATACAAATATATTACAATTATAGATCCTTTAAGAGAAATGTCGACTGATTCTTCCGAGGTCATGCTACCTCGGCTAGAGCGTAACATTCCTTCCCTCTTTAGGCATCAACGTCCTCGATGATAAAGTCTGGAAACACTCTCCGCAACTGGTACATGGATTCCCAGGTAGCTTCGGATAGAGGCTGACCATGCCATGCAACCAACACCGTGGGTATCTTCCGATTTCGTATTTGCATTGTTTCTCGGTCCAGGATTCTTGTTGGTTTGCGCCTCGCATTATCCTCTATCTCCTGAAACAAAACCACACCTTCGATTAGTGAGTCACCTGTATGTAAAAATTTCTTTAAGCGCGAAATATGAAAAACCGGGTGCACCTTACACCCCTGTGGCAATTCTAATTTATAGGCTACCTTGCCTATTCTCTTTAGAATTAACCACGGCCCACAGTATCGAGGTGATAACTTAGCACACTCTCCTGAAGTTAACGACTTCGAGTGCGAAGGAACTCTGAGAAAAACTTTTTCTCCTTCCTTAAATACTCTTATAGACTGGTTTTCATCCGCATACACCTTGGCTCTATTTATAGCCTGGCGGATATTAGCTCTCGCAAGTGCTAGCATCTCCCGCATCTGAACCACAAAGTTCGCGGCACTAGGCACTTTCTGAGGTACTCCAACTATAGTTGGATTTGCTGATCTATAACCATAGTTCACTTCAGACGGACTGAACCTTGTAGAGGAATGTTTTCTATCATTGTAGGCAAACTCCAACAATGGAAACCACTTGTCCCATGTATGTTGCCTCAATGACACATATGCCCTCAGCATATCCTCTAAAGTCTGGTTGACTCTCTCCGTCTGACCATCCGTCTCAGGATGATCCCCACTACTCATTCCCAACTCAGTCCTTAGTGTCTCAAATACCGCTGTCCAAAAATGACCGGTGAATCTGACATCTCTGTCTGACACTATGGATCTAGGCAATCCATGCAGACGAAATATATGTCTAATAAACAAATCCGCCACTTGCCGGGCACTAACAGACTCTCTAGTCGGAATGAAGTGAGCCATCTTGGTTAGACGATCAACCACCATAAGGATAGAATCATACCCTCCTTGTATTGTAGGCAATCCTACAATAAAGTCCATGGAAATGCTCTCCCACTTACTCAGTGGTATTTCCAAGGGCTGTAAAAGTCCGGGTGGCTTCATCCGCTCGGCCTTACTTACCTGACACGAGAAACACCGTGTCACATATTCATGAATATGCTTTTTCATCTTTGGCCAAAAGAAATCTCGCTTCACGAGATCATATGTCTTCTCGACCCCTGGATGTCCCGCACATGGGCCATCATGGCACTGTCGAATGACTCTCTACCTAAGATCATTCAGACCAGGTACTACAACCTTGCCATTTCTTTTCAGCATACCATCCCTTATGGTATATCTTGCATATGTTTGGCCTTTTCTGGATGCCAGGTCATCCTTTTCATTTTCCTGGGTCTAAACACATGAGCTTTAGGCCATAAGCTCTGGACAAACTCGTCCACCTTTTGAGTTTCTCTAATCTCGGTCATTAGAGCACTCTCTAATACCTTGAAACTCATGTTGTGCATAATGCGAGACAACGCATCAGCAACCTTATTATCCTTTCCTCTTCGGTACCGAATCGTTAAATTAAACTCCTACATGAGCTCTGCCCACCTAGCGTGGCGGCCCCTCAAGTCAGGCTGTTTACAAAAATGTTTCAGAGTATCATGATCCACATCCACATAAAACTCTGAACTATACAAATAATGCCTCCATGTTTCCAAAGCATGGATAACAGCATACAACTCCAATTCATGAGTTGGCCAATTCATCTGAGAGGGAGAAAGCTTCTTGCTTTCAAAGGCTACTGGCCTTCCCTCTTGAAGGAGAACTGCTCCTACCGCAATGCCACTTGCATCGGTTTCCAGGAACAACGGTTTCTAGGGATCAACTATTTTTAACACCGGTCCTGTGACCACAGCTTGTTTTATGGTGTTAAAACTTTCTTGTTGATTCTGTTCCTATATAAAAAGTACTTTATCTGAGGTCAGATCAGTCAATGGCGATACTATTTCGGAATATCCTTTGATATGCCTTCTATAAAATTGGACAAACCCCAAGAATGATCGCAACGCGGTCAGACTCTGAGGGATTGGCCAAGTTAGTATCGCAGCCACTTTCTTCGGATCCATTTCTACCCCCTCCGGAGTAATTATGAACCCTAAATATTCAAGCCTAACCATAGACAGTATAGTTTTCTTCTTATTTACATAAAGACTGGCTTTCCTCAAAGTACTGAACACTATTCTTAAGTGTTCACGATGCTCAGTAATACTTTTACTGAATATCAGAATATCGTCAATAAAATGTACTACAAACTTTCCGATATACGGACGTAGTAAATCGTTCATAAGCATGACAAATGTAGCTGGAGCATTGGTAAGTCTGAAGGGTATTACCAAAAACTCATAATGACCAAACCTGCTTCTGAAAGCGGTTTTATGCACATCCTTGGCTCTAATCCGGATCTGATGGTAGCCACACTTAAGATCTATCTTGCTGAAAATCATCAAGCAAATCATCAATCCATGTAATGCATCTAGCAAATCATCAATCCGAGCCATCGGATACCTGTGCTTAACAATGATATTATTCAATGCTCTGTAATCTATACAGAGGCGAAACGTATCATCCTTTTTCTTCTTTAATATCACTGGCGAAGCAAAAGGTGAGAAACTTGGTTGAATCTACCCCAACTTGAGGTATTCTTCCAGTTGTCTACGCACCTCCGCCTCTTCAGTAAAACTCATTCTATAGGGAGGTCTATTTACAAATTCTGCCCCCGGAATCAGTTCAATCTTATGCTGAACATTTCACTCTGGAGGTAACCCATAAGGTAGTTCATCCCTAAAACATTCAGAGAACTCCTCTGTTATAAGATTAGCCAGCTTGGCCATCTCACCACTTTGCGTAACATCAGTGCTAGCTGAAGAATCATCAACTGGCTCTACCGATGCTGTGCAAAGGAATAAAAACTCTTCTTGAGCTTTTCGGATTTCCATCACGGAAACCAACGGTCCCTGAGGTATATCTTTCTCACCTCGCAAGACATAAAGCACATCATTCATCTTAAATTGATATACGTGCTTTTTTCAATCAATGGCTGGATTCTTCCTAGAATGCCACGCCATACCCAGGGCTATATCTGCGTGAGCAAGCTTAGTCATTTCAAAATCAAGCTTCTCAGCATAGTCCTGAATACGAAGCTCCAACTGGGTAACCCTTTGGTCCCATACTTCAGTTGAACTTCCATCTGCCATCCTGACTGTATACGCATAGTCAGATGGGTTAGTCTTTAACTTCAGCCTCTTCACGAGCTTGGAGTTAATCACATTGTGCGTTGACGCCGAGTCAAACAACACAATGACATCATGATTGGCCACTTGCCCTTTCATTTTAATTAACTCCGTATCATTAAAGGCTGTATACCCCGTTGCTGCGGGCTTAGATAGGATGTTATCAGGTGCACTCGTTACTAGCTTAGCAACAGACACACATAACAAACAAGGTACTAACCTCTGAGAAGATCCCGCTAGCTGAATCTGCATCTCTTCCGCTCTGGGACTTTCCTCCATTTCCATGTCGCATTCTGAGACCACCATCTCAGCCATCATACGATCTTTGTTACGTGGACAATCCTTCCACTGGTGAGGCTGAAGGCATCCAAAACACAAGCCTTCTCTCCTCGCCTTTTCTCTTTGTTCTGGGTTTAAGGGAGACTTAGACCAAGCCCGGGCTGCCGTTGGGGTTACTTTCCTCTTCACTCCAATGGTGGTACTTGGTTTAGGAGTTTCAGCTGGTTTCGCCTGCTTGGCTTGACCACTTGGCTGAGAACCACTCCCTTTACTAATCCATTTCTTCTTAAAACCAGACTTCTTCGGATACCCATACTGGGTTCCGACCTGTGCAAACCCACTTGGCCTGCTGCCCTTGGCATTTTCATAGTTCAGGGCTATGGCTATTGCATCATCTAACGTGTTCGCGTACTTAGTCCGAACTTACATTTTTATCCGATCATTCAATCCAAATATGAAATCTTTCACTTAGATTGATTGAGGCAGGGGTTCATCGACCTTCATTACGCTCTCTCGAAATTTATCAGTGTATTCTGCCACTGACAAATTTCTCTGGCGAAGGTTCCTATATTGATCCCAAGCTCGGGATGCTTCGTCAGGAGGTAAGAAGTGTTTCCTGAATTCTCTTTTAAACCCCTCCCAGGTAGTGGATGCTATACCATCTTTTTGTTGCTTAATCCACCACTGATCCGTTGCCTCACTAAACATGTGGGTGGCCTCGCGGATCTTCTTGATATCATTCATGATTTCACAAATGGCAAACGCCTCGTCCCATTTGTGTAACCAGGTCTCAATGACATCAGAACCACGGTCGTTCATCCGACCAGAATACTTTTCCGGCCTGTAATTGATAATATTTGGTACTTTAGCCTTCCTAGGCTCGACCGTATGGACACTAGACTCCGGTTCCATTGGAGCCTTTCCCTTCTCATCTCGAGAAGGTCTGGCAGACATACTGTGTATCACTCTTCTAAGTTCAGACTGCCCTGCATTGGCCTATAACTGTTGCACTAATAACTGCTGCAAGGCATCCTCAAGCAATGCAATCCTGCCAGATAAGGTGTGAGCTACTGGGCGCGACACCTACTGGGTCGGCCGGACTCCTGACTCACCAGGGTCCCTCCTGGAAGCCCCTTCTTCTGCTTCCATTTAGTTCAATAGGTGTTTTGTTTTTTTTTAAACACTGCTAGAAAATTGTATTTACAAACTGACGCAATTCAGTGTACTGACACTCTGACACAATTCCCTATACTAGGGAATACCTGCAATCCCACATGCACACTGACTAGGCATCTAACACATGCATATATCCAATCCCGCTTTTCCCTATACTAGGGAAATTCCTGCTAACTAACTCTACCTGAAACACACAGGTACATACACAGGCATAGTAAACTGCAAACTCTGCTGTACAGAAATAATAAGCTGCACACTAAAAACGGAAGTTCTATAATAAAGGAAAAATTGATGCCCCCTGGAACTCCACGCAATTCGAGTCCCGAAGCCTGCTCTCTGATCGAAGTCTGCTCTTTAATCGAAAATGATACGGCCCTGCCTCTCGACTTGATATCCCAGGAGCAAATGAAACAGGCTTTATCACAAATAGGTCGTAGATGAACACGCTGTCCGTGCGTCGCCCATCGCTACGTGTGAGCTGATGTTCCGTCAAAGTCCTTCGTAATCTCAGCCTGCGTGACCTTCAGCGAATCTCATCGAAGGCCTCCCGTAACACGTATCATTATTAAGCCTTCATTCCGTCGTAGACCATGGCAGCGCCAACACCTTGCTCACGGGTTATTCCGTGATCACGTCCAAACCCACAAATTGCTTCGAAGGTCTCCAATAATACAAGCTCAGCCACCACGCTGTCCCCAGGCTCTACTGTTCGTCGTCACGGGCAGCACCCTTCCAAATTCGTCGTCACGTCGCAGGTCAGCGCCGATCCAGTCTATCCGTCGCGTGGAGGTCATGAGCAGCCGAATCGCCCCACGCTCCTATGCACTTCACGCATCCCACGCTCACGCCGATCTTCATCTACCTGCGCTCCCAAAGCCTTCGCCTAACACCCCGCAATCTCCTTGCTGACCAGTGCGGGATGACCATCGAACAGACACGTCGTCTGTTAGATCGAAATTCGTCCCCTCTCTATCTCCTAGCCTTAGCTTTGATACCAATTGTTATACACTGACTTCTAACTACCTACAGGCAGATCATGGGAGAAGCACCATATCTATCCACCCAGCCAACCTTGCTGAAAAACGGGAGAGAGCCAACAGAGAATTCCGAATCAGAAAAAACATACGTGAACACACATTCTCTTCTCTCACTAGCTTCAACAAGCCCCATCTCCCTAGATGGATCTAGATGCCACATGTCATCAATACAGGGCCTTCCTAATGCAACATTTCACGCCTCTCTTGGGATGCTTTAATTCCTTTGCCCCTAGGCACATTTCTTGCATTAGACCCTTAGCCTTAGATCCACCTAGTCTGGTGCTATCAACCCTCACCTAGGACCTTGACATTAATTCCCTCTCGATCATTTACATGAAGCACAAACAAATATATTACAATTATAGATTCTTTAAGGGAAATGTTGACTGATTCTTCCGAGGTCATGCTACCTCGGCTAGAGCGTAACACTTTTGATTAAGCTTCTTCAAATGAGGACTTCTTATCTTGTAATGCCCTTGCATTTGCTTTATAATAAGTTGAGAATCTCCTCTTACTTCCAATTCTTTAACTTGACTTTGAAGACAACCCTCCAAACCAAGAATCAAAGCATTATACTCAGCTGCATTGTTAGTTGTGATACCTGGAAGCTCTTGTCCTCTTGCCCACACCTCTTGACCTTTAGAATTCATCAAGACTATCCCCCGGCTCCTTGTTGGTGTGAAAGACTAAAAGCCCCATCAAAATACAAGACAAAAGCTGTTGGTGGTGTCTCCCTTTCATCATTAATGTCCTCCTTATATTTTTTTTCTTCTCTTAGATCCTATCGTCCTGTGAGCAAATCTGCCATGGTGGACCTAGTGGTATTTTCAGTGACAAAAGAGAAAGAGAACTCTTGAAGCTCTGACAACCATTTTGCAAATCTCCCCCTAGGATTAGGCTTGCAAACGAGATATGCTAATACAAATTGAGAGGTAAGGAAGAAAAATGACCGAGGTAATAAATAGGAGCGAAACTTTCTGACTGAAAATACAAATGGAGAGCTTGTTGCTCCATTTCTTCATACTTTGTTTCCACCTCTGTAAGCTGTCAGCTGGCATAATAGATGGGTTGCATTCTACCTGCCTCTCCTTTTTGTAGCAATACAACACCAATTGAATGCAAAGATACACTTGGGTTTACATAAAAGTCTTGAGACCACCAATCAGGAAGCTTCAATATTGGGCCCTTACTCATGGCCTCCTTAAGTTGCTGAAAATACTCTTGTTGCTCCACACCCCATTGGAAAGAAACTCCTTTTCTTGTCAACAAGTTCATGGGATGCACTATCTCTGTGACATCATCACAAAAGCGTTGATAATACTTGCTCTTTCCTAGAATTCTGCGAATACCAGTGACACTCTCAGGACTTGTTGGCAATGTCATGATTACTTGAACCTTGTCAGGATCCATTTGCAGGCCTTCTTCAAACACAATATGCCCCAACAAGACTACTTTTGTTTGAGCCAAATGACACTTGCTAGCATTTAGACACCCTTTTGCTTCATCGATCCTAGCTAAGGCCATCTTTAACTTCTCTATGTGATCTATGTGCTGAGAATAAATGCAAAAATCATCCAAAAACACCCTTATGAACTTTCCCGAGTAAGGCTCGAGCACTTGACTCATAAACCTTTGAAATGTAGCCGGTGCATTAGTCAACCCAAAAGGCATCACTTTGTAAGCAAAAACTCCCCAAGGTGTGACAAAATGATGTTTTCTTTTAATCTTCCTCCCGAATACGAATTTGAAAGTACCCAGAATACCCATTACATACAGAATACATCTCATGCCTTGCCACTTGGTCTAATATTTCATCTTGGAATGGCAAAGGAAAATAATCCCTCTTAGTGCATGCATTCAAAGAACAAAAGTCCACACAAACCCGCCACTTATTTTCTTTCTTTGGTGTGACAACTACAGGAGATATCCATTCTGAATCATCAACAAAAAAAATGAATCCCGCCTCAAGTAGTTGTGTTACCTCTTTCTTTAGTGTCTCAGCTTGGATCACCTCCAATCGCCTTAAGCGTTGCACAACTGGCTTGCTTTTTGGCTTCAACTCAATCTTGTGCTCCAGAAGAGAGACTGATCGAATCTGTGAATAGCTTGTTGTAAAGAGATATGGAAAATCATCTAACATATCCAAGTACTGGAGCTTCTTATTACTTGATAGAGAATCACCAAGAAGCTCTTCATTGCGTTGGCGTCGTTTAGTATGCTCTACATCCTCCACATGAAGTGTCTCTACAGGATCTTCTTGTACCACCACCTTGTTCCCTCCCGATCAGCACCAAGACAAAGACCAAAGGCCACTCCTTCCACCTCACCCTTTGAGCTGGACTCCTCGGAGCTACACCCTGTCTCTTCTTCTTCATTGGTTAAGTCAAAGCTTGAACTCTCTGATGTTGAAGACTCCTCCTTAACAACTTCCTTTTTGCGACTTCTGATGTTGTAGCGCACCTTCTTATCATTTTCCTGTAAAATCAATTCTCTAGTATCCCACTTTTAAACAGCCTTCACCTTACGTAGCCAAGGTCTTCCCAAAATCAATGGATAGGCACGTGCATCTGACTTGGTAGGGATCACCTGAAAAGTAGTCGACACAGAAATTCCACATACATCCACTTTTAGATTCTTCACAACTCCCAAGGTCTTTACCCTAGTGTTGTCGGCCAATTTGATGCAATATGGAGAGGTAGTACTAGAGTATTTTAAATCAGTGTCTATCATGGTCTTCTCACTCATGACATTAATCGATGCACCTCCATCAATGTAAGCATTACAAATCACTTGACTATCAATTATCACATCAACCATAGGTACATCATCACCAACATCTATATCTACCTTTTTAACAATAGGAATGACACTTTTCTTCTTTTTCTTCTTTGACACTCTTGTGCTTACTAGCTTTCCCCATTCTTTCCGTAGTTTTGGAGACAAAGCAAGTAATTGACCAAAGGTGATATGAGCTTCCTTTTCTTTAAGGTCGGACAACAAGTCATAGCTTCCAAGGCCTTGTCCTAAAGAAAAGTCTGACTAGCTAATTCTCCTTCTAGATGCCCTCTTTTTCTTAAGACGGCGTTCCTCTTCTTGATGTTCCTCATCTACTTCATCCTTGCTTTCTTCTTCTTCTTTTGCTTTACCACACCCCCGTTTAGCCATCATTACCTCTCTTTCCTCATCCCCTGAAGAAGCTTCTAACAAGGATACTTGTTTTTCTTCTTTCTTTCTCAATCTAGGACACTTGGGATGATACTGACCTTTTTCATTACATTCATAGCAAGTGATCCCACTCTTATCTCGAGGCCTATTCTCACTCTTTGGTGCTCTAGGTTGTCATGCATTAACCAAAAGCAATTTCAAATCAGCAAACTCTGTCATCGATTGGGAGATATTATAATCTAACTCATAGGACTTTGATACCTAAGGAGTGCCCATTATCTCCACCTTAGGAGTTGAAGCTGTTGAAGACACAAAAGAGGATTCGATCTTTAGAGAAGCTTCTTTCTTGGTCGCAATGCAAAGTGCCTCCATGTATGTTGTTGGATCTTTACTCATTACTTTTGAGCAAAGACGAGGCTCCAAAGCCATAACAAATTTGCTCATCTTTAAGTGCTCCATTCCTGAGAGACTTTAAGGGACCGATGCTGCAGATGCCACAGCTCGTAAAGCTGCCCTTTCATACTTTGTCCATAAAGTTTCATATCGGATTGTCAATGCAGAGACCATCTCACCCTCTCCTTGAAAGAACTGGTCCAACTGCAACATCAAAGCATTTGGTGACTCCACAGTCCCAAATCTCTGCTTCATTGTTGCCACCACTTGGTCGCAGTCCTCCTTGGTAGGGTCCGGCAAGACCTCATGCCAACTCAAGGCTACACCTTCAAGAAAATCAGGCAAAATCTTCGCCCGATCCTTCATGGACCATCCAGAAAGCCGGCATCCTCGAATAAAATCCCAAAGATAAGACTCCGGGTCTTTCCATTGGGTTTGTCTGCAATCCCAAAGGCAATGCTGTACTGACTCAACTGCCATGTGACAACGAGGACAAGTAGGGTCAGCCCCGAACCTGGATCTCCACACGTTCACTGCAATCCCTCCATGAATAAAAAGCCAAAAGAAAAGAGTGATCTTTCTATTCCTGAGGGATTTCCAGAGCCTACGCGAAAAGTTCTTCCGCACAACTGCGGAAATCTAAAAACTATCCCAATGTGGCGCTTTGAAGGGCTCCAACCTCTACTGCTGAGCTGAAATCTCCGGGAATTTCTCATTGTATAGCGAAAGAAGGGAAAGCTCTTCTCTCGGTGTCCCTCATCAATCCATTCCCACTCTTCTTGGTCCCACTGCAAGAACCTAATAGGAGAGCCACCATACAGCCAGAGTCTCCAAGACCCCAGCGCAAGGAGAATAGGATCAGGGTCAAGATACCACTATGAATCCCTGCCACACTCCATGAATCCTGCAATCCTGATAGGCTGAAATGCAACCTCCAAAAGAATATCATCAGAAGATCTGATAAGTCTAACTCCCGACTGAACATCAAAGACAAGGGTATCCTCATGTGCATCTTGCAATGCAATGACCTGTAACGGAATGCCCGTCCCTGAGAATTCTCCCTATTAAGTGGACTCTGTAAGCGGCATGTCATCTGTGTCAATCCACTTTGGTAGAATGGCTACTTGTATCTGCTGTATCCTGAGTGCACTCCCTCTGAGGTGGCCAACTGCTAAAAGTCTCTGATCCTCTAGAAGTCTCATAAAGGCTTGCCAAGCGCCTACAGTAGAGGCAGGTCAGTAGAGGCAGGTCCCCTCTCCCATCTAGACCACTGCATATAATGTGATACTCCGAGTGGCCTGCCATGATGATTCAAAATCGAGTCATTCCACATGACTGGCTGTCTTTGAATCTCTTCATGAGAGGTGGGTGGAACTCTACGAAGTGTGTTTCTGAAGCAGCCCCAAGCTTTCAGAATAGCATCCATGAGAGGGGAAGTGTCAAGCAATAACTACTTAATTCCTAATGCAGATCACGGGAGCAGCACCATGAATATCCTCCCAGCCAACCTTGCTGAAGCTATCGAATAGACAGAGAAAATTTCGATACAAAATCATACGTGCCAATCCTTCTCTTCTCTCTCTAGCCTCAACAAGCCCCATCTCCCTAGATAGATCTAGATGCCACATGTCATCCATATAGGGCCTTCCTAATGCAACATTTCACCCCTCTCTTGGGATGCATTAAATCCTTTGCCCCTAGGCACAATCTTCGCATTAGGCCCTTAGCCTTAGATCTATCTAGTCTGGTGCTATCAACCCTCACCTAGGACCTTGACATTAATTCCCTCCCGATCATTTACATGAAGCGCAAACAAATATATTACAAAGATAGATCCTTTAAGGGAAATGTCGACTGATTCTTCCGAGGTCATGCTACTTCGGCTAGAGCGTAACAGGAAGGGGGGGATTTGAGATGGGCTGAAGTAAGGATCCATCTGCTGCTGTCCAACCAATCTCCCCCATGAGAAGGGGTGCAAGAATGAATGGTGCGTGAGAAAAAATCCTTTCAGGGCTCCTGTCCAGGCATCAATCCACGTACTACAAACTTGCAGAGCAAGGCCATACACTGCAAGCTCGGGTCAATAATATTGATACCCCCTTCTCCTGTGGGGAGAATGAGGGTCTCCCAAGCCACCCTAGCTACAACATTTGAGGTGCCATCTAATCTGCTCCATAGGAAGTTCCTGATAGGTCTCATGAGCTGAGCGATACAATCTCTAGATCTGCACCAACATGAGCAAACAAACCAAGCAGTGGCCAACAATACCTGGTTCACAACCACAACTTTGGATGCAAGGTCAAGTCTGGCTGAACTCCAAAAGATGAGTTTCCTCCTGATACTCTCCAACACGGGAGCGAACTGATGTGCCGGAGAGATGCCCAACCCAACTTGGCATCCTAGATATCTGACGAAGACTCCCCTTTGAATCCAAGTGAACCCTATGTCAATCCCCCAGACTGGAGTGTCCTCATCACTGATCCAAAAGCCATTGGATTTGTTCCAATTAATGTGTGCATCTGCTGCAATGTGAAACCATAGTCACAATGAAACGCGTTTCATTGGTAACAAAACGTTTCGAAACTTGCAACACGTTTCGAAACGTTTCATTACCAATGAAACCTGGAGTACCTTTACCTGTACTAACCTAAATAAAAAATATTAATATTTTAGTAAACTTTAGTTAAAAGTTTGAAATGTAAACTTTGTAACCTAGATTCTAGTCTCTATATTACTAATTTTTAAAGTTCAAAGCTCACACTCTAATTTAAATTATCTCTAGTCTTCTGTAACAACTAGCTAGTAACAACTTACAGACTAGTGTAATCCAAAATCATTGGGCATTATAGGCATTGTATGAAGGCATTTTGTGATTTTTAAGCTTAGTTTACATAGTTTCAGTATACTATATGTATGCAGGGCTTAAAATTTGCATTTATTAAGACCCAAATATACAAACTCAATATTTGAAACGCCCCCTATTTTTTTGAAACGTTTCACATTTCTAAGTATTGAAACGTTTCTTTGAACTATGTGCAAAACAAATCCAATGCTGTCCTGAATGAATTCAGTGTCTGTGGAGTGGCATCCAAAAATACAGCAGTGTCATCTGCCAACTCACTGTCTAAGAGCTCATCCTCCTGCCTCAGAGGAAGCCTGAGCCCTACGATTCCAGCTTGAGCTCTAATGTAATAGCTCATAGCCTCAGCCACAAAAAGGAATAAAAAGAGGGCTAGGGGGCAACCTTGATGGACTGATCTGGTAATCTCAAACCTGTCTCCCCTAACTCCACCAATAAGAACTTGGCTGTGGGCTGATCTGTAGAGGGCTGACACCCCTTTGATCCAAGCATCTGAGAAGCCAAAGCGAGTAAGGTGGCCATTATGCATGGCCCACTCCGAAGCCTCCCAAAATGAGAAGATGTTATCAAAGATGCTCCTGCCATGCACAAAACCCATCTGCCAAAACCCGTCTACGTATCATGGATAAGATCTGGTAGAAAGGGCTCCAGACGAAGGCTGATAGCTTTAGCTAGGATTTTGTACAAGGTACCTAGCAAGGTAATCGGTCTCCACTGAGACACTAAATTCTTGCAACCCCCTTTCATGGATAAGATCTCGTAGAAATCGCTGCAGACGAAGGCTAATAGCTTTAGCTAGGATTTTGTACAAGGTACCCAACAAGGTAATCGGTCTCCACTGAGACACTAAATGCCTAACTGCTTTGAATCCCTCATGCTCCGCAATTCGACTAGCCTAAGTGTCAAGTATTGAGACATAAAATGTGGACATGTCAAGCCTGATCACAATGGTCCTATAGTTTTTAGACTCACGGGATCCCCTACCTTATGATAGTGTTAAGGGTCTAGGTGTGAGAAAAACCGTTGCAAACTACTTTGTTAAAAGGCTTTGCTACGATTGGGGCCAAGGTGCTGCAATGTACTCAATGCATAGCCCCTCATGATCTTTGGCTCTAGGCCATTCTTTACCTTGAGGGTTGCATGTTTCATATCACTGATAGTGAAGAGTGAACAATAGATAGGACGAGGTAGCTATTAAAGGTTTCGTGTCAATTGGTGAGGGATGTCATAAATGGTGCATGCACATGTGAGCCAGATATGTCAGTGAGGGATGGGGACCTCTACTTTAAAAACTCTGCTAAAAGTCCTTGGAGCTACTGCTAAACAAAATGTTTAGTAATTTCACCTCATTTTGGTGAATGAAGTCCCTCTTCTTTCGACGGACTCGACGATGATATTCTTGTCGGGTCTTCGTCTCAGTCACAAGATGACGCTTGGTCTTGAATCTATGTTGACAACGCAAGGTCTTACACACATCATCATACCAGTAATTGCAGGGGACCAATCCAATGAGTGGCAGATGGGTGGATTTGGCGGTATGAAAAAGGGCTAAAGAGGGGTATCATAGAGGGAGCAGGTGATCATAGTGGATCTATCCTCTCATAGATGGTATCTATATCAACAAGCATAGTAGACAGGGCAGGCAGCATATGAGGGAGCTAATTTGCTATCAAAGTGGATCTCCCAATAGGTGATGTATGTATGATGGAATGTGTTTGGTGTTGGGAGTGGGATAGACCACCTAAAGAATAGTACCTATGGTCGGTCGAAGTCGTGGCAATGGGATGTAGAAATCTATGATGTGAGAAGCAAAAGCACGGGATCAGTCATCTACATTGGAACCTCTTTCCATGCGAAAACAAGTGAGCCCACTAGAAGAAGGCCATCTCTCCATACCATCTAGTCATGCATCCTGTCCATATCTATGAAAGAGTGCTTGTATGAGCTGACTAGGGCTCACCAACCTACGGGAACTTGGAGATACCTGCCAAATCTAGATACTTGGCAGTCTACAATCTTGGTGTTGAAGTTTCCAAGAAGGAGAGCTTCTGTACAGCTTGAGAAATCCATGATATGGCTGTATACAGTGATGTCTCACCCTTCTCTCAAAGCTTCCTAGTAAAATATGAGGTCTCTAGGGGAAAGTAGCAAACTATGATGAAAGTGTCTCCCTAATATATGCTCTTAGTCCGGATTTGATGTGTGGTTGTACCAAAACACAACAATAGGTCTCTGAAATGAAAGTCAGCTTAGCAAGGTACTCCGAAATGATGATAGTACTGTTTGACGTGTTGCAGCAGGTGTGGAGGTATTCCAAATGCAAAACCAGGCCTCGAAATGTATAAGGCAACTGTCCAAAGCACACCGAAATGCTCCAGCAGGTCACCACAATGAAAAACGGCTAATATAGAAGTGCTGGAAGCCTCAAAACAGCTCAAAAATGACTTTGTTGAAGGCGGATATGCAACAGCAGGACAGACACCTTGAGTTCGGCGATGCAAAGCTCCACACGTGCACACGAGTCTTGAGGGCTGTGCCAACCAGCTAGCTTTCAGGGCGCCACAGTTGCCTAAACCTCCACACGTGTAGGCGCAGCTTGCAGGAGCTGCCGACCAGCAAGCAAGGAGAGGAAAATCGGCACCTAAAACACTCGCATGAAGGCAACAAAGGAGGCAGCAGGAGATGAAGCGGTGGCTATGGAGGCAAAAACAGAAGCAAACGGATGAAGGAAGGAGGCAGAATTGAGGCGAGAATGAGCAAGCTGCATAGGAGAGGCGGCTGAGCAGAGTTAGGGTTTGGGCAAGGGTGACGAATTAGGGTTAGGGCAAGGGTGACGTGGCAGCTATAGAACCTGGCTTTGATACAAAAAGGCTTTCATTCATTCATCAAGTATGACAAGACAAGTGAAGTACAAGCCTTATATAGGCTACTCACTCACACACTAGCACCTAGTGCATATGGGATAAGTCCCATGATGACACGTGGCACTCACACATAGACTAATACTAGCTCACCTAGTACTACACACCAACACTTCACACCAACACACTCTTTGACTATGATATCTCCAATACATCTCTGAGGATGAAGAGCAGAGGGAGGCCTAGTGATCAACCAGCCTTCAAGTTGTTTACTACAGGGGCAGATCTACATCAACATAGAGAAGCCATTGGTGGGGCACTGAAGGAGAAGCAGATTATCTCTACTTGGTAGTTACTGCAGCCTACAGGAAGGCACCTGGCAGAAGAGAAGACTCTACATTCGTTGGTGCAGCATCCGAAACCATTTTCGATGCCTTACTTTCAGCCCTCGTAAGCTGCAGGTGTTGGTACAACTTTTGGCAGGTTTTATAATTGGATTTATACATCCGTCTATATTCTTTTGGCTGCACATCTGAGTGTATGCCTTCTAGATTGAAAGTGTTCTTTCATTACACTGATTTCAAAGTTGCACGATCAAATTCAGAGATCTCGCAGGCATGTCTAGCATATTTCTTCACCATAGCAGGGTTTTTTGCGGTGCAATTTTTTGCCACACCTCCAATGACAGGTTGTACTTGTCGAAACAGCCTAACCAACATTCCCAATCATTCGCATTCAAATCCCAAAGTTGTTTGGAAAGCCCCTGCGTCGTAGCAAATTTCTTAATATGTTCATCGCCGACACCGACTTTGTAGTGTTGGACAAAACCGCTTCCCTCCTCGGAAGTGTCTCCATCTGAGCTAGGGAAACTGAAGCTGGAACACGGAGTACGAGAAGGCTTCTTCCTAGCCCCTAAATGCTACACCCTTAAGGTTAAGGAGGGTTGCACACAGAGTGTTCCATGTTAAGTCGTATGAATTGGATATGCTCTGACACACCACAGATAGACGGTGTATTGAGGTTCTGAGCAACGGCCTGTCTTTATGTTTACAACTTACAATGTTCCTGCTCCACTTCATGATAGACTGAGAGAGCCCTAGTTCCAACAGGTGGTTGTTGCATGCTCCTTCAAAATGCAGGAGAAACCAATGCTAGGGGAAATGCAAAACAGCTCACTTCATTTCTCCTTAGTTTAAACATTTGCCAATACATTTCAGCATAGCCCTCCAGCTTCAAAAGCCCTGCACTTCCAATTCTAAGACACTAATAAACGTAGAACTTTTTGAGCGAAAAAAGGTACCTTAGCAACATCGCGAGTAAGCTTTGTAACTGAGGCTGAAAGAGTGTCCTTCTCTGTTGCAAGCTTGGCCTGCAAGAGGAATGCTTTTTGTAAGGACCCAAGAAAGAGATTTCTCCACCCCAAAAGGAAGCATTTACCAAACCTATGTCAATCATAAAACTAGCACACATGCAGGGAAACAAAAAGAATGGACAGAGTGAAACAGCCCACACAATTCACTAACTGCTGTGCCCACCTTAACATGCTAACATAGCCTCCTGAACCTCATTAGTAGACCACAGAATTTATAGCAGGAGTTACACTTCATAACTTCAGCTCATTTGTATCATGCCCTCATCAACCTCGTTAGTAGACCACATAATTTAGCAGGAGTTCCACTCATAATATAAGCTCATTTGTATCAAGCTGCCGTGGTGCATTTGAGGGAGCTGAGATATAAGAGACGAAAGGGGGTGAGAGTTTTCCCACGCAAGGCTCTTATGGCCTGGCTTCAAGCTTTTCCAAAGAGTTGCACGGTATGGTTGTGTGAGAGGACTTGTTATGCAAGAGGCCCTTAGCAATACATCATTTGACTATCTACAAGATAGCAGCAGCCCATCTTGCACAGTTCTGTCTTATACGAATGAAAAAAGAATAAGGACCTGTATAGAAGACTGGAACTCTGAAAATTTCACCATGTAAATTTTAAAACTGTCACAACGGTGATGTGCTCGCTTGGTCCAAAAGAAAAAATCCAGATCTTATATCATGTTATAGTGTTTTAACCACAGAGGGATCATACAGTGACAAAGTACACGTCTAGGAAGAAGAAAGTAGATGTTTGGTCTAAACAAATACAAAGAACCCGTTCTTCCGGACTCTTTAAGAAAGCTGGCAACAGGTCACTAAGATCTAAAAGTGCAAGTTAACAAGGTCTAGACCTTCACGTTGTAAGGCCAGCCCTTAAAAACAAAGCCAAATTTATGTGGTTTAGTTGCATGACCTGAACAGTGACACCTATGTAAAGGCTAAGAAGGCCTTGTAGTATTCAGGAGGCAAGCAGGTAGCTGGCTGCCCTTTGGGACGTGGCATACAAGCACATCATTAGTGGCTGGCAGAAGAGTCACTTGTATGTAAGTCTATTTTTAATGAAATAAATTGCATGCTTAAAGCTTGTAGCATTGTGTGTAAGTAGATAATCAATAGCTTGAAAATATTTAGTTCTGTCCGATTCACACACACACACACATACTGTGTTGGAATAGACCAGTTACTGCCCCCACCTGGTAGTCCTCATATGAGGACATGGGATCAGGACCCATAGAACAAGAACAGTACAAGGCATACAGCAAGAAAAAGAAAAAATCTCACTCTGCTAGCTTTGCCAAGTCTATGAGTACTACCATCTTGCTCATGGCATCCGCCGTAGCCATGGGCTTCAAGCCCATTCCTATGATCACCTTCCAAATCTTCCTTGCCACTCTATGGCTCCATATCTTCACCTTCCATAACAAGAAACCGCTCCCATCCAAATAAGGTCCCCACAAATAACAGTAGCTCTGAGATCTCCTGCAGAATGTGCGCACACATAGATTAAATATACACATAGTATTAGAATAGCAAAAGCCCAGGTAGAGGAGGGGTAAGAGCAAGCTGTTGCCATAGAGGCCCCATGCAAGGGCAACCAAGTCCAGGCATACAAGGATCGGTAGAGAACAGAAACAATAGAACAATGCATAAAGTACCTATAGCCTATAGGAGCAACTTTAGGACAATGCATAAAGTACCTATAGGAGCAGGCTAAGAAGGTAGAGACACAAGTTCAAGACGTGACAAGAAATAAAAGGCTCAAAAAGTGGAAAAGGAGACCTCTACAAACACCTTTGCCATGTGCAAAAATATTTGCAATATTAATACAGACAAAATTCAAGAGAAATCGCAAATGAGGAGACTGGGGCTTTGGGACAAAATTTTAGTCTACAAAAAAGTATGAGATCTACACAAATGGGTGATTGAAGCCACGAGAGAGCAATCATAGTTGCCCCCTATGTAATGAATTGGACTACTGGCCAACTCTTCAGGAGAGCCCACAAGCACCAAAAAAATAACATTATGTGAGATCTCACCATTGCCCTTGAACACTGGAGAAATTCCAAGCACTCCAAGAAAATGAGGCTAACCTTAAATTGACTTTGCCTACATTAAGGCTCATGACGAGATAATAAAATGGAGCTGTCACCGGTTAAGACCAGGTAGCTTAAGAAAACGAGGCTAGCCTTAACAAATGAAAATTGCCTACATTAAGGATCGTGACAAATAATAAGAGGTAGCAGTCACTGGAGGGAGCAGTCACCCGTTCAGACCCAGGTAGCTTAAGTAAAGACAAAAAGGAAGGCCAAGTGGTAGGAGAAGACCACAAACAGGTCCATGTCAAGGCCACCCATGAGGAGGGAAGGAGAGCAAAGGGAATAACTCTTACAAGTAGAAAGACTTGAGCACACCACAGTAGTAGGTGTGAGTCGAGGAACATAAACACACAAAAGGCTACTCTTAGCAAGAAGGATTAGATTTCGAGCAAACTTTTGAACCAATGATCAAAAGGAAGATGCATTGTATTGACAAGTAGTCTAATTTATCTAATGACAGCCACCAGACTAGACATCAGTTATGCAGTAGGTCGGATTTATGACAAATCCATGTGAACAGCATTGAAAGCTGGTAAAGAGAATCTTCAAGTACCTCAAATGTACAACAGAGCATTGGATTTCATATCTAAAAGATACAGGTCAAAAGCCACGTCTTGCTTAACCAAAAATTGCATAAGATGATCAAGCACGAAGCAAGACATTGTTATTTTATCAACAATAGAAGCACAATATCTCTTTATCTAAGTACACATGTGAAGCAATATGGTCTGAGTAGGATTCTAGATGAGCCAGGTTCAACCAAGGGGAAATTCCTCTAATCTTTTGAGATAATGTGAGCGCAATTGCTTTAGCAAAAATAGATCATGGGAAAGCTAATTGTCCATTTAGCATCAAAAAACTGAGAGGAGAAGAATTGGACCTATAAACTATTTTTCTTAAAAGTCAGTTGACATACCTATTCACGAAGGCATAGCCAAGAGCAAATCTTGTAACATCCAGAGAAAGTTTGTGTATCATAGACGTGAGACTTTCAGCTAAAGTGGAAGTGTTAAAATTGTTAGTATTAGAGTTTCATGATTGTACATCGGTTAATATGATGGTTGACTTATTGACATATGAGGTATGGGGACTTAACCCCAAGATCCACTTGTATATAAAGCTTTTCATTTCTAAACAGATATACGTTAGTAGATCATTGTGTGTGCTCTCTTAATATGGTGTGATCTACACTTCTCCCTCCACTTTCTCCTTGTTTTCTCATGCATACAAAGCTAGAGAAATGCTCTCTTAATATGGTGTGATCTACACTTCTCCCTCCACTTTCCATTCTCATGCATACAAAGCTAGAGAAATGCTTTTATGGTTTTCCAATCTCAACATTGCCTCCTTGCTTACCTCCATGCTCTACTCGCCCCCTGCCTCCCTTGCATCTCTCCTCCCCACACTGCACTTTTCGCCCCCCCTTGGCCTGCGGCTGGTCATGGGGACCGTATTGTGGTGAACTTTTTTCTAGTCTGGCCAGAGGGGCTCTCATGGCAACTCCCACAGCCGTTCGGATTTCCCTCTCCCTAGAGGATAAGCAACAATCCCTTCTCATGATAGAGCTGGTGGGCCGTATTGTTGACCTCACACCCGCCCAGAGAGAAGTTCGTGATTGGGCCCCCGTGGAGGAGCAATTCAGATGGTAGGTGATCATCTAAGGGTATCTCTGTGTGTTTTAGCAACCCACAAATGATGATTATCTGTAAATGTTGGCCTATTGTGCCATGTCAAACATAAAAATGAATGCAGCTTATACAGTACATTCTACCCGAGCATATCAATAGCAGGACTGTTTGGGGCATAGCATCTTTAGGAAGCAGTAGACTTTGTGCACCCGTGTACTTCACAAGCCAAAGAAACTTGCAGTGGCAGGTTTGGGATAGTAGACTTCACGTCACAACTTGAGCAGAGCATCCCTCTTCAGGTCATAGCTCTCCTATGGGATAGTGGAGAGGACACTTTGGTCTTCAATGTGCAGTCTAGAGGGAGGTTGGTAAGATGGGGAGGATTCTGATGTGACTTTTCATGCCCACATGGAACCAATCAGAGTTGGGGGCTTTGTTGAGCAGTGTTATTTTGCTTCTGGCTGGTATGTACCCTCCCATGGAGATTTCGAGACCTTTACGGAGGAGTTCAAGAGTAGAAAAGTCGTTCTCATCATCTTGCCTTTCTATCCATGGAGGGATTGCAGTGACCCAGCGGAGGAGCATTTTTGGAGCTGACCCCTCTCGTCTTGGGTGCTTTGCAGCTACTGAGTCTATTCAGCACTGCCTGCGGCAGAGCAGACAGGCCATTATCATTTGGACTGGGATTGCTGTGCAGATTTTCCTCCTCCCCTTGGATCCATGGCCTGCTCTCATGTACTGGGCTTAGATCTTCTATGAGAGTCAATAGTTCCCTTGGGCTATCTTGGTCAACCCTAGGGTGTTTTGCACACTTCCAAGCTGTGCCTTTCTCGGTACAAACTGCCAATGCTTCGTTCATAGCATTTGGACAGATACTGTACATACTCTGATGGCTATCTTGGTCAACCCTAGGGTGTTTTGCACACTTCCAAGCTGTGCCTTTCTCGGTACAAACTTGCCAATGCTTCGTTCATAGCATTTGGACAGATACTGTACATACTCTGATGGCTATTTGGTCTAGGATGCCGGGTTTCTAGGTCCGTTTTGACCAAGGGAACTATTTTTCTCAGAGATTGGAAAGGCTGTCCTTTCTTTTCTAGGACCATCACAGACTTGATGTGGCATTTCCAGCAGTCTTAGTTTTAATTTGTTCAGACTTTGTTAGTGGTATTTTACCACCAGATTTTCATGCTCTGCATGATGTATTTCTGCCTTGCGTTTCCTCTCTCGTCCAGGTGCGCACAAGGGTCCAAGATCATAGACTCAACCCAGCCACCAAGCTCGAGGGAGAGCCCTACCCTATCTCCCTCATATTTCTTTCCCGTCCCCACAATGCTTCTCCCCATGATTACCTTCCCTTTCTCTATCCCATAACTGATAATTCGCCCTTCTTCTCGTAGGGGGGACACAGATCTGAGGCTACAGAGCTCCCTCACTAATTGATGGGGACATTCAAATGCACCAAAACACAAATTCTGCTAGCTGATACTATGAGTAGCTCACCCCGAATAGTCTGAAGACAGATGGATAAACAGTGCACCGAAGAGTGATCTAATTGAACCATTGCTGCTCAAAGAGGCAAGCGAGTAGTAGATAACAGTAGGACTTTCTGCTAAATAACGATTAGGGGAAAGATGTAAAGGCACATCCATGACCTGCTCCATGGTCAGGTGCTCTGTTTTTGTTATTGTTACGTTTGGATTTGGGAATATGTCTGAGTTCTCTGAGATGCCTGTCTGGCATGGCGTTGAGGCCATCACTAGAGGAAGACGCTGGCACCCTTTACAAAGGGTCTTAGCACATCAGGAGAGAAAGATGGGAATGCATGCATTCTTGTGATTAAGTTCACTTCCTAGAGGACATAGTCAATTTTCTCGCCTAATAATCTCACACGGCTATATAGGCCTTGATTTAGGATGTCTCGTTCTAAACCCGTTTATCCCACGCTATTCCCATTCTTGGTTGACGAATTCATGTGCTAAAGCCGCAGTTGGGCTGTACAAATGGTCTCCTTCCAAACCATCTTTGCAAAAAGGCCTCCATGTGGGCAACAAAGTTTTCATACTTCACCCTCCTCCGACTTCGCAAAAAGGCCTCGCTTCTATTTGTTCGGAGTTCATACCCAGCAATAACTGCAGTTCCCATGCATAAACGTATGCCACCCTTAGACATTATATTAGCAGCGTTGTCGGCCTTGTCGCCCCGCCCGCCAGTATTGATACGTGGAAAAACAGAGTAACATAAGGAGCTTCGCTCATTCACAGAGTTTCATTAGCCAAGACAAAGGTTAGCATACGCTAGAGGTACCACAAGCGGACCACGATGCTGTCTTCAGCCTACGGAACAATTCGCAACATTCTTCTTTTTTCCCATCTTGAATGCTACTAGTGTACATCTCTCGCGCATGCTTGTTGTTTGTATTCCGTCTTTTGTGCTCATATGCAGACACAGAGCGAAGGTGAGGCGAACCAATACGCCTTTAACAAAATTGAGGACCGTAAGATTGGCAATTGAGTATCTTCCTAACCTGCTCATCGAGTGCGAGAGAGAGGCGAGCGCTGGTCTCTTCCAGGGTCCTCTCTAGATCGTGAACGCGTTCCTGCAAGTTAAAAATGGTTTGCTCCCTCTCTGTCAAACTTTTCCGCAGCTTGCCCGATTCTGTCTCCAACATCGACAATCGCGACGACGAAGCCATGGCAGAAATCTTTCTCGCAACGTCGAGTTGCTCATATGGATCAGTCGGCAGCACGGCAAGCAACTCTTCAGGCAAATCCGAATCTGCGGCGCCTTCCATTTCATGGTAGCTTATCATCACGCTAACATTGACGGAAATCTGGGAAAGGAGCGACATTTTTCCAGAAGGTGTCAAGCGATTTTACGCTCTGAGGACGAGCAGCAGCCAAAATGAAGTCACGACGACAAGGTACGGCGTGCCATGCAAAATGCAAAGCTTCCAAATGCAGAGCATGCAGGGGGAAGGAAATTGGAATGAGAGAGGAGACACTGATAAAATCTTACGCTGAAAGCTGAAACGGGAATCGTGAGGATGCAGAGAAAGCAATTAGTTGAAAGCAAGACAGGGTGTCTTTCCGCTATCAGAGAGACGTCAAAAGTTGAAGATGATCCGCCATAGCCAGGACCTTGACGTGCACACCAATAGCCATATGAGAGAGACGACGTTAATTAAATTTTCTAAACTTTTTAAATAATTGCCTTGTCTTTATGTCTTTGTTGTGCCCTCCCATAGAGCCCCTCCCTTGGCCAGCCTCTCTAATCGCCACATGGCTGTGTGCCGTGCCGCGTCGTGCCGGGCAGTGCAAGTGCTCCTCTATAGGGCCAACTAGAACCGGGCAGGCAGCAGTGAACGGTGTCGGGCAGAATCTCGTTCCAAGCCTGTGTGCTGCCTGCCTAACAAGAAAGGAGGGAGAGAAACTACTTTTTATAGTGTGCCACATGGCTCAACGAGAGGGTAGAAAGGGGGTTTGGTTCCACTATGCTGCCTGCCTAACAAGGGTGCATGCTTGGGTGTGTGAGTTTAACAAATAAATAAATAAATGAGGTCCGTCCCCTCCATGCATTGCTGCTATTCGGATCTACATCTTCCGAAGACAGCCTCGCACGTACCCAAGGTCCTCGTAGACCCCTAACCTTTTGCTTCGAGGTGACATGTCGATAGCACCTAGCCAACCCACCGTCATGTCCACCACAAACATTCTACGGCTATCGCCATGCAATGTTCCCTCTGAAGGTCCACTAGTGTCCACCGCTTACAAGCTATCTGACATCACCCTGCAAAGGTGGTGCTGCATCACTACTAGCAATGGTATGGGGACTTCCTCTTAAGGTAAAAATCTTTGAGGCACCAACCTTCAAGGCTTCCATAGTTGCCCTTGGACCCCTGAACAAGGCAAAGGGTGAGTGGCGACGTGGGAGTGTTAAACCCTCTCACATTCTTAAGGAAGGTGTGCTCATCCTTAAGAGGCCTACATGTGGGTGGGAAGGATTCAAGCAAGCCTTGTGGGTGGGTTGTGGAAAACAAAATTTGAAAAAAACTTAATGCTTTCTATTTGCACACTTACTTTCAAGGAGTTCAATTGTGGTGCTTGAGGGGACAACATTAGCTTCCACTCTGGTTGCCCTTCGGACTTGCTAAAAAGCTCAAACCCTCTTGCATGTTCATGGGAGATACGTGGATCCTGTACAAGAGGGGGTAACACAAGAGGTATGCTTGTCCTCTGCTAGACAAGCCTACACTCACAAAAATGTGGGTAGGTAGAATACGAGCCACCATGTTGTTGGCTTTACCCAAAAGAAAAAAGCACAAACATCTTACCATGAGTTCTTAGCACTACCCAAGGACTCCAAGTTCCCACCCACTCTCATGCCCACAAGAATTTGCCTCCCTTTGAAATTCTTAAATTTTAAGTATCCAAGCATAAAAATAAGATTATGTCTCTTATTTTATTGAACTAAAATAAAGTAAAGGTTAGACACTTAGGCTTGTCCACATCGGATAAAGTAAAATAACTAGTTCACTAAAACAAGTTGTCAACATAAATAAGCTCTTAAAACTTCAACCCTTCTCCAAAAGGCAAGGCCGACAATGTTCACAATCACCTATACATGGCTAGTCTTTCCCTATGTTTCGTATCATTTGCTCAGATATGGCTAGTCTGTCCTTGAGTTCTCTATCATTTTGCTCAAGGATGTCACCCTCTTTAGATATGCCTATTTCTCTATTTGCTCATAGAAGTCTCTCTCTATATGGTTATTTCACATCATGGGTTCCATCTCAACTATGCAAATTCACAAGACATGCTCTATATATTTCTCATCCCAAGTTCCATCTTAAAACCATGTAGTTATACAAGACACAAACAATGACATGTAGAAATTATAAGCAACATCTCAATGTTGCCTTCCCTCTAAATGTCTGCCCTACCTTGCCCTCAGCATCATTGTAGATGCATATCCTCCCACCACCAATCAAGGAAAGAAAAAAACATACTCTGAATAGTTTCAACTCATCACTTTTGTTGCCATGCCCATTGCTTGTTGAAGACAAATGCAAGGTGCAATTTAAAAAATAACAATTTTGAGGAAGCCGCAGTAGCCCAGTGGTAGGGCGCTAGCCTTCCAGGGCTGCGGCCCTTGTTCGATCTCCATAGGGGGTAGAGGTAGGGCGGCTGCCCCTCGTAGCCTCAACAGTGTGTGTGAGTTGGGTGGGTGAGTTGTTTTATTAAATTTAAAAAAAATACCCCATATGATTGATTCATCGTACTACCTATGAAGTACAAGTGCATTATCTCAAAGGCTCATCTACACCTCTTACACCTTAGACAAATAATTTGGCCAATCAAGAATGAGTTGCCCTCATAATATGCACAAGCTTCATCGTGTCATATTAAATTCCTCACATAGTCTATTTTAATCAAAATCTCTCTTTTCTCCCAAAAGAAATTGCAAAATAGTGAGCTTCGTTTTCCTAAAGTAAGAAAGTTTCTCCTATGAGGATGTTTTTCAAAGGATGCATGATGATATGAGTATGGTGGATGTACACTTGTCCCCACCTCTAAAGTTACTTTGTGGGTTATACCTTATTGATACAAACGATGTGGTATGTTAGCCAAATGAAAAGCTACTTAAACATAAAGGTAATGTAATTCCTTTGCATGTATATGGTTTTATGAAGTTTCACTCTTCTTTAAATCTAAAGGGGAATCCATTGAAACACATGCACAATTGTTCTTTATATGCTTTTACAAAAATGTGGCATATGCTCCTTCTTTACGTTTTCCATTTTTGGCATATTAGCAAGTAGCTTTTGAAATAGCTTTTTCTTGGAAATAGTGAAAATTGCAATGCTTTAGCATATACCACTCGTTCATGGATAATGAATAATGAATATAGTGACACTTTATTCCTTTTGCACGTATATAGCTTTTTGAAGTTTCGCTCTTCTTTAAATCTAAAGGGGAATCCATTGAAACACATGGACAATTGTTATTTAGATGCTTTTACAAGAATGTGGCATATGCCCCTGCTTTACACGTTACCACATCCTTGATTACATGAATATCAAGTAGCTTTTGAAATAGCTTTCTCTTGGAAATAGCCAAAATTGAAATGCTTTAGCATATACCACTGGTTAGACTTGGATGATGATTGAAGAATATTGTGATACCTTCTCTTTTGACTCATAAAAAATTATTTTTGTATGGTTCTTCATTAGCAAAGTAAGATGAACCAATATTATCCTATTTAGCTTTGATAAGCATGCTTATTACTTGGCATATCCTACTCTACCATGTGTAGGTGCATCAATTGTGGCTAGTAGCTAATGAGTAAGCTACTAGGCACAGTGAAGTGTAGTGAAGTATAGCTATACGACATTCTTTGTTCCAAGCTCTCTTAATCCATCCCATATTTGTGTCCTCTGTGTGCTTTCTTTTGCATTCTTGAAATGTTATCAATGACAAGGCTTCTCTAGCTAGAGAACTGTGGCTAGTTCTCAAGCTTCAAACATCTCACAAAAGGGAATGAAAACTTGGGACTTGTTATGGTCTAGAAATCGTGATGTGAGTTTGGTAAATTATTCAAGGCTAGATGCCCTTATCTCTAGAGCTCCAAAAGATGAAGCTAAGTTCTATAGCAAAAGTTGTCAACTTTTTGGCCTGCCCTGGTGGGTAGGTTATAGGAATGGTTCGTGTTCTTCAAAGGTAAAGTAATTGAAATGATTTTCTGTGTGGGTTAGCCACGTGGAAAATTGTCATTGGGTTCATGCTATCGTAGGTCTTTTCCACATAGTCTATAATTATTGGCTCGACTTTTGCATGGATTTAATAACGGCATTTAGAAGAGAAGTTGATGATGCACCGTCTCACTACATGGTGCGCGGGAGCTCCAGCGAATTCTTCTCCTGGAGATTCATGGCACCTTTCATGAGAGATGTAAATTTGTGGCAGCTCCTCCTTGAATCTCTAGTGTCTTCTACTGAAGGAATGAGGAATATCTGGTTGCATGGGCTGTTCATCCAGTCTGCTAGAAGATCATGTATTCAAGATGCGGATTTGGTGCATGCCTCGATAATAAAAGAAGCACAGAGGGCCAAATCGGTTTACGCTGCCTATAAATTGATCCTAAATTTCATGAACCCCATCATTTATGTTCGAGCGCTTGCAGCTTTCTTTCTTCTGTGTGAAATGGCAAATATTGAGAACGTGCATGAGGCGATGGATACAGAGACTAATGCATTCAGGCTTGGTAAGATGTCATGTTGTTGAACTTCACTTCACATTTATCTTCTACTTCCATGAAACTTTTCTGTGCACCAGCGAAAGTTCCAACGATATGTTGCATGCTTTCTCGATCTCTACGCTCAAGTGAAGCAAAGCATCTTCTATTCGTCACTATCAATGTCTTGAATAGATCTGCTTGTGTGTGGGTCTCAGTTAGTATCTACGTCTCCAAAGAGTATTGCATCTTCTCTTGGACTTGTTGAAGGGCATTCAGCGCTATCGTTCGCATGCAAGACTGCCAGACCTGGTCTATATGCATGGTGCTCGTGAGATATGCTCTGACGCAGTTCTGCATGTGTGGAATTTTCTTTCCTTATGCCACTCTTACCTTCACGCATCTCTGTGGTATAGAGTTGCGACTTTTGTTGAAGGTCCCTCAGCGGTTTCGTTCGCATGCAAGTCTTGCAGACTTGGTAGATATGCGCAGTGCTCGTGAGAGATGCTCTAACGGAGTTCTGCATTTGTGAAATTTCCTTCCATGTGCCAGTCTTATCTTCACGTATCTCTCTATTGTAGATCTACGTCTTAACTTCTTACCTTTAATGCACTTCGTCTTACCTTTGACGCTAGCATGCACGTATTGCAGACCTGTACAATATGACGAGCTAACAATTCCTTTGATGCAGAGCTAGCTAAACGTTACGGGAAAACCAGAGTCATGGAAGGTGAAGATGAGAGCGGAGGTTATCTCTCTAGTATAATTTTTAGTCACCTTATCAATTGCATTGAATGTGACCTTTCGAACCTCTGCTTTGCCAAAAATTATTGAAATGATTTGCTGATTGATTGTTTGTTTTACAGATTCGGCTACCTCTGCCAAGGTGCATCGTGCTAAGGTTTCTCACACTATTTCACTACAAGGCATAGGCCCTTTTTCGATGAAAATACCGACGCTTTTTACATAAATTATTTTTTTAAAATGGGCACAAATGTCGTTATTAAAGTCGTTAAAAGCGTCTAAAAAGAACCGTCGCTATATAGCGACGCTGATAAGCATCGCTATATAGCGACACTGATAATCATTGCTATATAGAGACACTGGTAAACGTCGCTATATAGCGACACTGGTAAACATCGCTATATAGCGACGATTAACAGAACTAAAAAAAAAGCATTAGTGGGGCTAAACAGGGCCATAGCAAGCCCTGTTTTGCCCCACTAATGCTTTTTTTTTTGTAATTACAAAAAAAAGTTTTTTATTATAAATTTCCCTTACGAAAAGGGGGATACAAAATCGCTCAAATGAAATGATCGAGCAACAAAAGCATATACATGTCAAACATATACAACATTGTTTGTTACAAAATTACCCTTTCGAAAAGGGTGATATAAAATTGCTCAAACGAGCGGATATACAAAATGACATACATGGCGAAGTATATGCAAACTGCTACTACTACTACTACTACTACTACTACTACTCATTCGAATCGTCCTCGTCTTATTGGCCTGATCCTTGGTCCTCGTGAGCTGCACCTTCTCCCTGATCCTCATCACGTAAGTCTGATCCCTGGCCCTAGTGATCGCTCGCCTCCGGTGATGGGACGCTCGAGCTTTGACCCTAAGAGTGAACCATATAAATTGAAAATTAGATTGAAACTTAAAGAATAAAACAATTTAAAAAGTGAGATTACAAGTAGGAGTAGACTTATATCGTGCGAGCAGCCACCTCAGCCCAATCAACCGTCGCTCCCATTGCCTCTTGCTCAATAAACCACAGCCTTGTTCCTATGTGAAATGCGCGTCGCGTCTCTGCATCTGTAGGAAGACGACCCATTGCCGCTTACTGTGGATCCAATTTACGAGAGTTAGAGTTAGATAAAGTGCATGTAATATGTAGTAAAACAAATAGAACAATACATTAAATGAGAAGAAGTAGAGTTACCATGGTTGCCTCGAACGCCAACCGTCCGCCTGCACCAAAGTGCGAAGTACCTACGATGTCCAGCCGTCTCTTCGCAGCCCTCCTTTGACCCTCGAACATTTCGGGATGGTCCCTATTCTGCTTCTCGAAGAACTTTCAATCAGCTTTGTCTGCCCAGCTGGGTTTAGCCATCCCCTTTGCAATGGAAGTATGCAAGGTTGATCTATGATGCTTCAAGACGAAACCCATGCGCTCTCGCATATAATTCTCATTAAACTCCCAATTTGGCAGGTTAGGGTATTTTTGTTTTAATTCATCGATGACCGCCTGCTTCTTTTGGTCATATTGATACCACCAACAATCGGTAGCAATGCCGCTCTTGAAGTGATGGCTCATCAACCGCCTCATGTTGGCCATCACTACTTTGCCCTTTCTATCTTCTATTATCTCTCCGACAGCCGTGATTTGATAGGAGAGATCCTCTGATGAGTAAGGAGGATTGATGGTAGCAGAGTCAAAAGGAGTGGAAGCTGTGCGAGTGCTTCCAGAGTGAGGAGTAGCAGTGGGAGTAGGAGAGGGCAAGGGACCTGATTGATACTGTCTCTCCGAAGTGGAGACCTATAGGGATGTGAGTTTGCTAACTCGTCTACATCTCCCGAGTCAGCACAACATAAGCGGCCCCTCCTACTCTTCCTTCCCTTACGAGAGGCACGCGCAGGTGATGACCCCTCGGTCGAAGGGACACGAGGGGACGGCTAGGCAGTAGGTCCAACCGTCATTGTAGGGGAGGGAATTGCTAAGGTCCTCTGAGATAGCAGAGAGAAGAATCTCGCTACCTCCTCATCGGTCATCTGCGCTACAAACTCATCGGGACTCCCGACAAAGCCATGCACGACTAGCAAAGGAGTTCCTTGAGGGGTAGTCGCAATGCTATGTCCGAGAGGAGTCGGACCAGGGGTAGTTGTAGTGCTAGGTCCGAGAGGAGTCGGGCCAGGGGTAGTCCCCTCAGGTGTCGCCTGAGAGGAATCAAAGTCCTCTGGAGCACATAGATCGTGATGTCTCCTCTTGCGAGGCTGTCCATACTCGTCGGACATGCGACGTGATCCTATGTCTAACATAGACACAAACACGAAAACAAAAGACATTTAAAAATTAAATTAATTAATTAAAATAAAATAATTAAAAAAGATAAAAAAATAAATTATTTTATTTTATTTTAAAAATTAAAAATAAATAAAACTTAAAATAATATTTAATTAGAAATTTATTTAATATTTTGAGTTTGAAAATCATTGTAATTCTCATTTTTTATTTTTGATTGTTTTTCAGAAAACTATGGCTTCCAGTTTTGGTTCCAAGGTGTCTTTCAAATACTTTGAACATGCTTGGTATTTTATGGAGCGCAAATCAAAGTATTTTTTGGTGATTACTGTAGAGAATGTATCAAGCGTGAAATATTCTACAGAGGCAGTAAGAAATGGTGGCATGGTCTCAAACATCAACATTAAAGAAAACAATTTGATAGAAGTTGTGTGCAAAGGAAAGAATGATGAGGTGGTTTACAAGTTACGAATTAGTCACAAGCACTTCTTGAGGCCCTTACCAGATTCAATTGAGGGATCCCAAGAATTACTTAGTGCCTTAGAAACATTGAAGAAAATGTGGTATGCATTTCCAAGTGGTGGTGTTGTACCTTTAGCAGCAGTAAGTGCAGCAGTAAGTACGCCATCTATAACATATAACCCTCAAGTATCGCCAATATCTGTGGCGATAACTACAGTAACTCCGGCAAGAGTAATTACAGTATCTCCAACTATACCTACACCATCGACTGCTGCAATTATAGGAACAAGGAGTGATCGTGGAGCAGATTCAAGTTCTACAGCTATTCCCAGAAAGAGAGCAAAAATAACTCCTACTCCACATGCAGATCGTTCAAGTGCAGGTTATTTAAAACCAGGCGAAAAATTAGATAGCGATGAAGAGGAGGATCCATAAGAAGAAGATACAAGTCTCGAAGACTTTTCTATAAGTGTGGCAGACTTACATCCTCCAGAGGATGAGGGATACATTTGGGGATTTTCACAATTCAGCGTGGCCACAATGCTTATTGATCGAGCTTCGTTGTTCACAAATCAAAGAAAGTTAGATAAGACATTTGCACGCAAATTGTATGAAGATATGAGGAAAACAAGAACTCCAGTTGCCACTAATATGACTCTTCATCCTATGGCATTTAAGAGACTTCAAGAAGATGATCCTACATTGCCTGATGTCACATTTCAAAAGCGCGTGGACTTTCTTTATGCTTTTGAGAACTTTAGAAGGAGTGACTTTGTTCGTGGAGAGGCTTTGTACCAAAGCCGATATGGGACTGACATCGAGAAGAGATACATGCTGGCAAAGAATAGATTCTTGGAAAGATGCAGGTTTGAGCCCATTGATGGGCAACACTTTTGTGAAGCTTACAGAATCGCCCTTGATGAGGGAAGAAAAGGAAACTTGCCACAGATTGAGTGGATGGAAAAGTTTCAATGGGTCATTTGTCATATATGCATATTTAATGATGACTCGAAGTACATTCTAGAATCAGAAAGGCTGAATTCTGCTCCATTTAGGTTAAAAAAAGCCTCTTCTCTTTCTGAGATCTTGATAAAGGCAAGGGAGTTATGGATGGGCTGTGGAAAGCCACAAATAGTGAAGGGTAGGAGACCTACATCTGAGTACATGGCAAAGAGGACTCGGTTCTATAGATGCTGAAAGCTGTTGTAAGCAATACGCAAGGCATACCAAGTAATAAGGTTGAGGCAAAGGATTTGAACACCGCCATTGCAAGATACAGGGATGTTACTTGGATTGTCTTCCACGAGGACTCAGTGTTTCAGAGCATCGTGGATGTTTGCCAATCATATGAAACAGGGAAGATATCCTTTGAGGCACCAAAGCACATTGGAACTCAGAGGAAAGAAATAAAGAAACCGATGTCTATTATTTGGTGGAGAGCATTAAGGTTTGTTCCAGATGCAATAACAGAAGAAGTATGCAAGAAGATCCTAAGTGGTGACTGCTTCTTTGGAAAGAAGAGCAAGCATAGCAACTTGGATGAAGTGGTCACCCAAATGATTCAAAGTGAGGCTGCTCTCTTGGCACTATTATTTTTATTGAAATCTGATGATGAGTTAGCTGGCAAGTCAATTGATGTGGCTAAGAAGAAAGCACTTAGCCTAGGTCAACTCCTTGATAAGACATGGGCTAGAAAGTGGTTGGCTTCAATGGATGCAAATGCCACACCAACAAAGGATCTAAGAGCTAAAATGCCAAAGGTTGTTGAGACAAAATATATGGACATCAAGAAAAAGGCCTTGCAGTCCACTACCCAAGGTAGAGCAATTGGTGGTTTAGATGATGGTTCTCCATTCAGCTTCTCCTATGATATCCTGCTATTAGAGAATGATACAAAATTTGCACACATCAATGGCATTGATACAGAGCATTTCATAACAATGAGCGGTCATGCTTGGGAGAAGCCATGTGTATTTTTCATAGATGAATTGCAAGACCTTGCAGTGTCACGGATAGTTGAACTTGTGCAGTTTATCATAGAAGGTCCTATGGCAGATAAGAAAAGATCAACGTTGGTCCTGTTTGTGACAAAATCATAAAGGGATGCCTTGTATGCGAGTTTGACATCTGCATTTGGGTATTTACTTTCAAAAGTATACCATGGTATAGTCCTACGTAATCATATGACTGTCTTAGAAGGCACTGCCATTCAAGTCTTGCAGCCTTTCTTGATGTGCTTCTTATCCAGGGGTGGTGGCAATCTAATCCAAATTCCTTTAAGGACTCTCGAGCTTCATTACTTTGAGGAAAATAAGGTTAAGCTTGATGCAACAATGGTGGATTACAGAAAGCCGATAGATCCTGATGTGATACTAGAGATGACAAAGAATTTACTGAATGATGGGTGGGAAGTAGCATTGTATCGAATGGGTTTTGTTGCTGAGAAATTGCTACGCCAAGGTAGAAATGTAAATGTCATTGATACCCCCCATCAAATTGAGTTCTTTAACACATATTACAGTTGCACTACCTTCTTTGAAGAGGAAAATGTCAAAGAAGAGGGTAGTGAGTCTGAGGGTGATGATTCTAGGTCAGGTGATGATGAGGATGAAAGCTCTGCATCCGATGACTTACGGCAAGAAGAAATCCGCACAAAGAATAAGGGTGATCAATTGTCAACTAGAGTCAAGGAGATTCCACTCATCATACGGGAAGGCTCGCGGCAGCAAGAAGTAGTAGTACAGCACGTCACAGGAAAAGGTAAGGCTAAAGAGGTGGAAGCACTTCCCTTGAAATTAAAAGTGAGGAAGGCACCCTTGATCTTGGGTGAAGGACAGGCAAGTGGATCAAGCAAGGAAGCCTTACTCAAAGAAGGTATGGATGAGGCAAAGCATGACCAGGAGGAGTTACCAGGAGGCATAGATGGTTCTTCAACCATGACCTTACAGACTCCAAAGCAGCCTACTAGTCAGGAACCTAGTAGCCAGGTCCCTACTCACCTAGAACTTGGTCATGAGACTCTAGAGCAGCCTACTAGTCAGATGCTTGGAACTGAAGAGCAAACTACTGAGGACCTTGCTACTGAGACTCCAGTCTTAGAGCAGCCTATCAGTCAGGACCCCGGTAGTCAAGGGCCTAGCATTGAGGACATTGGTACTGAGTAACATGATGGCTGACGGCTTTGCAATCACAAGTTTTGAACTTCTATGTAAAGCGAATATCTAATAAAAAGTTTACAACTTTTTTGATTTCTTTACTCTCATTATTGTGTATAAAGATTGTTTATGAGGTCCATTTTATACTTAATGGTGTATTTTAAACTTTATGTCAAATGTATTTTTATAGTTAAGGGTGTTTTTTAATACCAAGTGTGGTGTATATGTACACCACTTACACATAAAAGGATTTATCTACACTACCTTTCTAAGGGCTTTATGTACACGACCTTTCTAAAAGAAATGGTCATAAAGGTGTGTGCACACCACTTATACATAAAGGTGTTTATTTACACCACCTTTCTAAGAGAATTGGTCATCTATTGATGTTCTTAGGTGATAGTAGCTCAATTCACAAGAAGTTATGAAGATGTTTATGTAGACTACTTTGTAAGAGATTTTTGTGAAGTTATGAAGATGTTTATGTAGACCACCTTTGTAAGAGATTTGGTTATGCATTGATGTTCTTAGTACTTAATCATCAAATCTTTTGTTTTGAGTTGGCAAATCTAGTTCAAAAAACAACATTACTAGTATATTCAAAATTTTTGGACTGTTTTTTAGTCCATTTCTCAAATTGGACTTTACACAAGCCCAAAAATTTTGAGTAGTGTGTTAGATGTTATTTTGGCTTTAGATCCAAATCCCATAGGGAGTAACTTGGAAAACCAAATCTAGAAAGAAAACCAAGGATGATCTCTAGGGAATCCTCATGAAGGTAGGTCATCATTTCATCAAGAGTAATGAGGAAGATGTATGTCACACACCGCCTTCAATGGGAAGGGAGTGGAGTTTCAGAAGGAGACAAATGTCAGACACCCCCTTCAATGGGAAGGCGTGAAGGTTCACATACTCATCTCTACTTCCCCTCCACCTGAGATCACAATCTAACTAGGGACCTTCGTGCATCTATCTCAAGTTTCAACCATCTCATAGGGATCCCCTATGACAAAATATGAAGAGGGGAGAGGAGAAGAGTGGAGATGAGGAGAGAGTGCAGAGCTAGAGAGCACACCACAAATGACTAACTATACACTAGATTTAGTTGAAAATGTAGAATATATACAAACCCATTTAGGGTTAGGGTTAGGGAATCTAACCCTTTGCTTTATAGCACTCTATTGGGTTAGTGATATGCACATATGATCACCACACATGATCACATGATGTTGAGCGTGAACTCTCAACACCTTCCCTCAAGATCAACATCATGAAGTAGGCCTTCCCTCAAGATGATGATTTTGGGGAATCCAAGAAGGACTAAGCATAACATTCTATCTCACCCCTTTAATGGAAATGTTCTTCCCTATGTCAAACCAAGAGCTAGTCGGTGTTTCTCGAAAAGCTCTTTACCAAGTGGTTTGGTAAAGATATTTGTAACATTCTCTTTGCTATCACAATGCTACAGTGTGATGCCACCAAGTAACACTCTTTCTCTGATGAAGTGCTCTCTGACATCAATGTGCTTTGTTCTGGAGTGGTATACCAGATTCTTGGCCAATGCTTGAGCCGATTGATTATCACAGTATATTGTTGTTGGCTTTGACTCATCAAGGTAATATGCTCTAACAATAGTCTTATGAGCCATATAGCTTCATATGCACCTGTAGTGAGTGCTCTATATTCTGCTTTAGTCGAAGACAAAGAAACATTTGGTTGTTTGTTTGACAATCATGATATAGCACCTTGACCAAGGAAAAATGCATATCCCTATGTCGATCTCCTGGTTTCATGATCTCCAGCATAGTCATTGTCACAGTATCCATGCAACCATGGATATCTTCCTCTTGTTCTATCCCAAACTGTCTTGTACCTCTAATGTATCTCAAGACTCTTTTGGCTGCATTCTCGTGAGACTATTTTGGATTTGCCATAAACTGTGCTAGTGAGCTTACTACATAACAAATATTTGGCCAAGTGATAGTCAGATATATATAAGAGATCCGATGAGCTTCCTGTAGTACCTTTCATTGATTGTAGGCTTTTATGAATCTTTAGTAAGTTTCAAACTCTGCTCCATGGGAGTGGCTGCAATCTTGCAATCTGCCATATGAAACTTCTTCATGAGATTGTCAACATATTTGAGCTGACTCATAAAAGTGATATCTGAATCTCTCCAGAACTCAATACCAAGACAATAGTGCATAAGTCCAAGATCTTTCATGTTGAACTCTGCAAATGAGTCTTGTTTTAGTTTTTTGATGAAGCTATCCTTGCTTCTGGTCACAATCAGATCATCTATGTACAAAAGTGCAATAGTAATGTCTTCCCCTTGAACTTTGTAGTAGAGAGTATGATCTGCATTGGATTTCATGTATCCCAGATCACCAAAATACTTGTCGATTCTACTGTACCAACTTCTAGGTGCTTGTTTTAAGCCGTAGAGACTTTTCTTGAGGTGGCAAACCTTATTCTCTTTTCTTGGTTCAACATAACTTGGCTAGTTGTTGCATGTAGACTTTCTTGTCTAGATAATTATTGAGAAATGCATTCTTGACATCGAGCTAGTACACATTCCATCTGTTGAGAATGTCGTTGGTACACATTCCATCTACTGAGTGTCGCTAGTGATATCAAGAACGGTATGAAATCCATCTTTGCTACTGCTGGAGCATAAGTCTCATCATAGTCCTGACCATATTGCTATGCAAATCCTTTTGCAACTAGTCTGGCTTTATATCTTTGAATACTTCCATCTGGATTGTACTTCACTTTGTATACCCATTTGTCTACTATGGCCTTCTTTCCTCGTGGAAGGTTGCATAATTCCCAAGTATTATTCTTATACACAGCCACCCATTTCTTCATTCATAGCAATTTGTCATTTTGGCTTGTCTACTACATCTTCGAAGTACACTAGCTCTTCTATAGCCATGATGGTAGTCATAAGAGCATAGTTGGTGGTTTCGACCTGAATTGCTTTGCCTTTTTGAGCATATGTCAATCTCACTGGAGGTCTGCTTTCCCTAGTAGACTGTCTCAGATGTTGTGGCTCTGCTTGGCATGTTACTGGCAATTCTTGCTCTTCTTCATCAACCATTTCTATAGATGGCTGTGAAATTAGTGCGTCTATCTCCTGTGTGTTTGAGTTTTTTCATTTGGTTCCTCATCAAAAATTACATCTCTGGAGATAATGACCTTGCGGTTGATGGGATCATACAACTTGTATGCTTTGCTTTCTTTACTATTACAGCCAATCATGATGCATTTGCATGACTTCACATCCAATTTCCTGCGATGATCATCATATATGTGGGAATATGCTATGCAACCAAATATGCAGAGATGCCCAATGTGTGGCTTATGTCCAATGAATGCTTCATAAGGTGTCATACCCTAAATCGGTTTAGTAGGAAGCCGATTAAGCAAATAGTTTGCAGTGGCTATTGCTTCTACCCAATACTGATTTGGAAGATGCTTCTCCCTAAGCATTGCGTCTGCTAAAGTACCATTCTTCCTTTTAGCTCTTGCATTCTGCTGAGGAGTGTATCTGCACAAGTGAATTGTCTTCGAATGCCGTGACTTCTGCAAATGTTCATGAATGCTAAAGACATGTATTCACCACCTCTGTTTGATCTCATGACTTTGATCTTTCTGCCTGTCTAGTTTTCTACCATGGCTTTGAATTCTTGAAATCTAGAAAACACTTCATATTAGACCCAACAATATCTACTATAGTCGTCGATGAAAGTCAAGTAGTAAAGTGAACCATTAAAGTTGTAGATCTGGGCATAACCCCATACATCTGTATGTATTAAATCAAGAACACCTCGTGCTCAAGAGGTACTTTTGCCAAAGTTGGTTCGCTTTTGTTTGTCAAAGTAGCATGCTTCACAAACTTTTCCAAGAAACTATAGCTTAGGAATCCCAATTGCCATATTCTAATTCCTGAGATCTACCATATCTTTTGTGCCATTTTGCGGATAGTGCATCTGTTGTGGTTGAGCTAACATGGCATGCTTATCTGGTACTGTTAGCTAGCATTATGTACAAGCATCCTTCCTTGACACCTTTTGCTACTAGCTAAAATCTTCTGGATTTGTCTCTGATAGTGCATTCATCTCCATCGAAGATGACTCGGTAGTTGTGTTCCATCATTTCGCCTACTGACTAAAGGTTCTTGCTGAGCTTTGGAATGTAGAGTACATCTTTCACCAATCCTTTCATACTAGTGAAATTGTTCATAGGGATAACACCTATCCCTTGAACTGGATTTGGTGTATTATTTGCTGTGTGGATGACATTTTTCTAACCTTTTAATGGTTTCATCTCTATGAACCACCCTGATGATTTGTCACGTGAGATGATGCACCGCTATCGATGTACCAAGGATCTTGATCTGCTTGGTCGACTTGATAGCTGAAATCCTCTTTTGGATTGTAATCCATGTCTAGGTACACCATATCAGTTTGCTACATTCTCTTGTTTGCAAGAAACATATTCCCATGTTCATTTGTAAAATGACTATGACTAGAATGTCCACCATGATGATTTCCTCTTCCGCAGAAATTCCCTCAATTACTACTAGATTGACCTCCTTGGTCGTACTGCTTTTTGTGGCAATCTCTTTCATCGTGTCCAAACTTATGACAGTAGTTGCACTGGATGTTTGACATATTGGTGGATGCATTCCCTCATCCTTGGAATCTTCCTCGATTGGAATGATTTCCTCTTTGCTGATTCTGATGTTGCTGATGTTGATTATGACTTTGTTGATTTTGTTTTGCTGATGATGACCAATTCTTTGGAATGATCTACCTCTGCCTCTGCCTTTGCTTCTACTTTTGTCTGAAGCTGTGAATGCCTCATCATTAGAATGACCTTTTCATGCTTGAATGGCTTGCGTCTTGAGTTCTTCACCAAGTAACACTGACTAAAGTTCTTCATTCTTGGAATTTGCCATTGGATGGCAATGCTCTGGCAATACTCTGCTACGATTTGATTGTTGTAATCTTTGATCCGAAGATGTTGTGATTCTTTTTCTTTTTGCTAAGGGATTCTTTTTCTTTTTAATAAGGGGTCCATGAATATGCCTCCAATAGGCAAGCCCACTCTTGCTGAGTTTTGTATGTATGACTCATCATCTTTTAAGGAGGCTAGAAAACTAAAAATTTCAGAATGTGAGAGAATAAATTTCCCAAGATTTTGAGTTCAGGAGTAAAAAGATATGTATAATCTCCATCTAAAATGGGACATGCAAAGTCCGCTCTCCCCTTTAAGAGAAAGCTCATGAACAGCCTTGGCCCAAGCAGCAGCTCCCCTCTCCTGTGGCGACACCTGCAACAGCTACCAACAACAACTCAGCAGCCCGTTGGCTGCCCCTACCTCCTCCACAGCACCGAAAGAGTAGCCCCTTAGCTTCGACACCTGTAGGAAATCAAGAACATCAAGAAACCCCTAGGAAATCAACCTTGAAACAAAGAAAGGACAGAAAAAGGTACAAGGCACTACAATGAGGTACTAAGTCAGGTAAGGCAAGTAGGGGGGAGAGGAAACACTGCACCAACATGCCTAACATTCACCTCGAGACATGTAAAAATGTGATTTCAGTAGGATACCCCCTTTTCTCTGCATTATCTCTGTAAAAAACAGAAAAACAAGCAGTAAACATTTGCAACATGCCTACACGTGGATGTGTGGATGATATTTGGGGAAAACAAGCCTTGGAATCTGCTTTAACGGCCCTCTTAAATGGGACAGCTTGCAAGGTACCACTGAAGTGTTCACATGCCTCAACAAAATATGCCTTGTGTTGATTGAAAAAATAGACAACTTGGGGCCACAAATGTGGCCTTACTGCCAAAAAAGTTCATGTTTACAAAACCCTTGCTGAATTTAAAAAGCAAGGAGGGAAAATACAAGAAGAGTGGACGAAGGAAAAGGCCAAGAAAGAGGACTGGGAACAAGAAAAAATAGATATGATGCAAGGTATGGGCGTGAAAAATAGTCTTCTTACATCCAAAATAGAGAGCTGAAGTTCAGATGAAGGCAAATACACACGGAGATGAAGGGGAGCTTCAGCCATCCCTACACGAGGAGTTGAACACCATTAGGGAACAAATGAAGCATCTCAAGGGGGGAAAGGGAACTTCAAAAGAAGGATGCAAGATCATAGATGAACTGAAATCTGAGAATGAAAAACTTAGAAAAGACTTGGCATTCTTGCAAGATACTATGAAGGGTAAACATGCTGAATTTAGATGCTCTAGAGGAGGATAAAAGGAGAAATAGTAAAGCCCTAAATGTCTTAGTCCGAGGTCTCATAGTAGGAGATACTCCTATGGCAGATGCAAATGCTTTGTTCACCAAAATGGGTGTGAACCTGACCTGTGAGACAGCTTGGAGAGTTGGCAAGTCCGATGCACCCACAAGGCCACTTGTGATGAAGCTTCAAATAGCCATGGATAGGAAGACCTCATGAGCACAAGGGTGACCTTGAAAGGAACCCGGATCTACCTGGACGATGACCTCACCCTCCTACAGCACGAACACCAGAGGGAAGGTATGGTACACGTCATGGTAGCGAGAGAAGCAGGGAAATGGGCGGTGTACAGAGATGGTAGGGTGATCATCCGAGAGAGAGGAGATCAGTACCGGGGGAGAAGGAAGACAAGGAAGACAAAGAAGAGGGTGAATAATGACGATGTCAGGCCAAGGGGAGACAAAGTGGACTGAGAATTGCAATGTGGAATTGCAATGGCACACTTTGTTTGATCCAGGTGGTTTTTGAGAGACATGCACTAACAGAGACATGGTCTTCTATACTGAGACACATGAGAGCCCTAAGAGAGGACTGCCCACTGTGACACGATATACATGGGAGTCATCTCATAGGAAGGAGACGAGGAGAGACACTGATGTGCGGGGTTTGAGGGGAGTGGCTATCCTTTTTAGATCACACATGAGACCTCTCATATCAGTGGCACAGAGAGAGGAGCATCTATGACACATGTGGAATGAGTCCAGCTACCGGACACACAACCGATTCTCATAGCAGTGTGTTATTTCCCCCCAGATACTTCATCCTATGCAGGTGAGGTCACCACAAAAGGGCACAGACTGTATGAGTCGATTCAAGATGACATCACTGAATTCTCTGGTGATTTCAATGCACGCATAGGGAACGGGCAGGTGGGCCTATTGGACTTTGCATCGGATTCCCTCATAGTACCAAAACTAGATGCAGCTGAGCTCGGGATAGTGAGACACTCTGCAGATGCACCACAGGTGAAAGAGTATGGATGACATCTACTTGAGCTAGGGGTGTTCATGATTTGATCATTTACAATGGTCTACAAAGATGGCCATCATCTGATGGTCTCACTTGTTTCCCACATGGCGGAGGGACAAGAACAGTGGACTATCTATTGGGTCCCTTAGCCTTTACCTCATGGGCATATGACTTTATTGTGCCTCCTCCCCCACTCGGTGTTGATCACTCATACTCAGCCTTTTGTATCTCTACCACTATGCCAGTCACAGGGAGGGTCCCCCCCACGCCCACTCGTGTACAGGTTCACTTTGATCGTTCCCTGGACCCCATCTATGTGATGAGAAACTTGGCAAAGGGACTTCCAGCCCTACTACTTGGAGATGTTGTAGACCTCACCCACGCCTCAGACACCCTTTCCACAGTAGTCATGGACACAGCCATCATGTCTTTCCCCACAACTCGATCTGCACGTGCCTTACTAGGGAAGATGCCACAAAATCCTTGGTATGATGATAAGTGCAAAGAGATGAGAGCTCACCTCACACGCGAGTGAGCCCTTGGCCACTTGACATCATCCAAGGCACAGTGGATTTCACGATGATTGACACATCGTAAGCGGCACACTTATGCATGCTCTCTTTATGATGTCCAGATGCAGGCACCACCTGATATGTCCACTATGCCCCGGCCCACAACTTGCCACTTGTTCACTACACGGAGCTGCACTCAGCCGACTTCATAACTAGAGAGCACAAGACCATGAGGGGCTACGGACTGAGCATTTTGATCAAGGACATGAGGTTTTGGCTTCGGTACTAGCACAGATGTTCAACCACACCATATGTCACGGCTTCCCACCCTCATGGAGTACCACCACCATAGTACCGATACACAAGGCAGGCAACCCCATGGATACTGGGAATTATCACACTCTCATGATTGGCCACACGCTAGCCAAGATCTATGGATTGATACTAGAGAGAAAGATCAGTAGCCATATAGAGGCACATGGGCAGCGTGCTCTAGGGCAGGCAGGTTTCCAGAGACGGTACTTCACTCTAGACCACATCTTCACCTTGAGGGTTATCATTGAGGAGGCGAGGTCAAGACGCCAAAAAGTCTACACTTGTTTTGTAGACTTTCGGAAGGCCTTCAACACTGTCCCACGATCCCGCATGATCAGGAGACTACAGGATATGCAGATTCAAGAGATTCTAATCTCGGGAGTGGTGAGCCTATATGAGTCCGTTAGAGGGAGAGTTCGTGTCCCATGAGGCCTATCAGACTGGGTTGAGAGCACGATCGGAGTAAAGTAGGGATGCCCTCTCTCACCGACTCTCTTCGGGCTCAACATTGATGAGATTACATCTTTCATAGACCGCCTAGGAGGCGAGGGAGCACCTCTAGTAGACTTGATGATACAGATTCTACTATACATGGATGACATAGTCATCCTGTCATCTTCGGCAAAGGGACTATAGAGACATCTAGATGCCCTAGAGGTGTTCTGCAGAGAGAGACCTGATAGTTAACCTTGGGAATACCAAGGTCATGATCTTCAACACCTCTTATGCAGTGCTTCACCGACATAGCTTTACATACCAGAGTCAGCCAGTGGAGATTATGCAATCCTACACATACTTGGGTGCAGTTTTCACAGGGCCAATTTTCATGATGACCCATGCAGGCAGAGCACAACTCACATGAGGGCATGGTCCCTTGGCCCGACTAGAGCGACAGTGCTTCCAGGCGCATTTCCAAGATCCATTGATGAAGTGTTGGCTTTTCGACACTCTAGTGAGGCCAACCGCCATGTATGCGGCACCTTTTTGGGGGTGTGATATTTCAGCAGCAGCATGGAAGAGATTCAAGTGGCTACAGGTGATTATGGGCTCAAGGATGATTCGGAGTAAGCCCTCGGTCCCCCATTAGATAGTACAAGAAAAGTTTGCCATGTCCCCTCTTCAGGTTGATGCCATTTTTCAGACAATGACTTTCCTCCACAAAGTTTGGGACATACCTCGCGAGAGACTTTCGAGGCTGGCACTAGAGTCCATACAACTATCTAAGAGTGGGGCAGGTACAGCATGGTTTGCATGCATCACCGCATGGTTTGCCAGTCACAGCATTCAGAAGGATTGGCTTCCCCCATTTCAGTATAGCATGGATGCACGATGCACCGCCCGAGTGCGATCCCACAAGATGAGATTAACCACATCATATGGTTAGATCTCCTCCATCTCCACACATCTCGCACTTGCAGAGGGGACTAGGAGTTCCCCACCAGACCCAGCTCTACTATGACCACTTTCTGAGAGTATCGGAAGATGGGCTCATCATCGGGCCTTAGTACCTCGAGGACAAAGGAGTCTCACATGCACTAAGGATTGCCATCACACAGATGCAGGTCTCTAGCTGAGGATCGAAATAGGGAGAGCTGCATGCATAATCAGAGAGTAGCATACTTGCAGGTTGTGCACGATGGGGGCAGTCAAGATAGAGGAGCACTTTCTATGTGTCTGCCAGCCTACTATGAGATCCGAGAGTGCTACCACTGCCTTTTTCAGGAGGGGTATGCCTTTGGTAACTCTCACAAGACTGATCCACTTCCAAGACCATATATGTATTGGGCTCTACTTGATGGAGATGCGACGACACAGGGAGATACTACTATGACATATCAGAGCACAGGAGGATTGGACCATCGCACCACAGGGTACCAAAGTAGACCGAGCGCAGAGACAGGTAACAGATTTCTATGCATTTGACTCATCCCCAGGGCACTCTAGGATAGAGGAGGAGCTAGCCGATATGAGAGGTATATGGATCAGTGGAGGGAGCCAACACAGCACTGCCAGACAAGGGACACAGAGACTGTACATGGTGCGACAGGCGATCGGAGCACACACAATCGATGTTCAACCTAAGGGAGATCGACCGAGGCGAGGCATCACCCTTGATATAGCCCATCAGATCTAGAGATCGAGGAGACCATGCCCTCCACCACCATGGGAGACATCTTGATAGATGCAAATATGTGAGCTCTTTGCATCTCATTAGAGAGCCATCATGGAGCCTGCATATGTGGAGCTGGTTCATGCACTTGGGACTCTAGCTCTGAGCACTTGATATCTTCATGACACTCTCATGCTTTTTTACTACTTTTTTGCTATTTTGTACTAGTATAGCATTTTAGCACTCACCAAGGGCCTTAGTGAGCCCTTTGCCCCAGCCCACAGTGGTCTGTATGAGTTACTTGATTATGTACTTTGTCCCATATGCTCGCAAGGCCTCATGCGGACGTTAATCTCTCTCTCTCTCTCTCCTGCTTCTTCTTCTTCTACTGCTTCTTCTTCTTCTACTTCTTCTTCTTCTTCTCCTACTGCTTCTTCTTCTCGTACTTCTTCTCCTGCTTCTTCTTCTTCTCATCTCTTGCTTCTTCTTCTTCTCATCTCTTTCTTCTTCTTCTTCTTCTTCTTCTCCTACTTCTTCTCATTCTCCTCCTTCCCATTCTCCTGCTTCTTCTCCTTCCTCTTCTCATCTCCTACTCCTTCTTCTCGTGCTCTATGAATAGGGTAAAATATCCACATGTCGCGCTGCGGGTTGCCAGAATCTTCTGAGGATATGCCAAAATATTCTGAAGATTCTGTCTCCTTCTACGTGGAGTTTGTCTTCTTCATCTGCTCTTCTGTTGTCTTGCTGATGATGAGGGCTGCTTGCTTGCTCTTCTACTTCTTCTTCTTCTTCTTCTTCCTCTCTCTCTCTCTCTCTCTCTCTCTCTCTCTCTCTCTCTCTCTCTCTCCCTCCCTCCCTTCCACCCTCCCTCCTGTTGCTGTTTCTTCCTCTTCTCCTTCTTCTTCTTCTCCCCCCTCTCTCTCTCTCGCCCCCCCCCCCCCCTCTCTCTCTCTCTCTCTCTCTCTCTGTGTGTGTGTTAGACATATAGTAGGATAAATTTTTCCATCTTATCCTTGGTGGGATCTCATCCATAACACTTTGTCTATAATTAATCTTTGAATACATTAGTTTTAAGTAAATATAAATGGTTGAATTAAACAAGAAACATGAAACAATACTTACAGTTACAAATTGAGCAATGAAGGTGCGCCTTCCTCCTTAGCCCAAGTGAATCACTACTCCCTTCTACATTCTTTTTCTTGATTCTTTTGGCATGCTAATATTTGTATTTTTTAATGTGGATCCCTTCAAGCCTGTCCCTCAGCTCTCTTGACCCTACTCCTTGCATCTTTTGTTCCCTCTACATACTAGATCCCCCTGCATACTTCAAGTTCCAAGGCTTGCCATTAGGTAGTGAGCAATCACGCAAAGCAAAGAACACAAAATACGGGAAAAAAGGTATCTCCCTTGTGAAGGGAAGAAGCCCATTGATGAAGGCATATCCTGCAAAGCATAGTGAGCAAGTAGAAGACATGATAAACCATTGAAAAGAACTAGGGTGATTTCCACACTAATAACTTCTTGGATGTTTCATCCGAAAAGAATGGATCTTAAAAAGTCAATTTGTTTATTATATTTTGCTACTATAATCTCTCTCTCTTAATGTAACAGTACTTAATGAGACTTCATATTGGATCAATTCACATATGTTTTGCGATGAGAATATGCTTAATTAGTACCTTCCTTGGTGTAAAGTCTATATGCGTACATGGAGCTGTCTAAGTCCTAAACTCGAAGACACTGACATGATATGCTCATGAGTCTCTCTATTCATTTTGAGACCCTTTTGCTGTTATTTAGTCCATTGTGGGCTAGACTTGGAAAGCAAGAAATCATCCAAATGAAATAGAGAGCATCAAGATTCCTTTTCAAGAACTAGCAAGTGCTCACATATAGCTTGAATAGTCATGTCTATGGTCACTGAAATAAAGATAATTAGTGAATATATTGAAACTTAATTATATGGACATAGGAGGTGGAGGAAGAGGGATACACCTAGGATATGGACATAGCAGGTGGAGGAAGAGGGATATGATATGGACATAGGAGATGGAGGAAGAGGGATACACCCAGATAGACAAACAACTAGTGAATATATTGAAACTTAATGTCTATGATATGGACATAGGAGGTGGAGGAAGAGGGATACACCTAGATGCAGAGGCTATGATAGCTAAGTGGAGAGACCCAGATGATGACTCCAAGGACTCCAATAGCAGTAGTGATGAGTGGATTGAATGGCGATCATAGTTCATTATGGGAGGATTGGCCATAAATATAAGACAAGAGTATTTATTTTGAGCTATGAGTATAATGTAAGCATAGCCTTGTATATATAAAAAATTTGAAAGCATAACCTTGTTTATTGTAAGCATAGCCTTGCATTAACACAAATTTGTAAGCATAACCTTGTCTACAAAACAAATAGTTTTAAATTTCAAAATGTCTTTCATTTTTTTATGCAGACATGTGCAAGTGCACGTCGATAGAGAGAGGAGTGCAAGTTTGGATGGGAGGTGGAGCCGGGGAGGTAGGGTTCACTGGCCAGGTAGAGAGTAATGCCTAAGGCAAGGGAGGTGGCTGTGTAGAAGGAAGAAGGAGATGTGTTGGTAGGGTGGGGAGGGGGGAGGTGGTTGGGTAGGAGGAAGAAGAAGATGTGTCGGTCAGGTAGGGAGAGGGGAGGTAGACTGGGGAGTAGTGAGGGCCGAGAGCCAAGAGCTAAGATGAGGGAGAATGGGGTGAAGTAGCAGGAGTGAGGTGGGCTTCCAAGGAGGGGTGAGCAAGAGTGTAGGCTAGACCAAAGGGGTGGCAGGCTAGCAAGGGGTTGGCGAGGAAGGAGATGGTGAGAATGGTGTTGAGAGAAGTGATGCAAGGGGGGTCAATAGGAGGGAGATGGTAGCATTAGCATGGATGGCCAGTCGGGGGGGGGGGGGGGGGGGGAGAGAGAGAGAGAGAGAGAGAGAGAGAGAGAGAAAATGATGGAGAGAGAAAAGAAAGGGGGTATATTTTTTAAAAATAAAAATACATTATTGGAAAAAAAGGAAAGTGGGGAGGGAAAGGGGTTTTCTTTTTGTACTAGGAAAAAAAAATAGGGGAGTGGTCTTTGCAATAGAAAATCAAAGCAGGGGGGGTGGAATTTTTGTTTGCTTCAAGGAAGATAGGAGAGTAGGGAGGCATGTTTTTCTTTTTGCAAACTGACAATAGAGAAGAGTTCAAAGGAGAATCGGGGTTTTTTTAGTGAGCATGAAAGATTCAAAAGAAACATCGATGAGAGAGAAAAGAAAAAAACACTAAATGGTCAAGCATTATTGGCATCCATGGAGACTCGAATCCCAACAACCGCACTAGAATTGTAAGGGATTTCTCGGATCTCCATGGTAGCATAGCATAATCACTCTCGTAGATGTAGTAGCCATTGCAAGGGTCAAGTGGGAGGGATATTGCACTAAAGGATGGGGAGAGATTATTATAAAATCGGCAAGGCATAGGGAGAAGGGGATAGAGTACATGCCAAAATGGAAGAAGGTGATAAACATTGAAGACATCAAAGGAAAAGAAGCATAGCTTTATTGCAAATGGGATGGATATAATATAGAAGGGTGGCTATCATGGAGAGAGTGTATGAATTAGTGTGTGCAACATATCAAGAAATTTTCCTCTCTTTTAACGCCAAACACTTCACACATGTATAGTGTGAAAATGTCCAACATTTGTTGGGGCAAATATACCATGCACCCTTAATTGTGTGTGACAATAGCTTGCCTGATTTGTTCACATAAATCAAACCTCCTATCCCTAGGCTAAGATGCCCTTTGATTTCTTCCTATTTTAATATTATTTGGCTGGGTTGGCACAAAAGATGCTTTGCCACCTCAACCCTAAAGCACAAGATTCCTTTCCACCTCAACCTTTTATATTGCAACACTCTTGACTTTGCACCATATCTCACTTGGTAATGCTTCATTGTGGGTTTGATTTTACTATTTCATTTTGAAAATATGCGGTTTTGTTTTTGCTATTTGCTTCCTGATTATGAGGACTATTGCAATGCAAGGGAAGATAAGAGCACGGAACAAGATAGGATCCTTGGAAGGAGCCAAGGGAGAAGGAATCTATCACCATCATTATCGTGCCTCCTCCCTTGAAGCTCCTCCTTGGGCCGCTAATTTTGCTCGATGGTGTGAAATGGTGTCAATCGTACACCTATTTTTAGTAGTAAATTTGAAGTACTCATTGAGAGGTTTTAGACTTCACATGTGTCTAGGGGTTGATAATGTCCTAAGGGTTTATAGAGTTTACAAATTCTTGAATGGCATTGTGCAATTAAATTACCTTTGAGGAGGTGGGTTGTTGTCTTTGTAAAAATTGGTAAAAACTTATGTTGTAGTATTAAGGCTAAGCTCCTTTATCGTTAGCTATAGTTTATCAATTGTTGAACTAGAGAAAACCAATCCAATCCACCTACCCCACAAGATGTATTTTAGCAATAATGATACCTCTAGGTTTGTACATGCCAAAAGAAGGTAGCACAACCACCACCTTGTGCAACCTTTTCTGGCATGTACACATCATGTACACATGGCAGTTGTTGTGCTACCATCTTTTGGTATGTACAGATATAGAGGTTTGGCTATTGCAATGCATCTTGCAAGGTAGGTGAAATGGGTGGGTTTTTTGTAGTCCAACAATTGCATGTGTGGCACCACTATGATTAGAACCCTTCCAATGTAAGCTTTTCATAACAATCATTATCGAAAGGAGCCTAGCCTGACACTTAGGACATTATCAATCCCAGCATACATGTGAATCTACAAAGAAGACAAACAAAAGAATGAATGCAACCCAAAAGTAAGTATAAGTTGGCGCTTGGCATCTAGGGATGTCATTGTTATATTCAATTCAAAATACAAAGTTTACAACACAAATCTTATTGCCCTCAAGGACGATGTAGTGATGATGGTTGCGGGTTGCGACGACAACAACAATGGCAAGGACAACAAAAAGAGAGGGGAGTGACTAGAGTACTCGTAAATATGCTTTCAATACTTGTAAAGATATACTTATAAAATGACACATTGGCCACATCACACTTGTAATTCCATGTTTACATAAAAATGGGTAGATTAGGGAAGGAGATGCCCTAATGTGCCCAAAAACAATTTGCCCCAAAACAAAAGAGTTGATATCTTCATTAGATAGCCATCAATAACATTTGTTCCAATACACAATGTCAATATTTATGTCCATATTGATATCAATATTTGTATCCATACCATTCTAGGAATTTTCTCAATGATAATAATAGCGTCATTATTGTGACCATATTGATGGTGATATTAGCTGTTTTTTCTTTGACACTTTTAGCATCGCTAATTCAATGCTTCTTGATTTTAAAATTCCTGATTTTAATGTAATTTTTGGTGATAAAACCATCAAAAAAGGGTCAAAATATTGTAGTGTCCATCCTTCACAATGTGTTTGCATGTGCATAGCATTAATGCATATATGAAACAAGGACATATGCATGTGCCACACCACAAAGTCATTTCATCACTAAGCTTTTCAAATCATCTCTCGTCGAACACTAACTCCCGCAACATTCAACATGCTCGCAGCAGCTCCATCATAAATTGATGTTGATGTACAATCTGGAGCTTATATTGCATGCATGAACACAAGACTCTTTGCTTAAGCCGTTGTGATCTTCCACATGTTGAACTACCATTAGATCAAGAACTCTGTCTAGTCATCTATCAAGCATGAAAGATCCATAAATCATCAAAACAATTCTAATGAAGATGCAACCAAGGTAGTTGAGTGGTTGGATGTAGAGTATTTACGGTATAGTTGTCGGTGTTTTTTATGGAAAAACACAAGGGTGATTGACAAATAGACCGATGTATTGTTTGTGTGCTTTTTATGAAAATACTTACACAACTATGCCATCGGTTGGCTATTTAAAATCTGATCCAAAGGTATTGTGCGACTATATTTTTGCATTTCCCTGGCAATCATATATCCTTCCTCCCCAACCATAGCCCTCAACGCCACCTACCAACACCTCCATTGTTCATGCCCCAACCCATTTCACAACACCATCCTCTCCATTTTCAAGTATAACGCCCCACATTTGAAATTTGATGTTTTCCAAGATTGCAAGCATCTATCCTCATTTTTTCACAAACAAGGAGAGCTTCCAAAATTGTTTGATGAAATGTCTAACGAATCCGTTTTGCACCAAGTCATACCACTAACATACATACTAATCCACAATCAAAGGGGAAACAAATGTAGCAACCATTTCATGTTTAAAGTCTTCCATGTAGCCATAGTTGGTCTAAAGCCCACTGTTCACTTCCTGAAGGTAATGCCTACACCATGTGTGGGCATAATCCTCCAAATGAAGGACTACAAACTGAATCTTGACAACATCATCCCTAGGACTTCATTTGAAGTAGTCGTCCAACTTACTTAACCACTCTTGTAGATCATTAGGTGAAGTTGACTCTCCTTTGAACTTGCATATCAATCTTGTCCTTGTATTCCTTGGCCATACTAGATCCTTGACCCAATTCTTTCTAGGGACATAACTTCCCTCACTTCAAGGTCTAATTGGTTATAAGCCGGCCATCAGCTATTGTGACACAAATTCACCTTTCTTGAGAGATGCTTGGTATATCTTAGAGGAACTAGGCACACCATCAAGGGTTGCACCCTAAACTAGGTAGTTGTAGGCTTAGGAGGTTGTTAAAAACTTGAACTGCTTCCTTCTACATGGTTGTTAAGACACTCGTGTCTTATGATAAGACACTTAAGACACATGTTTTACCTTAAGACACCTTTAGACACTCTTGTTTTTTTTTTTGAGTGGATTGGGTATAACAACAAACATCGAGTTTGACTTAACCATGCTATCATTGATGGTGACTTCGAATCCAACAGTGGAACTGACCTCGCAGATTCAAATTAGGATGAACCTTGAGAGATTTGACTCTTGAGAGTCAAAAGTTTCCTTTCAATTATATGTATCAAAATGCATATTTCATTCATGTCCCGTGATTGACAGACTGTTGCCATGATATTTATGTGTATTGATTAATGATGTTGGTATATAATCTATGTAGCCCTCTAGCCTCTTGTTAAGTTGTTTATCTAGATTTTTGAATATCAAGATTCTATTGTCAATTTAAATCTTTAAAGTTGTGAGTCGTGACTTGCAAGCTCTTGAGTCGTGACTCTTTAACTTGCAAGATCTTGAGTAGTGAGTCTTTAACTTTAACTTTTAAGTCTTGAGTACATTGTACAAGTGCATTGTTACTTCTTGAATTGTTTGAGTGTAGCTTATTGTACTTCTAGAATCAAGCAGCCAGTTATGCTAGCAAGTTGTACACTTGTATAATTATACATATATTAATTAAATATTTATTATTACAATGACGAGTCTTACGTGTCTTATCTTTAAGACACTTTAGACACTCGTGTCTGAAGCATGTCTAACATGTCGTGTCTTAACGTGTCTTACAACCATGCTTCTGCCATAAATCCCCTTTGTCCTGAGATCACTCCAATCTGTTCTGGATCCATAGATCTCAATCTGTTCTGGATCCATAGGTCTCATATTATGGTCATCTCTAACAATCCCCTTTCCTTTTGGCTCAACTCACTGAATTCACATCAATTCCAATATTCCTCAACTGGAAAAAAGCATTATCAAACTTAACCCTGGAATCCTTTTCCACATCTTCAATCCTCTGCTCCACGGTTGACTCAAGCTGTCCACATTGTCTAAGCAGCTGTTGTTGCTGGTCTATAAATTGCTGTAACAGCTTACATTGTTTTTCCATCATTAGTTTCTGATGTTCCACCATTTCCGCCATAAAGCTCTCGAGATTAGACTTGTCCCTACAGTGGGGTGACTTGGAAGGAGACTGGCTGTGTAACTGTGGAGAGGGACTCCTAAACTTCTCTGAAGGAGCTTGCTCTATTGGTTCACGATCATTCTCCTCAATGTCTTCATTATGTATTACAGCCTCATTGGCAATTCCATCTGTTAGGCCCAAATCTTGAGCCTCTATCATAGTCCAATTCTGACCACAAATTAACAGCCATCTTGCCTTTCCTAGAGCTAGAAGCAAACCTTTTCTGAGCCATTAGAATTTAGAAACAGATTACCTCAATTTCCAAGCCTCAAATGAACTAGGAATGAGAACTGTATGTAGCTGTTTAGAGCACTGTTTAGATGCTTGTTTAGTTCACTGTTTTGAACAGAAACTCACTGTTTCAAACACTGTTTGGCCCCTCTTTTTGAATATTGTGCAGAGAGACTGTTTGGCAGCACTGTTTAGACTCAGATGCTCTGTATGAACAGGGAATACTCTGCCATGGCAATGTATAGGAAATGATCAGTAATTATCACTGGCCAAGGCAGAAGAAATGACTGCCACATGGCAGATGCATAGCAATTTGCCCTAATTCTGGAGGGCTCAATTACCATTGATTGCTACAACTTAGGCATAAGCAGGGTAGAATAGAGAAAATATAGCACATAGCTCTTTAAAAAACCCAATTTCTAGGGTCTTTTGGTAGAGAAAAACCCTAAATTTTACCTGCTGGAGTAGATTCCAAGGTAAATGAGAGGGAAAAAGGGTACAGATGCTCCCCAAGCTGAGGCGACTCAGTGAATGCCATCAGAACGGAAATTGCAACAGTATTGTCCAGATCACAAGTTACAACAGATAAAGGGAGCTGGTGGTGCACTGACAGCAATTTCTGGCCCAAAAGTGGAAATTTCTCTGGGATTCTGCTCCAAACTGCTGGAGACGTGCTGCTGCAAGTGATGTTTATGAGGGCACAAGGCCCTGCCTTTTACAGGCCCCAGGCCTGCCCAAAATAACCGACCAGGAGCTTGGATGTGGCCGACGCAAACAGGCCGACCAGTCTGCCAAAACCGCCCCCCTTTCATTGATTTCAGGGCCCTCAGGACCGACCCAGGTCTGCCATTTCGCGCTGCTGTTGAGCCCCAAGGGAGGTCTATATGAGGCCCCTCCCTTGGGCTCCTGCCATGCCTCCCTCTTCCGCCACTTTGGCATCTGTTGCAGTCGTATCTGCTCGCCTCTGTCCACCTCTGTCTGGAGCTCCAAACAGCCCCAAACTAGCACCTAGTGCTTCTCTAACCAGGCGCCTCTGATCTCGCCCTTTGCTGCACCCGTTCCTGTCTCTCCAAGGCCCTACAGACCTTCCAAAAGAGCCATACAGGCTGCTGCTCATGGCAGATCTGTTCCGTACTGTTCCAGGTTCCCAGAAGGCTCTTTCTTTCTCTGATCCTTGCCCACATGACAGCCATGCTGCTGCTCATGTGGCATTCTCTCAGTTCCCAGGTTCACCCCCCCTTCCAAAAGAGCCGTACAGGCTGCTGCTCATGGTAGATCTGTTCCGTACTGTTCCAGGTTCCCAGAAGGCTCTTTCTTTCTCTGATCCTTGCCCACATGGCAGCCATGCTGCTGCTCATGTGGCATTCTCTCAGTTCCCAGGTGTCATGTGCATGGTGTACCTAGGGTTGGATAGCACGTTAACGTGGGTTACGGGATAGCTTAGGGCTGGATGGCTATTTTTAGCCGAGATTGCTATATAAAGAGATTGATTCATATACAGTGCTCGCTTTATATGGAGGGAGCTATTCATAGCATTGTGCTATCTATAGGTTTCCTTCTATATAGAGGGAGGGCCAGTGCTATTGTGTAGATCAGTTGAGCGCTCCTCAACTGATGGATGGGGCTTGGACCCAGGCCGGGACTCTGGCCATCTACATGGTGGTGAAGGCTCGCTTTATATGGAGGGAGCTATTCATAGCATTGTGCTATCTATAGCAGGTTTCCTTCTATATAGAGGGAGGGCCAGTGCTATTGTGTAGATCAGTTGAGCGCTCCTCAACTGATGGATGGAGCTGACTCTGGCCATCTACATGGCGGTGAAGGCTCGGAGAGAAAAGAGTGCAGGTACAAAAGATACGTTGTAGAACAGCCGTCACGTCAAAGTCTTAGATAGATAAAAAACACACAAGTACAAAGTACTTGTACCTAGACCTAGGACTAAGTGTCCTAGGTGTCACATAGGACTAAGTGTCCTAGGTGGCCTAAAAGGCACTAACACTATAAGTGCCTACACTTATGCCTACAAGGCACATACCATGGCCTATAGGGCATCACTAGAACCACCAGAAGATGGCCTACAAACCCCCCTCCATGGGATGGGCTGAAGTACTGGAAACGTCTCAGAATACCTTGTAGTTTCTTGTCATGGTGGCACATGTTCATCCAAAAGGATATAGCCACCTATGAATGTACAAGGAATGTCAGATCATGTAACAAAGGGAACCAAGTGTAAAGCCTGTCGGAAGACTTCGAACTTGGGACGAGGAAGTGCCTTTGTAAACATATCTGCGATGTCCTCCTCTGTGGGAAGATAGGATAACTCTATGTCTCCTGCTGACAACCGCTCCCGAACATAATGATAGTGAACTTCAATATGCTTGGTACGCGCATGAAACATTGGGTTACGCGCAATGGCCAAAGCACTCTGGCTGTCAGTGTAGACAATAGTGGAGGATGTCTGGCAAATACCAAGATCTGTAAGTAACTGTCGAAGCCAAACACACTCTACTGTAGCGGTGAAAGCTGCCCTGTACTCAGCCTCACAACTAGACGTGGCAACTGTCGGTTGCTTCTTGCTGAGCCAAGAAATACATGAATTGCCAAGCAAAAAACAATTGCCAGTATGTGACACTCTAATGTCGGAACATCCTACCCAGTCACTATCCGTGTAAGCATGCATAGTAAGTGAACCCTGATCACCATAGAAGAGGGCTAAATCCTGAGTGCCTCTGAGATATCTGAAGACTCTCTTCACTGCCTGCCAATGCTGTGAACTGGGCATGTGCATGAATCTGTTGAGCTGAGATACTGCATACTGCAAGTCAGGTCTGGTGTGACATAAATAAATAAGGCATCCAACAGCCTGCTGATAAAGAGTGATATCACATGGTGGGCTCCCATCATGAGCTGAGAATTTGAAGCCAAGGTCCACTGGAGTAGAGATTGGCTTGCAATCCTCAAACTGAAAACGATCAAGGAGCTGTCCAATATACTTGGACTGAGACATCATGATACCCCCCTCAACATGAGCAAACTGAATGCCCAAATAATAATGGAGCCGTCCCATGTCTGACATGTCAAAAATCTACTGCAAATCAGCCTTGAAAGCTGCAATTTGCTGAGTATCTGGACCCGTGATGAGCATATCATCCACATATAAAATCAGCACTAAAAAATCAGATCCACTCCCACGGACATAAAGAGTGGGTTCTATGGGACTATTCTGAAAACCAAGGGATAGTAAGTGTGCATGAATTTTGACATACCATGCCCTGGGTGCCTGCTTCAAACCATAAAGGGCTTTTCTAAGCCGGCATACCTTATTTTCAGAATTAACAACCTCAAAGCCAGGAGGTTGTGTGACATAGACTTCTTCCTGCAGATCCCCATGAAGAAAAGCGGTCTTGATGTCAAGTTGGTGCACTTGCCAATGATGATGGGCTGTAATGGCAATGACACATCGAATGGTAGTAATCCTGGATGTGGGAGCAAATGTCTCCTCAAAGTCAATGCCTTGTTGTTGGGCATACCCTTTTGCAACAAGACGGGCTTTGTATCGATCTATGCTGCCATCAGATTTCCTTTTTAATTTGTAGACCCACCGCGTTCCAATGGCATGTTTGCCAGGTGGGAGATCTACTAATTCCCATGTGTCATTTTTGGCAATAGATTGTAACTCAGCTTTCATTGCATCCATCCACTCTTTGCTGTCAAAAGCATCTTTACGGCACAAAGGCTCTTCATTACAAGCTGTAGCAAGGAGTGCAAACTCAAGAAAGTGACCATGCTGTCTATTCCATGATCTTGTCCGGGCAGCAAAAGGCTGATCTTGTTTGCTGTCCCTCAATGTATCAAGAAGCCATCTCAGAACTTGCCTGTGCTGTCTATTGACAGCTCTTTCTTCAATGACTGCATCATGAGTAGTGGGATCATTTTGTGCCGGAAGAGAAACCTGCAAATCAGCATGAGGTTGAGGCTGATTATTGCTTAGTGGAGTGCCTGCAGGAGGCTCATGTTGCTGCTCAAAATCCTCTTCTGATGATGGTAGAGGTAACCAAGATTCAAAGGCATCAAACATGTCAACATTGCAGTCCACAAGAGGAGAAGCTGAATGTTCAGCAAAGATCACATCTCTACTGACAATAATCTTCCCAGTATTTGGTTGATATAACCTATACCCTCTACTCTCCTGGCTGTAACCAATGAATATGCATTTGATTGCCTTGTCATCAAGCTTATGTCTCAGCTGAGATGGTACATGAACATATGCAAGAGACCCAAAAACTTTCATGTGTGAAAGGGAAGGCTTCCTGCCTTTCCATGCTTCATAAGGCGTAATAGTCTTCAATGCCCATGTAGGTGATCTATTCAGCACATAGTTGGCACACATTACTGCATCAAGCCAAAATTTATTGGGCAGCATGCATCTGGCCATCTCCATTGTGGACCTGTTTTTCCTTTCAGAAACAGGATTCTGCTGAGGAGTGTAAGGAGTAGTGCATGAGTGAATAATGCCCCGTGAGGATAGGAATGCATCAAAATCCTTTGACATATACTCACCCCCCCTATCTGTGTTGAGGGTGACAAGCTTATTTCCTGATTCATTCTCAACCATATTCAGCCATCTCTGAAAGCATAATAAAACTTCAAATTTGGCCTTTAAAGGGTATACCCAGCAATACCTTGTGAAATCATCAATGAGAGTCATGAAATACTTGTATCCTCCAATGGCATTTGTCCTATTGGGCCACAGACATCACTGTGTACTAGCTGCAATTTCCTTTGTGAGAGTTTTGGACAATTCTTTTGAAAAAGAAATCGATGCATCTTACCCAAAAGACAACCCTCACACACATGTTTGAAAACTGTGTGAGTCTGAGGTACATCATTTGCCATTTGCTGTGAATGTAGCTTTGCAAGAGCTCTATAATTGAGATGGCCCATTCTCTCATGCCAAAGATGAGTTTCAGCAAGTTGTGAATCTGAAATAGCCAATGCTTCAATAGAAAGTGCAGCTGGATGATGATCAAGGTGATAAAGCCCTTTTTGCAAAGTGCCAGTGAGAACTATGCCATTATCATCACGAAGATCATACACTAGACATCTGTAGCCATCAAAAATTACTCTGAAACCTGAAGTAGCAATTGCTGAAATTAAAATCAAGTTGACTTCAATGCCAGGCACAAAAAGAACATTTGTCAGAGTGACAGGATGGCTGGAAATGGATGTGAGCTGCACATCTCCAACTCCTTTTACAGCATATGAAGCATTATTAGCACATGTAACAGTCCCCCCTCGAGGTGCATCAGCTAGAGAATGAAACAACTGTCTGCAAGATGTGACATGCTTGGAAGCACCACTATCAAAGTACCACGACTGAGCATCATTAGCAGTAAAGAGTGCATCAGCTTTGGAGGGATCAAATGAGCAATGGACAGCCCATGCCCAATCATCCTGAAGAGCATGTGCATGTGAAGCATCTGCTGGCTCATGGGATTCAATAGCATGTCAGGCATTAACTATCAATCCTGCTTTCTTTTTCTCCGAAGCAATGCACTTCCTACATTCTGAAATGTCATGTCTAGGCTTGCGACAATAGTTGCATCTTTTCTTCTTTGCCTTATCTGCTGTATTTTTAGATGCATGGGAGGAATTGCAGCTGCTATGCGCAGAGGAATTGCAGCTGCTATGTGCAGATTTTGGCTTGCCCATAGGCTTGGAAGCCTTGCCTCTTCCTGTCTCCTGTGAAGCAAATGCATGATCAGGAATAATGGCTTGTCTGTTAGCTCTACTTTGCTCTTCCTACAAAAGCAAAGTAACTAGCTGATCAAAAGAATAGTGGTCTAGATTACCCATGGCCACTAATCGAAGGGTTGTAGCAAACCCTTGATATGTATCTGGCAGTCCATTCAATGTGGTACTGACAAGCTATGAATTTGGCACCACCTCATCAATGTTGGCAAGCTGTTCCATGAGATCCTTGACCTTTGTCAGGTATGCATCCATAGACTCACCTTCATTCATACTAACTTCTTGTAATTGCCTTCTCAAATATGCAACACGAGCTTCATTGCGAATCTGATAGAGAGAAGCCAATTTATCCCAAGCATCCTTTGCTGTCCTGCAAGACTGGATGTGTGGAATAATGATTCTCTTGCATGATAAAGCAATACATGAATGTGCATTTGCATCTTTTGCATCCCATCTTGACTGTTCTTGAGTTGGAAGAGCAGCAACAGGAGTGCTAGAGGAAGAGGCATCAGGAGGAGTACCCCCTGCAGAAGGACCAACAGTAGAGGCAACCACTGTAGCATTGGCTGGCCTCGGATCAGCCCCAGAAACAATATTCCACAAATGCTTTGCAACAAGAATATGTTTCATGAGATAAGACCACATCGGATAGTTGGTGCCATCCAACTTATCATCTTCACGAAAAACTCCAAATAAATCTTGATTGTTCCCAGCCATAGCAAATGTGATACCCTGAAAAAGACCTGAAAACCCAAAAGCCTCAAGGCTATCACTGCAAAAAGCTGGCTGTCCCAAAAATGACAGCAAATATCTGCAAATTTCAGACCCAAATCAAAGGGCAAATGCAGATCTGAACCAAATGTGACTGTGACAAGCAATGTTCCCTGCAAAAACAGCAAATTTGGCAAAAGCCCCAAATTTATTGAGGGCAAATAGGCCAAAAAGAGGGCAAATGCAGAAAAGCCCCAAATTTTGCTGAAATTTTTGCCAATGTGACCCAATGTATGCAATCTGACTCAATGTCCTGCAAAAGTGACTCAATGTTCTGTAAAATGACTCAATGTCCTGCAAATGTGACTCAATGTACTGCAATCAAAAAGAAATTGCAGACGAAATCCCGAATCTCTCCTGAAGGTATTGAAAGCCCCAAATTTGCCATAGTCCTGCAAGAGACTTCACATGTGCAACACCTATACGGCAGTCTCGAGAGAAGTACCAGCTGTACGGGCAGCTCAAGTACAGTGTATGGCTGTACGGTGAGCTCAATTACGCCTGTACGGTGTGCAGTTATACGGCGTACGAGAATCTAAAGTACTGTAGATGTACGGAGGCTCCCACTTGCAAGTACGACGATGTACGTGTAGGGCGACGCAGATGTGCGATGACGTAGATGTATGACGACGCGGATGTACGACGACGCGCAGGTACGACGATGCGCAAGTACGGCAATGTACGTGTTCACATACGGGCTGTACGATGCACGTATTGTATGCAGTACGGAACAGGTGAAGCTGGACGCCTAGATCTACAGCACCAAAAAATGGCGACTGATAGACCTCGAAAAAACTGCAGCAGCTGAAGATGTGTCGACCAGCAGGGCAGCAGACTCCCAAAGAGCAATGGAGGACTCAAGGGCTGAGGAGAGCTAGAAGACAAGAGCAAAACCTGCTCTGATACCACTGAAGGCTCGGAGAGAAGAGAGTGCAGGTACAAAAGATACGTTGTAGAACAGCCGTCACGTCGAAGTCTTAGATAGATAAAAAACACACAAGTACAAAGTACTTGTACCTAGACCTAGGACTAAGTGTCCTAGGTGTCACATAGGACTAAGTGTCCTATGCGGCCTAAAAGGCACTAACACTATAAGTGCCTACACTTATGCCTACAAGGCACATACCATGGCCTATAGGGCATCACTAGAACCACCAGAAGATGGCCTACAGGCGGATCATAGGTGGTGTATCGAAGGTCCTCTGGACGGGCTCGGGTGGTATGGGACGCCTGGGTTAGATACGGGCCTATGGATGAGTCGAGCTGTAGCCCACGTGCTCGAGGGTGGTCGGGAGGATCGAGGCACCTGCGCTATGATTCCGGTTGGATTGAGGACGAGCTTCTAGGCTAGTGATAGGGTCAGATCCTACGGGGTCGTGTCATTTGGTATCAGAGCCATCCTATCACAATTGAATTCAACGCGAGGTATGCAGAAAAGATGACTTCCAGGTACGCTTTTTGAGATTGCTCTTGCAAATCTGAATTTCTGCTCATGTATGGGCTGAATCGTTGGCTGATGATATGTGCTCATGATTGGGAGAGTTGTGGAAGAAATAGAAGTCCATAGGTGATGTGCTCTCTCGGTTGCTACGTGTTTGGAAGTCGTGATTCCTTGAGAAGGGTAGGCGATGAGAAGACTTGATGCTTTCAGCAAGAGATATGAGGATGGATCGTTTCTGACCTATAACTTCCCACGCTTGGGTTGTTATTGTGATTGGCTGTGTGGGGACCTCTGAGAGTAGGCTAGTTAGGGAAAGAATTCGCTCTAGGTTCTCAAGGATGAGATTCCTACCCTAGAGACCTAGATTTGCTATAGTTGAGAAGTAGGAGGAAAGAGGGGGCGTTCGTAAGCCAGAGAACGGCTTGTCTAGGAAATTCGGGCATCAGAGATAGGGGCAGGCGCTTGGCTTTGGGAAGGAGTGTATGGCCTAATTTTAGCGCGTTTTGGCTATTTTTGGCTGGCTGGAGAAAAGCGGAACAGGATCTATTAAAAGCGAGACTGTTTTTTTGGTTAAAAAAGCAGGTTGTTTTTTTTGTTTTTCTCAACAAGGAAAGCACTTGCTCTAAATCAAGCACCCACCCTAAATTCGCCTAGCTTTTGATGGCTATTTATATGCCCGAGATTTCTCTCTTTCTCACTTCAGCACTTCAGCGCATGAAGGCAAATTTCCCACCCTCTTTCCGTCTGAGATCAGCCTATCAGATTCCGTCATCTTTCTTACTGTCCTCGCCTTCTTCCTTGATTCCACGCAGCACCAGATTCTCTCTTGGGAAGAGCACGTGTTTGGATGCAGTTCCTTTTCTTCTAGTCCCTCTCCCGTGCGAGATATTTTCCAACCATGGAAGGACATCAAAGTAATGAGACACCTACGTTGGATTACTGTTTTATTGAGATGAGGATGAGGCTACATCGGAGGTTATTCCTCGTAGACCTCATGACCTGCTACGAGAGATGGATTCCTTGATGGATGAACTCTGGACAGCTCTTCACTACTATAAAACCCCTCAGTAACAGAAATATATTGAAGAAGGCTCATGCTGTTCTAAATGTAGACAGCTTGTTTTAGAATCTTTATACCGACATCCTTGGTTTTGACCGACACCCAATTATTTTTTTGGCTCGACTGGATCTTTTGAACCACTCTTGGTTCAAGAAGCTCCCCAATTTTGTATGAATTATGTTCTAAATTGTCTTGTTATTAAATTGACCAAGTTTTGGTTCATTTGGGTTTGATTTGTAACTAGTGGCATTTATAATTTGATGGTTTTTTCAAATTATATAACGTGTACTTTTGTTCCATATATCTTGCAGTTTTTTAGATATATGGTACATTGAGGATGCCTAAGACTTTGTTACATCTTAAACTAGACTTAACTAAGACAATTGGATTTCCCTTTCTCAAATCTTGGTGCGTAGATTCCTATTTGGTTTCTATTTGAAGTTTTGATCTCGATGTGATTGTGAGTTATGGCGTTTCTTCGAGTTACTATTTAGACATATAAAGGTTCTTATTGATTAGACCAGGATGAGTCTTGATGGATACCTTCTTTGAATCATGTCCAAAGGCGGGGTCATTCTGATTCTCACTCTTTTAGCCGAGGTCATGGATAGTCAGGATTCAAGAGTTGTTAGGGATGCTACCTACTGGTTTTCTTCTTTTACCTATTGGTTGGGGTATTGTAACACAAGGGGGTGATATAATCACATTAAGAAAAGGATTGAGAACGGATTTGCCACCCTGACTCAATCTGGGATCATCTGAGTTGAAGAGGGATTGGCTACCTGATTTACTCATATTGTCCACTGAGTTTTTTATTTGCAGTATACTTTGGTAGTATGGGACACTAAGGTATGTTACATTTAAGATTCTCTGATGTGGTGGTGTCATCCAGCGTGTAATAATACCCAAGGACCTCTAGGGTGAAGTACAAGTAGGCTGAATTGAATTGGGGGCAACCTAATTAGATTTTTTTCGAGGGCTGACTAAGATTCTTTACCCTCAGAGAAGCCATGTATTTTTTGGGTTCAACCCTGGAGCTCCATAGTCTAGACTCAATCTCAGGGAGGGTTACCACATCTCTTCTGATGATGGTCTGTCAGTGCCTTGTTTGGAACTTGATGTTCCTAGATAAGAGATCCTAAGAGCTGGATGATCCTGTGATCGGAGCGGTTCATTGCACAAGTTTACACAGGATATTCGATAGTGGATCTTGTTTTAAGAGATTTCGGATTGTATATTTCCGTAGTCTTTGGATCACATAGGATGCTATTCCTATGATGGTTGACTATATACATGTCTAGAACAGTACCATTGACTCGATATAGCCAACTGAATTTTTACTGATTATCCTCATGTAGGGGCATTTCGAGGATAGATCAAGGGGACCATATCTTTGGTCAGGATTTTGCTCATTGATACTTCCATGCAGATTCTTCCATCATGAGTTATGAACGGATACCTAATTGTTCTACGATGGAAAGTCTGTCATGTATTTCAACCCAAGAATTTGAATTACAAGGGTATTCCGTTGAGGGATTTTCTGAATACTAAGTAATTCAGGACATTAGGGTTGATAGAAATTGCAACCCAGAAATTGACCTCAAGGGGTTCAATTGATGGGGTTGTTCGAACAATGATTCCTCGATCTCAACCTAAGATTTTGGGTTCAAGGATACTCAATAGATAAGGTTGATAGAATCATTTACCTTCAGGTACAGATTTTACTATGCTTGTGTACGGGATATGTCAACGGAACTAACTCTGTGGATTCAAGCATTAGGAGAATACTCGATGATACATAACCTTGTTTAGATTGAGAGATTTACTTTCCTTGGGTTGGTTATCAAAGATTGTGGCTTTCGCCTTAGATTTTCTTTGATTTGAATCTCATGGAAAGTATAGCACACTCAAACTGATAGTCAGAGTATAGTTATAGGCATGGACTCATCTTCCCAGAGAGTCTTCGGGCTTTCTAGTGAACTCAGGAGTGAGTTCTTAGAGGAAGGGGAGTATGTCATGTGCATGGTGTACCTAGGGTTGGATAGCAGGTTAACGTGGGTTACGGGATAGCATAGGGCTGGATGGCTATTTTTAGCCGAGATTGCTATATATAGAGATTGATTCATATATAGTGCTCGCTTTATATGGAGGGAGCTATTCATAGCATTGTGCTATCTATAGCAGGTTTCCTTCTATATAGAGGGAGGGCCAGTGCTATTGTGTAGATCAGTTGAGCGCTCCTCAACTGATGGATGGGGCTTGGACCCAGGCCGGGACTTTGGCCATCTACATGGCGGATCATAGGTGGTGTATCGAAGGTCCTCTGGACGAGCTCAGGTGGTATGGGACGCCTGGGTTAGATACGGGCCTATGGATGAGTCAAGCTGTAGCCCATGTGCTCGAGGGTGGTCGGGAGGATCAAGGCACCTGCGCTATGATTCTGGTTGGATTGTCGTGTCACCAGGTTCCCCCCCCCCCCTTGCCGGTTAACCTTTCCAACATACCAGTTGTATGATCCCACGAGAAGAGAGATTGTACTTAGCAAGAATGTCATCTTCGATGAACAAATACCATCCTCAGAGGTTGATGAGCCACCTATTCTTAGCGAGCCAGCTGATAAAGATGAAAGTGCCATTGTTTATGTGCCTAACTGTCACAAGGGCGTGAGTTTGTAACTTGCGTGGGGCAGGATCCTGGAAAATTGAGTGAGCAGCGCCCTAGGATGTGGGTGTGCAAGATTTCCCCCCTAGGGATTAATGCCTTGGGGGTGAATTGTTGAATAAGTCCAAAGAGGGGGCAAAATACCCTTAGGACCCCAGTGGCCATTGGTTTGGCATTAAAAGGTCCCACTAGAGGAGGCACGGGGCAAATTCATTGGTTGGGTCTTAAAAAGGTCCCACTAGAGGGGGCAAGGGGCAAATTGGGGGGGGGGGGGGGGGGGGGGGGGGGGGGAACTATACATTTGGCAAGGTTCATGGTGGAGGAAGAGGCTGGAAAAATCACGAACTACGCACGAGAGCCGACTGGGAGGTTTTGGGCACACAGACGGTCAGTTTTTTATCGCTTTAGACATACCGATCTACCTCGGGGACTATGTGCAGCTGTCTTGGACCTTATGTGGCAGCTTGGAAGTCCGTACGGGAGGTTTGGCATCTGTTTGCAGCTCCGCGGGCTGCTGGTACGATGAACAGCCAGCACTAGAAAGGCTTCAAGGCTGGCTGCTATACTGCTTGACGGCCTAGCTGCTCATAGGGCCAAGTACACAGGCCACGAATTGCTTCCTGAAGGGGCTGGTCTCGTTCGATTGTCTCCTTCTCTTCCCTTTCCTCAACTATTGCTGTGGTATGAGCAGGCTAAGCTGAATTACAGACAGGGCAATGCATAATGGGGGCTGAATTGCTCAAGCTCGTGTATGAGCTCGTTAGGATGCTCCTTGATTGACCAGGGTAAGCTGGTTGTCTTCTCTTTATCCTTGCCTTGCTCAGCTTGTGAGCTGTGTTTGGAGAGGCCTAGTTCGCAGGGTGGTTCACTGTGGATTCTTGCGTGCCTCTAAGGATTGTGGGCAAGCTACTTCTACTTTCACCCACTGTTTGGGTATTCCAGTGAGTCAGTGGACACTTGTGGCTGTCTGGGAGGTGTGTGGTCCTGCATGGGCTGCTAGTAACAGCTCCCAGGTTTTATTCACATGTTTGCACTGAAATGGATGCCTATGGTCAATAGGGTGTGAGAGCAGGGCCCAGCAGGACTAATGTTTGGGATTATGATGCCTTCTAAGAGTGGGAAGAGCACTGAATGCAAGTGGGATCGAATTCATTGTGTATCCTATTTGCTGGCTTTGGCAGGTAACATATTTCGTGTGGGAATGTGTTTTTTTGGGTTTCTCTAGGAGATAGGTCACATGAAAGCAATGTTGCTAGGCAAATGGTACATCCTTGGTACAGGCTCATTGCTGAGGAGGCAAGGGTCGGGAATCCATGCTTGGGATGGAAAGTATCCCTAGAACCCAAATAGGGATGGTATAGGTGTGACTGCCATGGTGTTTGCTATGTTATGATGCAAGTTCACTTATGGTAACAGGTTGATGTATCAGGATGTATGCTGCCCATAGGATGAGAGACTATAGGTAGTGATGGTCCTGAACAATGGAGAATGATCTTGTATGCTTTCTTTTTCTGCTTTGAGCAGATAGGTGGCTAATTGGGCACTAGTGTTCGAGGCTGTGTGCAAGCTTTCTGGAATAGAAATGGAGGCCTATTGCCAAGGTTGGTGAGAGCAGTGAACAACAGAGGCTATGCAAGGTATGTGGAAGCCTAATGGGATGTGGAATGCCCCAAATGCAAGAAAGAATGTATCCTTTATGTAGCCTGGAATTCTGGGTCTCTCACTTAATTAAAGAAATACCGAAAGGGATGCCAAGGTTTGGGTCCAATCTGTGTCTTTGTCTTGGTGCAGGGGCACCAATCTGCTAAGTATGCTTTTGCTCAATTGTTGATATAACAGTGTTGGCTGGTTATTTGTTAGTTCTACTGCCCTTTAATTTATTGAAGGCTTGTTTCACTAACCCAGCGCAAGAGCCAGCAGATGATCCGAACAATGAACGCAAGAAAGGGTTCAAGCTCTAAGAAGGTACCCGATCGGCTGATCGAGATCCTACAAGACTCTGGGGTGACTGATATTCCTTCTTCGTGGCTAAGGAAAGAGGAAGGTTGACACAAGTCAAAGCATGGCAAGGAGAAAGTTTAAGAGGCAACCCCTCTTCACGTAAACTATTCTTTGATGTTCGGATCATTAGAGACAAAGAACATCTTCTGTGCAGGAAACAGTCTCTTAGGAGCAATAGAAGAGATCTATGGAGCTGGAGATCGAAGCCCTTGAGAAGAATTGGGACCTAGGAGCTGGTTCCAAGACCCAAGCCGCAATCTGTCATCGGTATCAAGTGGGTCTATAAGACCATGTATACTTCAGATGGAGCTATGGACAAGGACAAGGCCAGACTTGTGGCCAAAGGGTACGCATAGCGACCAGGGATTGACTATGAAGGCACCTTTGCAGCCACCGCCAGGATGTCTACTCTCATGATAGTTTTAGCAGTTGCTACTCATCAGCAATGGCCGATGTATCAAATGGATGCACAGTTAGCTTTCCTTAATAGTGACCTGCATGAGGAGATCTATGTAAAACGACCCCCAAGATTTGCCAAATGGAGGGTATGGTCTACAGGCTGAAGAAGGCCCTGTATGGCCTCAAGCAGGCCCCACGTGCATGGAACCAGAAGATCGACATGTTTTTTCTATGGAAGGGTTTTTGAGGGTCTCAAGCAAATCCGAACTTGTATGTCTTCCAAGAGGATAGACTAGTTTCCCTGATCATCATGTACATTGATGACCTCTTCCTTACAGGCAGTCATATGCCACATTTTGCGGAGACCAAGGCTGCTTTGTCACAGGCATTCGAGATGACAGACTTGGGGCTCCTCCATTTCTTCTTCGCTTGGAGATTTGGCAAGGTAAGGAAGGCTTCTTTGTTCTTCAGAAGCGGTGTGCAGGAGCTTCACGCAGCCTTGAGGATGGAGGAGTGCAAGTCTATTTCTTCCCCCATGGATCCCAACACCAAGCTATCCAACTATGATCCTAGTGCACCCGTGGATGTAGATTTGTATCGCAAATTGATTGGATCCTTGATCTGGCTTCTCAACACCAGATTGGATCTCAGCTTCTCTCGGGCTATTGAGCTCCTTCATGCAGACGCCTTTGGAGACCCATTGTGATGTAGGGATAAGAATCCTTAGATACCTACAGGGTACACGTGATCGAGGATTGTTAGATTAGGCAATTGGAGCTCAAGTCCAACATCCAATTACCGGGCTGGAGTGATTCCGATAGGGGATGTGATCCAAACACTCGACGATCGACCACACGATATTGTTTCACCATCGGGTCAACAACAATTACATGGAACTGTAAACCACTGTGGCCTTATCTTCTACAGAGGCTGAGTACCGGGCCACCTGTTCAGCTACATGAGGCATTATGGCTTTGCAGATTGCTTGGTGAGATAGGGTTTCTACAGCATATACCTAATTGAATCCGAGAACATTCCCAAACTCATCCTTTAAAAACACAACATAGTGCAGTTTCAATCTCATGATAGTCACTCACAAGGTTGAAAACCATAAACTCCATCATGCATAGCAGGGACTAGCTACTATGACATCCCCACTGACGTCATCAGCGCCCAACAGTGGGTGTAGATAATCAAAGTTGTATAGCACTTGCTCGCAATCCGGTGTTTCATGCCCAGACGAAGAACATTGACATACAGTACCATTATGTCCGGGAGAAGGTGCTAGATAAAGTGATCTTGCTCATCTTCTGTAAGACGGACGACAACTGGGCAGACTTGTTTACCAAGCCCCTTCCACAGCAATTGCTTGGTGCTCATTCCAGCTTCCTGGGCCTGATTGAACATCCAAGAGTTAAGAGGGGGTGTGAGTTGGCATCTCCTGATGTATCATATGAGCGAGGGCTTCGTTGTGGGTGTGCCCCATGGTGAGGATTCCACAGATTTGGTTGGGGGGGGAGGGGGGGGATCAGGATCTTACCCATGTATATATGTAGGAGTGCAGGCCCTATTTGCACAGGGTTTCAGGGCTGTTTTCACTTGCCCCTAGACCCAATTTGGAGGCACCCTGCACGCGCTTTGACCTACGTAGGTTTGAGAGCCAACCAAGCCTCCAATCAGGTCGGGTTCCCTACGACCATGGGATCGGCCAGGTTGGTTAAAGGGGGGGGCCCACGACCATGGGATTGGCCAGGTCGGTTGGAGGGGGGGGCTATAAAAAGGGCTCCTCTCCCCATTGTTTCAACACCTTGTCTTGGAGGTTTTTGCCCAGAAGTAGAGTATGTTTTTCTTGAGTATTGGTACAGCATCTCTCTCTTTTTCCTTTCGCATCTCCCAATTTGTTGTCGGTTGTCTCCATTGCTGCCCACATTCCGCTGCACTCTCACAGTCATGACAGAAATGCTTTAAGTATTCCTCTACCCATTTGTTCACCCTTTAAGACTGACCATCAGTCTCAGGATGGTATGCAGAGCTAGGAGCAAGTATAGTACCCACTCCTGTAAATAATTCCTGCTAGAAATGACCCACAAACTTTTGTAACTACATCACTAACAATTTCCTGAGGGAATCCATTATGCTTAAACACCTAATCAAGCAACCTGTGAAGCTGAATATTAGGTTTTAGTGAGTATGAAATGGGCTTGTTTTGTCAGCTTATCCAGCATGCTTTCCCATCCCCAATCTGTAGAAGGCAATCCTGTGATGTAACCATCGTTATGTGTGTCGATTTGCCCTCTGGAATGGGTAATGGCTGGAACAAACTAGCTGGAGCCTGGCGCCTTTGCTGTCCACTTTTTTTTGCTGGCCAAACATTCAGCAACATGTTTGACTATATCTCCATAGACCTTCCCACAAGAAACTTTGCCTTAGCCGGTGATACGTTTTTGTGACACCTGTATGTCTTGCCATAGAGGAAGAATGCATTTCTCTAAACACTAGCTGTCTATATTGTGAGTTTGGAACCAAGTAGCTTTTGTTCCAGAATCACAACCGCCCGTTATGCAACTTAAAGTCAAGATGATCCTAGCATAAGGGCTCCTGCATTTCTGAAAAGATGGCTGTTGTCTTTGAATTCTGCATGTACTCTTCTTGAATGCGATGTATCCAATCCTAGTAAATGGTAGCGACTGCAGACAACATGCAAGCCCGCATCCTTGACAAGGCAGCTGCAATCACATTTCTTTCCCCTTCCCGTACTCAGACCGGGAGATTAGGTCGGCAGGACCATGGGATTGGCCAGATTGGTTGGAGGGGGGGGCCTATAAATACGGCTCCTCTCCCCATTATTTCAACACCTTGTCTTGGAGGTTTTTGCCCAGAAGTAGAGTATGTTTTTCTTGAGTATTGGTACAGCATCTCTCTCACTTTCCTTTCGCATCTCCCAATTTGTTGTCGGTTGTCTCCATTGCTGCCCATATTCCGCTGCACTCTCACAGTCATGACAGAAATGCTTTAGGTATTCCCCTACCCATTTGTTCACCCTTTAAACTGACCATCAGTCTCAGGATGGGATGCAGAGCTAGGAGCGAGTATAGTACCCACTCCTGTAAATAATTCCTGCTAGAAATGACCCACAAACTTTTGTAACTGTATCACTAACAATTTCCTGAGGGAATCCATGATGCTTAGACACCTAATCAAGCAACCTGTGAAGCTGAATATGAGGTTTTAGTGAGTATGAAATGGGCTTGTTTTGTCAGCTTATCCAGCATGCTTTCCCATCCCCAATCTGAACTAGCTGGAGCCTGGCGCCTTTGCTGTCCACTTTTTATTGCTGGCCAAACATTCAGCAACATGTTTGACTATATCTCCATAGACCTTCCCACAAGAAACTTTGCCTTAGCCGGTCATACGTTTTTGTGACACCTGTATGTCTTGCCATAGAGGAAGAATGCATTTCCCTAAATACTAGCTGTCTATATTGTGAGTTTGGAACCAAGTAGCTTTCGTTCCGGAATCACAACCGCCCATTATGCAACTTAGTCAAGATTGAGTGCTCCTGCAATTCTGAAAAGATGGCTGTTGTCTTTGAATTCTGCATGTTGTATCCAATCCTAGTAAATGGTAGAGACTGCAGCCAACATGCAAGCCCACATCCTTGACAAGGCAGCTGCAACCACATGTCTTTCCACTTCCCATACTCAGACCGGAAGAGGTCGGATGAGCAGGAGGGCCTCTAGTGGACCTACAGATTGGTCGGCTAGTTCACGAGGGCTCTAGCCCTATAAATACGCCCCTGCTTGGGGAGACTATCAGGGTCACCTTGTGCCTCTCACTTACGCTGCATCCAGAGTAACAGGGAGGTTAAGGAGAGGGTGAACAGTGTCTCACCATTGGGTGCTGATCAGAGCAGCAAGGATACGTGTTTGTGCAGCATTTAGGAGCACACAGGCTGACAGAGTTTTGGAGGTGCCAAGAGGAGGTAGAAGATAGTTCTGAGGTGCCACAGGTCCACGTCTAGGCAATACCCTATCTGCTTGATGGTAACACATGGAGCACACCTGTTGCATATGGTTTTGTCCATCTTTGGAGCAATGCATGTTTACTGTTTCTACTCTACTGTGCATACTTCATTGTCTGTGTCTGCATCTATCTCTATCTACATCTTTGTGCACAAAGGAGTGAGATTTGAATTAAGCGCTGTGTGTTTCCTGGGCTACCCAAGTTGTGCCTCAATCTGAGCTCACACAAAGGCATAATTTGAGATCCCTACTTCTGTAGGCAAGTTCACTTACAGGTATAACATGAACAATATCCATTTTAAAGAGGCTAATATTGACGTCATTATCAGACTTGACTATCACCACGTTCACCAAGTTCTAATGCTCTTACTCGAGGAAAACTGGGAAGCCTTGTTCGAAGACACGAGTCTACTCTGGAACATAAGGGCAAGGAACTTGATAGGGTGGCTTTCTACAAACAACTAGCGTTGAGACATAAGTTTGGTGTGAAGTATGTTTGATTCCTTTTGGGGAACTCACGAGCAGCTTCCAAGCATTTAATTTTGTTGGTATCACTGAAAAATATGCAAGAGGAAAGACAAAGAAAGCATCCTGAAATCTCAATAGGAAGCAGCAAGGACGAGAGAGTTGATATCATTGAACAAAATGCACGAGGAAGGACAAAGAAGACACCTTGACTTTAACATAAAAAGCAGCAGGACGAGAAGGGCAAAAATGAGTTGCACTTGTTTGAACGTAGCCAATTTTGGAACCGCAACCTAAGAAGGCACAGAGGACAAGAAGCAGTAAATTGGGCACCATTACTGCTCTGCATCACTCGTGGCATGTTTCAGTAGAGTCCCTTCACCTTGCAGCTTGTTCATGTAACGTGTCCTAAAGACTTTGTCTGTACCACCTAGTACGCGATGCAATTTGTGGGGACGCGTCAACAGACCCCTTTTCTCCAATTCTGTTATCACAGCAAACCTAGGCTTGATGCGTTGCTCCAAACTCATTGTCAAACATATAGGATATTGAAGGATCTCCCTGATGTCGCGATTCAACACATTCTGCAGATAGTCCAGTTTTCTTCCTATGGTATCTTCCCGCAAAGTCAGTACAGAAGGCGAACTTGTGATCATCATCTTGATGTCTTCACGTGAGATTCCACGAGATACTAGCCACTCAATTCGCTCTTGTAGAGGAGCAGATTTGCAGTTGCAAATCTCAAAAAAGACAGGATAAAATCGGTGAGAATTTGCGTCGAGCCCCAGCCTTTCCAAGAGTTCAAGGTTTTGAGCCATTTTTTCTGTGGTGAACGTGGTGATACCACGGCGTCGGCCGATACACTTGCAAATGAACTCTCTGGTAAGACCCCTCTCATTCTCGAGAAAATTGAAAGCCCGCTCCATGCATTTTTCTGTGTCAATACAGAGAATCTGAGGTTGCAAGCGCAACTTCTTGTCAATGTCCTCTGGGGTGAATCCTGCAGACTTGAGATAAGAAAGCCGGCGCTCTAGCGTCTCGATCTTCACATTGAACAGCCACCGGGCACAGAATATCTTCTCAGGACGCAAGCCGAGGCTGCCGAAGAACTCGATCTTGCGGCGAAGGTTGGAGGTCCGGAGGCGGAAGAGGTCGGGGTTATGGACAGCGAGGAAGGGGCCGATGAGGAGGAGTTTGGAGGCGACATCCTGCAAGGAGTTGGAGCAGAAGTGGAGGAAGCCGGCACGAGGGAGGAAGCGTTTGATGTCAGGGAGGGGGGCACCGGAGGACAAGAGGAGCTGGAGTTTATCAGGGAGGTCAAGGGGGAGGGAAGGGAGGGAGGAGAAGCGGGAGAGGGAGGGAGGGTCAGAGAAGCCGAGGAGGGAGAGGCGATGGAGGAGGGGAGGGGGGATGGGGTTTGGCGATGGCGATGAGGAGCTAGCTTCTGCAATGACTGTTGTTGTGGTGGTGCTCTTGTTGTTGCTATTGTTGAAGGTGGAGAAGAAGAAGAAGCTCAAGGGTCTCCTTCTTTCAAAGCCCTTCTTCTTCAACGCTTGCATCTTCTTCCCCTTCCTCTTTCTCTCTTGTATCTTCAAATTCCTGCCTCCCTTTGTATATCTATCTCATCCTTTTGCGATTTATGTGATCCTTTTGGGTGCACCACTCGTTTTCTTGCCTCACTCCTTTGGATTATGCCCCCATAACAACAATCGGTGCTCTCTCTCACAAGCATCTCTTCCTAGTGCGCACACACGAGCATCTCAACACCAAAGAGTGCTTGCCCATCATAAATGGGGGGAGCCAATCAAGATGCTCCATTGGTGTGGATCGACACCCCCTCCTTTACAGGAGAGTCCAAAAGCTGAGTCAGCTGCTGCCATCTCCTGCCCATGATAAGAGATTTCTTGGGCAGGCAACTTTGGCTGCCCAAGTTTGGGCACCCATTTTTCAACCAATCAGATTCAAGTACAGGATCGTTTCCCATTAAATGCTCCCTTTCTATAAAGATTCTTGCTTCGGCAGTGTGTAACCCCCTGCCCATTGAAGACTCTCCAAAGCTTTTCTTGGCTCCCCACGAGTTGGGCACCTCTGGGCCACCCTTTGGCTGTGTGTAACCACCCTCATGCCCACTTCGAGCTTTGTGTTATTGATCTCCTCCCATAGGTCTCAATGTTTGCATAGCTCTTTGCATTTGGGAGCTCACACCCTTTCATTGGTTTTGAGGCTATCCCCCCCCCGTTGGTTGGTCAAGGCTTGGTGGCATATGTACCTGCCAGAAACAGCTTTCTTGCACTAGCAACTTACAAATGAGGGCTTTGCTCCCCTGTGTAGTCACCCATCCTGCGTCAAACTACCCTCTCTTCTTTGCTAAAATTCGCCATCATTGACGCTAACCAGACTAGCTTGAGGTTGCAGCCCCTATATGCTCAGAATTCTCCGTCTCCACAAGGGCCTGCTTTTGCTACGAGTGAGGCACCACCTTTCCAAGGGCTACTCAAGAGAACTAGGCAAGCAATGGCAAATGAGTGGCAAATACACTAGCAAAGGCCAATGCAGGAACAGGCTCTTACCCATCGAGCTTTATACCTCCATGAGAGCATTAAAGGCACTTCCACCTACTCTAAGCGCCACATGCCAGCTTTTGATTGGTTGGAGTAGAATTAGAGCACTTGTGCTCAAAATGCACCTACAAAATGAAGGTGCAAATTCTTCAAGCCACTAGCACTTCATTTTGCCTCGCTTTTGGTGCAATCCTCCAATACTCACCACCACTAGTGCGCACTTTCGTGTGCGTGTGCACTAAGCCTTAGAGTCCTAGGATTTGGCTTAGTGGTTTGAGCATTGGGTTTCCAATCCTCAGTCATGGGTTCAAATCTTGGAGGCCGTGCTCGGTGTCCTAACTTGTGGATAGGTGCATGTGCACAGTGTGCATAAGTTGACCACAACTATGGACCTTGTGCCCATCGGTCCAAGGTGGTGTGCCCCTCAATTAGACCATGAGTGGGTGAGTGTGGGATGGGTATGTGAATGGGGGAAAATTTTTACTCTTAGAGAGTAGTCACGCCATGCCCCTTATTCTCAATTGCTGGGAAATTGCTACTACGAACTATCGCCCCTCCTTTTGAGGAGGAGCGACGCCTTTTGAGGAGGGGCGATGGCTTGAATCAAGCTGTGGTCTATGGCGGGCATGGCTTCTCAGCACAATACATGCATGGCAGTTTGTGGCGCGGGTATTCGCTCTCGAGGTCTGTGATGGTATCTGCACCGTGGCATGGTGTCAGGGTAATCGCAGATGCATGGCGTTCTTTGTATCTCTTCCATGGTGTGGTATGTGGCGATCTTAGGGGGCATCTTTGATTTGCTCATGCATGACCACCTCACTCTAGTGTTCAATGAAGCGTGGCATTTGGGGCTTTGCCATGGAGCTTTGTTGTACGGGTACTCTTTGGCGGGCTGTGCCTAAAGCAGAGAGAGTTCAAGGTTTGGCGGCCTCTGTGGGCATTCATGGATCTTTGGCGTTTTCGCTACCTCAAAGGAATGGTGCACCTTCTATATAAACGTTCCTACTCCTCCACTATGATGGCGTTCTATTTTGTAGTGACTTGATTCGTTGTTAGTGTGTGTGTTAGTTTTGCTTCATCTTTTCTACCAAGTATGGAAGGCAATAAGACAGTCGATCTCTTTGTACAGCCCATGGATACGGAAAGCACCACCTTTGGGAGAGGTCTTTGACTTCTGATTCGTTTTCCTTCACTTCCTTCACTTCCTTCACTTCAGATTGATTTTCCGTTCCTTATTTGTGTTGCTTATGGTTTACTTTTGGCAGATATGGAGAAGAAGTTCAGTAACCATGTAGAGCAGAAAGTTGTGATACGAATTCAGACTCCACTAGTATGTTTTGGTCCTTTAAAAGTGGCTTTGCTATATGCAATTTCATTCCCTGTCGTCATTTCAAAGCTATTAGTATTGCTCTATTCATTTGAGAGTCTTCTGACAGCCCCTTTGTTCACACATTCCACAAGAATCACCCCTTTTATTCACACCTTCATTCAACCTATGATAGTTTGTGGAGGCCGCTTTTAAGTTGCAGGTACTTCTTAGAGTCCTATAAAATTGTGGTTGTCACCTGATGTTTGGGATATCTGTGTTGTGACGATGTGCAATAATTCTTATGGTGTGTTGTGCTAGTCTATACAAAAGGCAAGGACAACAAGCGGTAGCGTTGACAACTGTCTTCAGGGGCACACAAACCATGGAAAAGGAGGGCTTATAAAAGGGAGGAGGTGAAGCTTTGACGTGGAGCACTTTATTTGCATGAGAGAGGCAATCAGCAACAACCGAAGTGTGGCTAAGGGGTATTGAGAAGGGGGCTCTAACCATAGAAAGATCTCTTAGGACAGCGAGACAGAGCATAGTGAGCCCGCAATGAAGCTATAGGTTAGGTTCCTGGCTGGTGTCAACTCCAAGAGTTTGTAAGGAAAAGACTAGTTATTGTTGTGACCGTTGCATGTATAGCAGAAGGTGGAACTAGTTAGCAGAAGTTTTATGTTGCTACGCCATGACATGTTTTTTTCCCCCTAAGTAACATTACTAGAAGATGAAAGTTCTGCAGTCGCCATCATATCTCTTGCAAGAAATGTTTTAGTAGTTTTTGCTATTGTTGTAGGACATCTTATACATTTAAACCATTTGTATTTGTTCTCTTTTCCAACTGATTGTCATGCTTATTGTGTGGTTGGCGCTAATTTGGGCTTGTGAAAATGGAGCGAAGTATACATCATATATCTGTTTTTGCTCCTCTATAAGTGTGAAGGCCTCTCTTTGGAACTGAGGCTTGTTAACATTTTCACCACTATTAAATGCATTTGTAGCCCCTCTACTATGTGTGATTTCAATACCACATTATGTACATGTATTAAGATGGGTATAACTGATTGTGTGATGTCAACACCACATTAAGTACATGTATAAAGATGGGTATAACTGATTGTGCCAAAATAATCCACACCCTCTTCAAAAAGACATGCTTCTTGCCATCTATTTGCAGTTTTCTGGTGCGGTTGGGGCCAATTTGGGTTTGTGAAAATGGACCCAAGTATACATCTTATCTCTATTTTTCCTCCTCTATAAGCGTGAGGGCCTCTTTTTGGAACTAAGCCTCATTAACCTTTGCTCTTTTATAAGCGTGAAGGACTATTTTTGGAACTGAGCCATGTATTTGTAGTTTTTTAATTCTTTTATAAGTTGAGGGAGGTCATTTACAAGGGGTGTTGATGGTGTATTGATGCTGGAATCCAGTTTTTAATAGCTGCCTCTAGTATCTGCAGGTTGCAGTCCATTATCACACCCATTTGTTGAAGGGACGGTGGCATATTAAGAGAATAGCAACAAATAGGGATAGTTTGAAGGGAAAAGCCTCCATCGAGGATATAGATATTTATTGCGATTGGGTACACAGTGTACAGGTAGCTATATCGTGTGCACTCCTCTCTCTCTCCTTGTCTCACTTCCGCTATCATGGTATCAGAGCCAATGGTGCTCCACTCCCTTCATAAGTGTCAAGCCCTCCTTGCGTGAGGCATCTTCCATTGAGAGAGATTTCCGTCAAAGAGCGTGTAAGCCCTTATTTCATTAAGGCATGCAAGCCCTTGCTCAGTCAAGGTGACAAGCCCTCTTTCGTGAGGCATCTTCATCTCTCGGCTAACTCTTATTGTAGAGCCCCTTCTCCTCTCTGTTGTTGTGGATAGAAAATCTCTCCATTCCACTTCTTGGAGGTCAAGTTATGCTGTTCCAAAGCTCCTTAGATTTCTTTGAGAGATCTTGTAAGGTTTTGTGAGAGAGAAAGGTTCAATTTTGAGTCTAAGAGACTTGATAACATTTCATTTCCTTGAGAGATAGATTTACAAACTATTCCATCGAAGGACCAACTCCAAAAGCTCCTACTCCAATAGTCTCCTCCATCAAGGAGTCCATTCTATGAAGGCAGACCCACAAACAATGCAATCAGTAGAGGCGCCTCCAGCCTCTCAGCTCCTCCACCAGTAAAATGAGCTAAGGACTCGGGATCATGAAGAAATGCTTTGCCTTCAACTTCCACCTAGCCAGGCCGTGACCTAGACTTTCAATTATCCGGCCTCTTGCAACAACGAGCTCCTATCTCAGCGAGCTCCAACCTTCATCTATCATCAAATGTGTGGAGAATTGTGGCGGCTGGGGCACACAAAATGGCCATAGCCACGACCAGCTCATCGACCACTGCCTCGACGGTCGACTAGTAGCTCAGCCACGGACGACACCTTCCAAACGAGCAGCCAGCAAGCGGGGTAGATTCAATGGCTTTTAGCCCCGACAGTAAGGCATAGCGCAAGGTGTAGGCCTCCGCGACCAACTGCTTCAGCACCGACGATACCTCTACACAAGCCTCCACGGCCAAGGGTAGCTTCTCCAATGGCCCATGCAGTAGAGCAGCCCTCTAGCAACTCAATCAGCCTCAACAATCGAGCTCCAATGGAGCTCCCAGCATGCTCAGCAAGCACTCCACTGACTCAACTCTCCAACTCCAACGGATTCAATGGCCAGCCCACCCCAGCAGCAGCTCCTCAAACTCGAGTATTCGATTCACAGCGGTAATTAGCCTGTAATAAGCAGCACGTCAAAGCAGAAACGCATGCGACGATGGATGACCTCCCAACTCCGTCGATGGAAATTTGAAAGGGATGATAGAATTTCAAGATTTTGTTAGAATCTTTGAGATTCTTGGAGCCTTCTTAGCACGACACATGGCACCCCCATTGAACATAAGGGTTGGGTCAAACTAAGCTGAGTAAACAAAAACCTGGGTTAGCCTTCTTGGTAGGGTTGGTAAAGTTTGGGCCACTTGGCATTCTCATCCACATGTGCCATGTCATCTACCCATGTGGCAATGCCACATCAACTTGTGCCTTTTAAGCACACTGTCTCCACATAGGCACACTCTTTGTAAGCAGCATGTGACCCTCAGTCTACCACCTCATCAATTTGGACCCACTCCCTTGGACAAAGATTTCAGATGGCCGTATCTTTTGATCTAGAAGGAATTTCGCAAAGCTATAAAATAAAAAAAAGATTGCGAGCTCGCACTCTATGCACTGAGCACATCAGATCTGAGATTTCCACAGGCCAGCATCATCAAAACCACCTCCTATTCCACTGCAGCGTACCCAACACTTAAAATGAATCAAGATAAAATTCATTTGCTGCATTTATCAATTCGAGGTATAGTCTAGCTATAGACTAGAACCACCATAAAGGAGATCAAACTCCACCAAGACAAGCAGCCATTGCCACATTACCCGATTAGTTTCCATCGGTGTCAATCCATGCGGATCTATCATCGCTATACATATTCACACACTGACACCAGCTCAGTCTCTTGGCATTTGGCACTTTAGCACCTTAGCGTCACACTTGGCAGAGTTCTTCTCGGATTCAGGAGTGTTGCATTCTTCTTGCACGCACACATGCCACCCATGTACTGTCACATTTGTTGACTATTTTTGGCATTGGTTCTTGCACACATACTTCAGCCTTGTACGGCCTCTTGGCTACTCCTGACACGCAATTGTCATCATTATGTTACAGGCTTGATCCTTGGCACACAGACGTTCTCACATGACTTGGTTCTGACAGTTTAGCGTAAGCCCCCCAACGACAACTCTCATACAATGTTCTCATAGGTAGACACTCTCGTCGGTACACGAGTAAGCCTCTTGCACAGAGCACTAGGCCGCCTCTAGCATGAAGTTATGCACATCACACAACTGATGATACACTAGTCATGACTCTGGATGAGATCCGTGAGTGGAAAGAGAACCTTCTTTGACCATTCATTGCCACAGAGTATGTACCAGTCTATGATGCAGACTCGAGCCTCATTGGCCTTGACAGATTGGATGCAGATGCTTCAAATTTTAGCATGGATTAGCTCGGAGTTTCTAATCATGCACATTCGTCGATAATCCCTTAGCAAGAGGCACACTTCTTGGTAAGCCCTCAACATGAAGCACATTCAGCAGTAAGCCCTCAGCACGAGGCATATTTGACAGTAAGTCCTCAGTATGAGGTAGTCTCATCCACATCAACATAGTCTGATTCTTCACATCAAATGCAGATACTCAGTAGGAGTTCACCGGTGATCATGCTGTTATTCAGTAGGTAAGTCCTCAGTACGAGGCACTCACATCTTCTACCGCATGCAGAGATAAATGCCCCAGCACATTCAGCTCTTCAAGTGATTCCATTCCAGAATCCATCACTGATGCTTTCACCTTTGACATAGAGCATACCTTGGGCTCAGTTCCCTTCAGTAGGATAGATCAACAGATCAGTCTTCAGGACATTCTAGCATCGGCTCACTCATGCCGCATTGCATCCTTAGATCAAATTATTATCACCACCTCTTTCGATTAGCAGATCATTCCTCCGCATGAGGATACCTATGCATCAGTGCGGTCCTGCCCTAGTGCAATAGATATCATCAGGTTTAGCCATAGCGCAACCTGGGGAGATTCAGTTTTCCATCATGCACTTATGGCTGTAGTATATAGTCCATCCTTGATGCAAATCGGTGTTTGGATCTAGGAGTATAAATCAATCCTACATCAGCATTCGGCACCGCATATGCTTCAGGGACATCTTATGCATTCATAGTCATACTTTAGGCTTCTAGGCCTTTATACTATCAGCTCCTTCTCGACGAGCCTGCGATAGATGCTACATCCCATGCTGATGGATGTTTAGCCATGCACACATCAGACGACCTTTAGCTCATCACAATTGAGCATACAGGTTTGACAGGCTACCATACCGTGTTAGTTTTATGGGCCTCTTCATCAGCAGAGCAGCGTATCATATACATTACTGCAGCATACCTCGCACATTGATGTCAGTTCTTTTGGGTTGGTGGCACCCTCATATGTCACAACCTACCGGATTTTTTCTCCAGCGCTACATCGACTAGCCTCACATCCAAATGCCTCTTCTATAGAGCAGTTGCACAATCCACGATGACCTAACTATCCACATAGGGCATAGGGGCAAACCCTAATCCTAACCCTAACCCTAACCCTAAGGGGTTCACATGTATATCTTCATGGTCATTGTTAATACACTTAGTGTACAGGTAGCTATATCGTGTGCACTCCTCTCTCTCTCTCCCTCTCTCACTTTTGCTATCATTGAAGCCCTATTTCAAATAGATTCAGAGCATATTTTATTAGTGTTTCAGCTCATGGACAATCATGCTTTGCTTCATGTGCATAATAACTTTCAAAAATTGCAACAACTTCATATATGTTAAGTTGCAACTTCATACCCGTTAAGAAGATCCATTTTTAGTGTTGTTTCATTTTTGTGTCTACTCATGAGATTAATAAGTCTTGCACTGCTTTTATGAGGTAGAGGATACTACTTCCTCAAATGCACCCATGGTTATGAAAACATACTCAAAAGCTTTGAAGACTGGCAGCATGTCAAAGACCAGTGGAATAAATAAGGCTAGTGCTGCAAAATCATTGTAGAAAGCTTTCCTTGCTATAGCCAGGCAAGCATAAGCGGAAGGTAAGCATATTTAATCTTTGGCCCACTTTGTGTCTTGCACGACGATGACAGTTTGCAACATTAAAAATTAGTAGCTTTGGGGTGCAGTTCTTCTTCTTTGCAGGAAGGTACGGCCACTGCCTTATCTTCCTGCGTATTGCATGGATTCCTACTTTTCTCGTGTACAACACTACTCCCTCCTTCGGATGATATACTGATAGCTGTTGGTTACTTGCTCTTTGATTCACAGTGCAAGGTCCTGTCATTGCTATTAATTACACTTTTGCATTGAAGCTACGGCTATGAGCCGTGAGTTCAATTTCTTTGTTGGCAGTTCGGGTAGTGGATCTGAGTTGCCTTTTTCTCTATATCCCAAGCTAGGGATGGTTGTTAGATACGTCCATTGGTTTGCTTAGCTCCTGGTTTTTTAGCATTGTACTGATGTTACGTGTAGATTGTGTGCGTGTATCCACAATTACCTTTGCCTCTTACTGCCTTGTAGCTTTACGTTCTTCACTTTTCCTTTGTCTTGGTGATTGATTGTGTGTGGATACTGTTATCAATAAATTTGACCAAGGTGAAAGGCATAAATATATGTGTGTGCTTGTATGTGTGGCAAAAGTATAATAAAATATGGTGTGCATAGGGCCCAGTGTTAAGGTGGCATGGTTCCTCCATGTGCCACCCCTCCACCTAGGCGGTCCCATGCCTGCATTTAGTGAGACATGGACCAAGGACCATGGGAGAAGTAATATAAAATAGGTGGAGATGGATATTATATTGGATTATTCCCTCCATGTAGGATAGGCCCATGTGGGGGGGGGTGTAGAAAGTCCAAGAATGCAAGTTAAATAATGGGAAAGTAGGATGAGGTGGCAAGATTCCTTGTGCCAACCCCACTTGTCCTCCTAGATGTTTGAACATATTATAAAATTGGGAAGAGACCAAGGGAGTATCTTAGACTTGGGATATGGGTGTTGATTTATGTGGAAAAATGAGGCAAAGGGTTGTCACACACAATTGAGAGTGCATAACCGCTAGCCCATATGGGAGACTCTTCCACAAACACCATGCATGTGGGAGGATGCATTTATTGGGAGAGACCCCCTCTCTTGGCTATAAAAGGAGGGGGCCATTCCTTGATGGGACACGCTCATTCTTGTAAAGCCACCTAGCTAGTACTTTGATTTCTTCCCCCCATCCTTCCTTTCAAATCAAGCATGACCCTCCAACCTTGATGTCTCCATCTCTACGTTCCTCGTCCCATTATGTACATGCTCCTCTTTCCCCTCTCCCTCTCCCCTTGTGCCATAGTCTCCCTCTTCATTCCCACCCCTCTTAATCCCTTTTTCCCACCCATGTTAACGCTTCTCCCCTCACGTTCCCTTTTCCTATATGGCCCTCGAGCATCGCTATGCCTAGTATCTAGCCTCTTGTCTCGAATTGTTTTCTAGTTAATAGAACTGGTGTGGCTGCTGGGATAGATTACTCCTACGACTGGGTGTAGTTCTGCAGCACCTTCCGTGTGGTTCTTTGCTTCTGTGCCTCCAATCTGCGTGTCTTCTGCTCATAGTTCTCCGTCTCTGTGGCTGTAGAACATCTCAGTTTCTGTGCCTTCCACGTGCGGTTCCTGCGCATCTTTTTCTCTGCATCTTCTGTGCGGCGCCACGCAAAACTACTCCTGCACATCTGCAACAGACCTCGCGCCCCCCCTTCTATCTTCTATCTTCTTCTCTTTCTCTTTCTCTTTCTCTCTCTCTCTCTCTTTCTCTTTCTCTCTCTCTTTCTCTCTTTGGAAGTGATGAAAGCGTAATGATATTGCTTATATGGTGAAATATCATGAACTTTAACTCTCTAACCGTAGGGAGTTTCCTCATGTTGTAAAAAGCAAAAGTACTTCATTTCATGTGCTCTATTCATATCTGATACTAGATGGTAGATTTTGAACTTTTTCAAGTTCACTCCTTGGATGTACGCCACACGAGGAGGGCGGATATTTATGTCACTTCTGGACGAGTTCAAGGATTTGGTGCTTGGTCCTCTGCCCCTTACGGCTACCAATTGGCGAGATCTCTTTCTTGATCTTCATGTCGATCTTCAACAATTGATTGTACAATGCATTGTTCAAGGAGACGACGGGTGGGTGATACACCATGGATGATTCAAGGTGAAGAACTAGTGATACACTGGGAGGACTTTGATTTCAATTGCTCATCAGAGGTCATTAAAAGGGTGACATTCTTCGAAGCGTGGGATGCTCCCCAAGCTTGGGGGCAGATTTGGCACACCTGCTTATTAATTCTTGTGGATAAGCTCGTCTTGAATGATTTCTTCTCAATCTCATTACAAAGGTTTCTAGGGCTCGGCTATGGTTGGTAATGTTTTTACCAAGGAATCCCTTTGTACCTAATCAACCTTTTGTGCCTCATTTTGAGCTTCAAGTTGTAATTCTTTTTGGTCTAAAGATAAACTATCAACAAAGGATTGCAAGTTTATTTGGTGCTGAACGTCTTGCTCAAGTATTGAATTCTCCCCACCCTCTCCTTCTACCTATCTTGGACTACCGAGAAACTTGGGATGTCCGGATTTTAGTCTTGGTGTGATGACATCTTGGCTCCTCTAATTTGATGGCACATACAAACCTTCGACCAAGGTTGCTAGTGTGGGTGTGAAGTGAGACGTGAGCTGCAGCAAGGGCTCTCAACAAGGAGGAGCAAGAAAAGGGAAAGGTACGAGAGGTCGCTTCTATCTCTAAAGAAATTGATCGGCACCCACATATAGTAGATGTCATCATAGATAATTGCCGTGTCAAAAGTGTGTGTGTCGATGGGGTAACTGCATGTAATATCATGGTGCCCCGTATCATGAAGAAATTGAATTTGAAATGCACAAGGCGTTCCTCCACTCGAATCAAGGTAGCAAATGGTCAACGACTCGCCACCCTAGGAGTCATTGAGGATTTGCCCATTACTATCAATGGGTTAACCACCACCGTCAATTTCTATGTAGTGGACATCGAAGATACAAGCAGGAGTTACCTAGCCATACTCGGGAGACCATAGTTGAGAAAGAGTGATGCAGTCAGCTATTGGAAGATAGGACACATGTCTTTTGGTGCTTTTAAGGAGAAGATCCCGGTGCAACTAGGTGCCACTGAACCAAAAGAAGAAGGGGAGCAAGACAGTGATACTCTCTCATCCTCGGTGTCTGAATCAATGGAAGAATCAGATGGGGAGGAGGAGCTCTCAGAGGAGGAAGTTTACATGATGGGGGTGTCTCCGACCCCACCATCTGCAGAAAAGGTAACAGCTAGTCCTCAACAGCTTGAATCTATGCTTTCCCTAGACCTCACGCCAAGTGAGAAAGACGAGTTCCTAGAAATGTTCAAAGATTTCACTGACCTCTTCGTAACTAGCTACTACCACCTTCGCCATGTGACTGCCATAGAGTACAAGATAGAGCTGAAGCCTGATGCAAAGCCTGTGGCTCAGAAGTATCGGAGATTAGGGCCCCTACAGACTGATGCTTTGCGCTCAGAGTTGCAGAAACTTGTAGAAGTTGGGTTTATTGTTTCGGTTCACAATACTGAATGGGTTTCACCAGTGGTAGTCTCCCCAAAAAAAACAACAAGTGGCAGTCCTGCATCGACTATAAGAAACTCAATGCGCCCACCAAGAGGGACCATCATCCTCTTCCCTTTCAAGACCTCATTCTTGAGAAGGTAAGTGGTCATGAGATGTATATTTTCTGTGATGGTTACTCTAGGTTTTATCAAATCAGAATTATTGAGGAGGATGTGCTTAAAACCACTTACCACACCCTGGGGGACGTTTGCATTCAAAGTAATGCCATTGGGCCTCACCAATGCTCCTGCTACTTTTCAAAGATTTATGCAGATGGTGTTTGCTCCATATTTGGGGGTTTTCTTGGAGGTGCTTTTAGATGATTTCTGTATATTCTCAGCACGTAAGAAGCACATCATGAAGGTCAGATTGGCCTTCAAAAGGGTCAATGATGCAAATGGTAGCCTCAACCCTGATAAATGCACCATTGGAGCCACTCAAGGGAGGTTACTAGGGCATATTGTCTCATCCAAGGGCATCAAGCCTGACCCCGAGAAGGTAGAAGCTATCCTCAAGCTCTCCCTGCCAACAACCAAACGTCAGGTATGCTCATTTGTTAATCTAGCAGGATACTATCGCCGCTTCATCGATCAATATGCTGCTTTGATGCGACCCATGACTATGCTATTAAAAGATGGAGTTGATTTCTCTTGGGATGAGGATTGTGATCATGGGTTTGTACAAATCAAGAGTGCTCTAGCTTCAGAACCCATTCTACACAATCTTGATTGGTCAAAGACTTTCTATATTAATCCTGGGTTTAGTGAGCATACTCTGGCAGGTATTCTTCTCCAGTAAGGCGAGGATCGGTTCATGTATCCCGTTCGATTTGCTTCTCGACAATTGCTCGAAATTGAACGACGCTACTCTGAGGCTGATAAACATGCTTTGTCTTTGGTGTTCTGCATTGAGAAATTTAAGCATTATGTGGCTGGAAAGTCCTTCATCATAATTTGCAGCAATGGTCTTGCAAAGCAGGTTCTTCAATCACCAAATCCCATGGGCCGGTTGGCCAAATGGTTGGCAGTTTTACAAGAATATGATTTTTCTTTCAAAATTGTAAAAGGGGGTTGTTGCAACTTGAAGAATGCTTTGATTGATTTAGAGGAGTGCCTCGATGTAACCCTTGTAGCAGCAATAGAAGTTGGGGATCCATGGTATGGTGGTATCTATAGATTTCTGACTGCTTTCTCCTTTCCTTCAGAAAGTACTAGCTATGAGAGAAAGAAGATCCGTAGAGATAGTAGGCGCTACACTCTCTTTGATGGGGTGTTATACCGCTAGATGGGGTACTAAGACGGGCCATTGATGCAGACGAAGTACCTAAGGTATTGAAGGATTATCATGATGGATTTTGTGGAGGCCATTATGCCAGTGACTATACAGCTAAGAAGATTTTACATGCTGGGTACTACTGGCGACCTTGTTCAAGGATGTCACTATGTATTGCAAAACTTGTGAACCATGCCAATTCTTTGGTAGGAAGGATTTGCGTCTTGGGCAACATCACCCAGTGATGTCCATCCATCCGTTTCAGAAGTGGGGAATAGATTTTGTTGGGCCCCTACCCATGACTGCTCGCAAAAGAAGTATCTTTTGGTAGCCACTCAATATGTCACTAAGTGGGCTAAAGCTATCGCCCTCCCCGCTGCAAATGGTAAGGCAGTTTCAAATTTCATATTTGAACGTATCTGCACAAGGTTTGGGACACTCATGGAAATAGTATCGGACCATGGGAGTCCATTCTTAAATGAAGCAGTGGAGTTGCTCATAAATCGCATGGGTATTAATCATCGCACTTCTAGCATCTATTATCCAGCATCCATGGGACAAATGGAGCGGACCAATGGCCTCCTTTGTAAATCCATGGGAAAAATGGCCACAGGGAACAGGAGCTAGTGGGATTAAAAGGTCACTGGGGCTTACAACATCACCCATAAAACGTCTACAAGTGACACTCCTTTTGAGTTGGTGTATGGTACTGAGGCAGTTTTACCACTAGAGATAGAGATTCTGGCCTTGAGATTGGCATGAGAACAGAGGATGACAGAAGATGAACATGTAGAGGCCAGGTTGGTACAACTTGAGAAGCTAGATGAAACCCGACGCCTTACACTCCATCAAACAGAGATCCAAAAGAACCGACAAAAGGCCCGCATGGATGCTAAGATTCGCAAGGGATGGGAAAGACACTTTGCTGAGGGGGATGTTGTGCTATGCTTTGATAATAGATTGGACCACCAGATGGATAAAAAGTTCCTTCCACTGTGGACCGGTCCATACACAGTCATCAAGAAATGTAGCAATGGGTCTGTACAAGTACAGGAGCTACATGAGCCATATGGCAAGAAGGTGATCAACAAGTGTTACCTCAAGCCCTTCTTTGTGCGTGATGGTCCCACGCATGGAAATGCTGTGCATTCCCTGCCTAGGGGGGGGAATTGTTATGGATAAATTTGACCAAGGTAAAAGGCATAAATATATGTGTGTGCTTGTATGTGTGGCAAAAGTATAACAAAATATGGTGTGCATAGGGCCCAGTGTTAAGGTGGCATGGTTCCCCCATGTGCCACCCCTCCACCTAGGCGGTCCCATGCCTGCATTTAGTGAGACATGGACCAAGGACCATGGGAGAAGTAATATAAAATAGGTGGAGATGGATATTATATTAGATTATTCCCTCCATGTAGGATACACCCATGTGGAAGGGGGTGTAGAAAGTCCAAGAATGCAAGTTAAATAATGGGAAAGTAGGATGAGGTGGCAAGATTCCTTTTGCCAACTCTCCACTTGTCCTCCTAGATATTTGAATGTATTATAAAATTAGGAAGAGACTAAGGGAGTATCTTAGACTTGGGATATGGGGGTTGATTTATGTGGAAAAATGAGGCAAAGGGTTGTCGCACACAATTGAGAGTGCGTAACTGCCTAGCCCACATGGGAGACTCGTCCTCACACACCATGCATGTGGGAGGATGCATTTATTGGGAGAGACCCCCTCTCTTGGCTATAAAAGGAGGGGGCTATTCTTTGATGGGACACGCTCATTCTTGTAAAGCCACCTAGATAGTACTTTGATTTCTTCCCCCCATCCTTCCTTTCAAATAAAGCATGACCCTCCTCCCTTGATGTCTCCATCTCTACATTCCTCGTCCCATTATGTACATGCTCCTCTTTCCCCTCTCCCTCTCCCCTTGTGCCATAGTCTCCCTCTTCATTCCCACCCCTCTTAATCCCTTTTCCCCCCCCATGTTAACGCTTCTCCCCTCATGTTCCCTTTTCCTATATAGCACTCGAGCGTCGCCATTCCCAGCCTCTTGTCTCGAATTCTTTTCTAGTTAATAGTACCGGCTTGAAAGTCTACTGCTATCGCCAGCTCATGGTTGAGTTCCTTCTCTTGATCGAGGGTACTTGGGTTTTGCATGATAATGGACTTGAGCGGCCGGTTTGATTTTGAAATTTTTGTGTGTTGCGCACTGGTTATGTACTACCTGGGTCTTGCTTCCATTTAATGTTCTCTAGGTGTTAGTTTAGTAATGGCTACTCTTTCCTTTGATTTCTGACTATTTGTTTCTTGTGCAGAAACACTGGATTCAATTGCTTATGATCTAGCATTATGCATCTATTTATGGCATTTATTAAAAAAAACACTTTTAATACTTATAATACATTTCATTTCGTAGTCTATTAGGTGGGGAGTGAGTTCCACATGGTGCGCTTACTCCCTACCATGTGATCTTACCCTTTGGGTTGGGGGTGGGACACACTCTCTCTCTCTCTCTCTTTACACACACACACACACATGCACTGATTCTCTCTCTCTCTTCTCTCTCTCTCTCTCTCTCTCTCTCTCTCTCTTTTCCATTTTCTTGGACACAGTGTCATTTATGTGCCACTACAAATTTCCACTCCCCCCTGTGAATTATTCAAATTCCCCTAACACCTTATTTTCCCCCCATTTTCCCTTTCTCTCTCTTATTATTCCTTTCTCCACTCCTTATAAGCACTAAAATGTATGATAATTATTTGCATATTTAATTAGGTCCTCTTGTCCCGTACACTTTTGTATGTGTTATATTTCTAGGTAATGTAATACTCTCTTGATAGGATTAATTTAGTGGTCCGGTTATATTGCATATAGGTCTAATAGAGACTTATTTTGGTGGTCCATTCATGGGTTTTATAGAGCTAATAGACACTTATTTTGGAAGTCCTTCCCCCCATTTGGCCCAAAAAATTATGCCATTATCCACGATGTCTTTTTGCCTTTATAACAAATCTTTGAGGCATGTTGCATGAACGATTATGTAATAAAATTCTTTCCTCTTGTGTGGTTAAATCTAACTTATTGTGGTTAAAATTATCTCTTGTGCAATAATTTATTGGCATAGTATTTTCTCCTTTTATTGATTCTCACATACAAATATATTGTGTCCTATATAGAGTGGGGGGTCACATTAGCATATGGTATTATTAGATTTAATTATTGACCTTTACAGATTAACATAGGGACTTTGCCACTCATTTGAGTGAGGTTGGATAAGGCTTGGCACTATGGAATGCACGTGATAGCTCCTTGGAGATAGGTGGGTATTACTATGATTAGTAGGTGATGGTGGATGCTACCTACGAGGCACCACCCTTGAGCATCTTCCTCTCTGCTTCGCTTGGTGACTACCCTAGCCTTTCGTGCTTGTCATACTTGCTCCACTGATACGGTTGCTCGCTACTATTGGCTTTGTTTCCCTGAGCTTTTGGTGCAGTTACAATGAGAGAAATTATCAAAAGAAAAATGTCAAGATTGTTGAGAGCTCTTGGTGAAGTTACGGTAGAGACTTTGTGTACAATGTTGTCATATCTTGGATTTGTTATGCTGGGTTAGGGTTGGCACCTACTTGGGCATGTTGTGTACTACCACTTTTTGGGAGATTCCTATCATTTGTTTATAGGACTAGACTAAATAGTCTATGTAATCCATTTAGTAGTGCTTTTACTGATGAATATAGGTTCCTTCCAAGGCAAGCTTTAACTTTTTATTTGCTAGACCTTCATAGTTCACTTCCATCAATTTCAATGATCTCTGAATCTCTTCCTAGTTTGGGAATTGCTATGAGTGCACTGGCTCGTTTTTAGTTTTTGAATTGGTCACGTGTGGCTTTGAATCAAAATAATTCCTCACTATTGCCTCGAACCTCACATTATCATCATCGATGTAATCAAAGAAATTCCTCCAAAGATAAAGCAACCTGGGCTTCACATACCATAGGCCATATGCATTCCTTCTTTTAAGGCTTTCCAATCAAAGCTACTTATCCACCATTATACTTGCTATTTGTACCACTAATGCTTGTATCTACTACTGCGCATCATTTCTTATTTGTGCAATGCTCTTCATTGTCAACATGCTATAGGCCAGCTTTGAAGGATGGAATCGTAGAGTTGAATACTAGCTATCTGCATCATGTCAAGCAACCACTAGATGCATAGTCCAAGAGCCATGGATGTAGTTGTTGCAAGGGTTGTGAGGACTTAAAGAGTCCATTTGTTGTGGGAGGTTGGGGATGGTGCAATTATGCTTTGATAAGATGGTGTTGATGTGAGTTGATGGTGCTTGTTTTGTGTTGAACAGTGGTGTTGTGCATCGGGGTTGGGAAGGTTTTTGGATGACTTTGCAGTCCTTGGATCCTATATAGCTGATTGAAAGATGTGGTCGGTGGAGCGAGTGAGAAAAATGTGGCCTACCATGGGGCTTTGATTGTAGCATTTGCCAAACCAACATCCTATTTCTAGGGCTCGGTGATCTAGAGCTAGGGAACCCTGCATTTTCAGTGTATGGACTCACTGTAAGGCTATCCATCCCCCAACCTATAACATCCTTCTACCTATTGTTAAGAAACCATCCTTCAAGTTCCTTTATTTTTGTACTTTTGCCTGTGCGATTTGCTCATTCTCCCTCATAATTAAATGCTAGCTTCACTTGCAGGCTTTATGACTTCTCCATGAAAATTCTATCGTCTAAAGGTAAGGCTAGTAGACAAAGTTTGAGCTTCTCCATGGAAATTTTGCCTAGGTAAGGCTAGTAGACAGAGTTTGAGCTTTCAACCTTTGAAGGATGGCTAAAAATTGATGAGGCTAGTTGTTTGCACAACTTGGACCTTACAGCTTTCTTTTTTTGTAGAATCTGCCAACATAACCTTCTGTGTACCATATTGCTTTGATACTAGTGTTAGTAGAACCCTCCCAAAACTAGAGGGCTACTATTGTATTATCCCCCCTACCATAAAAAATCCAAGCTAACTCACTTCCTTATACATTCTTAGACCTCCTTCTATATCAAGGTCTCTCTCAGGGCTTATCCTTTTGGTGTCATGTGTCCTACAAAGGACCCTTCCATTAAAGCCCTCTCACAGGTTCCCTTTGCACTCTTTATGAATGCGTAATAAGATGAGGATTAACCCCATACCCTAGCCTTCTAAGCCCCATAAATACAAACAATATCAAGCCCTCATGGCCAGTACCATAATCTTAATATCTTGGTTGACATAACAAGACAACCTTTTTCTATCTATTAAACTCCATGGAATAGCTATCTCTTCCCCTTTGCAAATTATTTTTCTTGCAAATGCTTACTTGCACATTGTTCCACCTCCTCTCAAGAAAATACTAGCCGAGGCCCTATGATCCAAGTCAACATTTTGCTACAACCTAGAGCCCACAAGAACATTAAAGAAAACTAAGTGCTCCTCCTCCCCCCCCCCCAAAAAAAAAAAAGAAAAAAAAAGAAAAGAAAGAGAAGAAAATAAAAAAAGTACATGGATCCAAACATTTTGAAAATAGTCCAAAAGTACTCTCCTTCTTTGATTTTAGTCTTTGCTTGAGTCAAAAATATAAATATGTGTTTGTTTTACAATGAATAAACATACCCTTCTTAAAACGGCATTGAAGTTGGGGTCTAATTTTGACCACAATTGGATTTGGAACTCCCCTATAATTGAAGCTTAAAATAAAGTTAAATTAGGCTAAAATTTGCCAAAAGATGTAGCCATTTAAAGTTAAACAATTGCAACATTTTCATGCAAATCTCAACTATCATGAGTTTTGATGTAAATCATAGTTGATCAACCACCACAAATTTTTCACAAAAATTTTAGACAAACAATTATGAGTTTTTTCCACAAAATTTTGATGATCATGATTTTTCATGTGCATCTAAACAATCTTAAGTTTTTAATGCCAATTCAGTTAATGAAGAACTGTGTCTTTGTAACACAATCAACAAATTTTCCATGCAAGCATGGACAATGGTGATTTTTTTAGCAAATCTTATTTTCCTATAAATCTCAAGTGATCGATAATTATGTGTTTTTTATGCAAATATCAATTGTACTACATCCCTAAGTCCTCAAAGGCTCCCTTTAGAGTAACAGTTCCTAGTCTATAATTGCTCAATGTTCATATGCAACCTTTGCATTAGCATTTGCAAGTTTATAGTCACTCTGACATTTCCATATTCTTTCTTAGAGCCCCAAAATGAGCATAGTTTTCATAAACACCCTATCATTTAAGCCTTCGAACCCTTCCTAATTGGGAGCACAAACCAGCTCGTAAAGTTTTGCCAACTTCATAAGGAAAACCACAAGATATTAACAAGGTGAATCACATTCAAATGGCCTGCCAATGAGTTAATAGTCAAAAAGCAGTGTATATTAAAGAATGGTTTGACCAGTATGCATAGTGAGTACCTGAAAGTGTATTGTTGGTGGAATTGTTTGTCCATATATGATCTAATATTGAATTGTGAATTGTAGTGGGCTAATGAATTAATTGTTTCATATTGTAATGTTGCATGAATTTGTGAAGTTTTTCCATGTTACTTGTTTGAAGAGTAAAATCTATGTTGAAGTCTCCCAAGATATAAGTAGGGATGTTTTTATCCAAGTTCTCGAGGATGTTATCGAGTGTTTGTATAAGAGAATTTGTTGTAGATGTTGGATGCTTGTATACATTTATTATGGCTAGATTTTCCAATGGTTTGATTTCAAATGTAGTTAGCAAGCATTGAGTTCCATCTTTGGTGCAATTTTGTTGTTGTATAAGTGTAATGTCGCTTTTGTAGTATGTGCAAATTCCCACACCAAACGATTGAGATATGTATTTAAAGTTAGGAATATGCAAGTCTTTTGAGTATTTGTTATGAATTTCTTGTAGGCAAAATATTTTTGATTGGAGAATGTTGTTATTAGACGTTATATCTATTTTGTTTTTTTGGAAAGTTATTGTGTTTAGTGATTGTAAAATGTGATGTTTATTTTCCATTGTAGAGAAATTAATGTAATTGAATTCCCATGCGTGTGTCATTTTCAAACGTTTGATCTCTTGTAAGACTGAGTTGTCGACTTTGATATGTTTCATTTGGTGTGGTTGCAACATAAAAAGGTTCTTTGGATCTTTGATTCTTGACAACGCAGTGTATGATAGACCATGTGATTTTATTCCTGTAGGGTCGAACCCCAATGTGGTCATTGTGAGTCCTTGTGATTGAAGAATTGTACGAGTAGCAGCTGGTTGTATTGGAAATTGATGACGGCATATAGTGTTTAGATTGTTTTTCCCTACTTGGAATTCACGTGTCACTTGAAATATAGGTGTCCATGAATGTTGTGTTTGGCTTGTATAGAACATTGAATTCTCTGCTCATGCCTTTAAGCCCGTTTTCATGTCACTAAATTGCACCCACACAATTAGTGGCTTTCTTTCCATGTTTGAGTCTATAAAAATAGCATCTGCTTCATTTATCAAACCATCTGCAATGTCAAGATTGCCAGAGCAAAGCTCTATTATCATGCCGGGTTTTAACTTGAGTTGTCCATACAAGCCTCCAGTATTCTTTGGCTCTGTAGGTATGTTTATTGTTTTGCTACATGTTTTGTGCCTCACATCTATTGCATTAAGAATGTGAGGTTGTGTAGTGAAATTGTGAAATACTTCATCATTGTGTTTATCTTTTGTAGCATTAGTGTAATAAAGAAAAGGTGTTTTGTTCTTGTCTTGAGGTGAACGATACTACAAGCTGTTCAAGAAATTCAAATCAGAGGGTGATTGAATCCCAATACGAATGCAATTCAAAATCTCCAAGAAGTTATTGTCATTTTGACGCATTGGTGTCTTTAGTTCATAGTACATGACATGGCCTTTCCAAATGGATGGTAGCAAAGATAATATTGTTGCTTTTTGAGAGAAAATCCATGCATCCTTTGTTGGACTTGCTTGGCATAGGTCACCACACAATATGACATCAACACCTCCAAATGGTGTTGTGTGATTGTGCTTAATCTCTCTCATGTACATGTCTGATGCAATGAAGGTGTTTTGCCCAACTAGTGAAATCTCATCAATAACTATTAATTCGATGTCTTTGTATAGTGTAGAAAGAGTTTTCAATGATTCTTTGATAGGGATTTGTATGTTGATGTCATCAGTGGCAAGTGTGGCACTCTATGTATGGTGTTCCCACCTACATTGAATGCAGGTTTGCATGTGTATGCTAATACAGGAATCTTAAGCAATGAAATATCGAATGTGTTATGGTGGTTATAGTGCCTTAGTAAGGCTTGGATTAACACTAGCAAAGTGAATGTCTTGCCCGTTCCTGCATTCCCAGTCAAGAAAAGATGGAGGGAGGTGGATGGTCATGAACGTTTCTTTAGCAAAACGTCTTCCACTATTGAGCATTGTTTTGTATTCGAAGTTCTTATGGAATGATGGTATTGCTCATTTGGCTACACTTTATATGTGAAATGCACACTTTCGATGAATTGTTTTTGTCTTTGTGTTCTTTGAATCTCAACTTGAAAGTCAAATTCTTGGAAATTATTACGTTGATTATGTTTAGATGATGATGATGTTGTCATTGTAGAGATTGTTGGTGAAGTCTTTAATAACATTAATTTGTTAAATATGGCTTTATTTGTTTCTATTTTGTCTTTTTTTACTTGATAAAAATCATGCCATGTTTCCATTTCAAAACTTAATTTATGTTCAAATTCAGTGAAAGGTAAATAAAGAAGGCACAATTCTCTAACTTAGTGTTTCTCAGGGTCCTTGTTTTTGTTGTAGTTGTTGAAACGAATAATTCGTTGGTGCCTTCTTTTCTCAGTTGCATTCTTGTTTGCATCATACTCACTAACAAAGGATGCCAAACAAATATTTTGCATGGATGACGTGTTGCAAATACTTTGTGATTATATCTGCAAAGAATATGTTGTTGCTCTCAAGGTCCATCTTCTCAAGCTGAGATCTTTGCTTTAGTAGGAAAGTTCTCTCCTCAATTGGGCTAGTGTTAATGTACGAAAATTCTCTTGTGCTTGAAGTAAGCGGCAAGGACAAGCACAAGTACACAACTTGTTGGGCACTTATATGTTTTGTGTTCAACAAAGCATTACCAACTTTACGTAGTCATTCGTTAGCAGGTGCGTTTGATTGCATGCATTCTGTAAAAGCATTTTGAATGGCTTCAAATGTTTCTTTGTCCACTTTTGTCATGTATAAAGTGCAGTATGTTGCAGCCCCATGCGGGTTTAAAATGAATTGCAAATCAATATTGGCTTGCCATAACTTTGATATTGTTGGATTGAAGTTTTTTGTAAAGAGATCTTTCGGCTCCTGCTTCAAGAAAATTGTGGGTTGGCTAATAGTAGAACGTAAAAACTCTATGTATTCCTCAAGGGTCATATTAAGTTCTTTGAGGTACTCATCGAATTAAAGTTTTAGTGTACTTGGGTTGGCTAATAAAGTAGCAATACATTTCTTTTTTTCTTTCCATGCACTTTGAAATATTTCTTCTTGTAGAATAACCTTGTTGTGCGCATTGGTGGACATGGGAATCCAAAGCGACATTTTTTGTTTCTTCTTTGACATGTTGTCCTATGTTTGTGTGCTTGAATTTTTGGGTTTGGCAAGTCAAAATTTGATAAATCACAACATATATATTGATCGACATATTTTTCTATTTCTTCAGTGTTGATTTACCATATGTTGGTGAATCTTGAATCGAATCAATCCATGATCATGTTGGCTTTTGCGATTTTGAAATTTTGCGACAAAGAAGTAGTCTGTCACTTTCCCTAAGATGGAAGAATCTTGTTTTAGAAGCCTTTTCATGCCTGGAAACGGTGGACATAGTATTGAGCACTAGTGACTGGATCATTTCGAATCAAGTTTTGAATTTTTATTAAAATGTTGTAATTTGAGTCTTCTTTCTCTCCAAATTGCACTTTTTCCAAGCATTCAAGTAAAGGTATCCATAGTCTTTCTACTAGAAAGAGAGTAATGAAGAAAGTAGGTGGTCCTAATTGCACAACCATTGCAAAGAGAGTTCTTTGGAGTTTGATTTTGTAGTCTGCTGATGTTCGTATGGAAGTGAAGTCTCGATAACCGATGTTTGAATGTAGAAGTCATTCCACGTCTGTATTTTGAAGAGTGTCTTTTGCTTTTAATGTGCATCCTTGCAACTTTGCTTTTCACATTCGTACCCAAGTTGAAGACATTACTTGTCTAACTAATACTTTCATTGTTTTAAAAAATAAGTTCTCAATTGAGAAAGCAAAACATTTGTCAATATTTGTGATTTCCCAATGTGCGATTTCTTGGTAGGAAACTTGAGATGGTAATTTATACAATCTCGAGTGGCCATAAAAGAGATTTGGAAATGCAAGTTCTTCATAATGTATGTCTTTGAAGAGGCTTAGAGGAGAAAAGCCTTGTGAAGGGCTACAATTATTGTTTTGTCTTCAAAATCAATGACTTGTTGGCTTGTGTAAATCTGATGCACCAATGTATCAGTTGAAAATTCTTCATTGCCATCATTAAAATTACTTGTTGTTGTATTGTCTTTGGAATTCATTTTTTGCAACGATTCAATGTGATTTTCCCACTCATTATTCATTTGTACATTGTATTGCTTATATAGGGGGCTTTGCAATAGTTCATTCAGTGTCCGCATTGTAACTGTTGGTCTTACCAACCCACTCATATAATAATATGTATATTCTAGTTTTCTTTTGATAGCAAGCATTGATGTTGCTTCGTTAGCAAGAAATCTTGGAAGGATCTTTGAGCTCTATCAACATCAGTAAACACATTCATAACACTTCCCTTCAAACCATATTGTCCATCAAAAGTTAGTTCTCTTATTTGGGCAAAAGGAATTCTAATTGAAATAAGACGTGCTTCAATATCATTCAAGGAGCTTATCCATGTTGATTTCTTTGAAATAGGCATGTTTATATTACAGAATGTTGGCAAAATGTTGTTTTTAATACTTTTGAAACACATTGAACATAAAAAATTTTCTTTTGGTAGTATTGAGTTGTTTATAGCACCGTTCTCTCTCAAGAAAACACACATAGATGGTGTCATTTTCTTTAATGTCGAAAGAAATGTTAAAGTATTGCAACATTTGCAACAATGTTATGGAGAGTTTTCTATTGTTTTAAAGTATTGTGCTTGATGTTTATTATCGTGTCTTTTCCTCTTTCTTGAGTTATTTGTTTTTTTAGTTTGTAATGTATTACTCTTGCTTGCAAGTGTAGGGAATGCTGGAGAAGCATTCTCCATGGAAACTATTTTATGTTGTCCTTGTGAACTTGTTGTGATTGCATTGTTTGGTTCTTTCATCCTATATATTTTGCGAACTATTGATTGGATTGGAAAGGATGCTTGAACATAAATTAGTTTGAAAATATTTGCAATTTCTCTAGCACTTAAATTTTGATTAGCTTGGAGAATAAGTGCGAGATTGTTTTCATTATATACATCCCATGTAATGTATGCACGTTTTTTTGAATGATCTACCAAAGGGGAAATTTGGATTGGAATTGTTTTTTTGTCTATGAGAATTGTAAATGATTTAGTGTACACTTTGAAGGAGACTTGAAAAGCTTGGTATAGTTTCGTAGAATTTGGGCAAACAAGCAAGAGAAACACTACTACACACAGATCCTATTGCGACATTTAAGTACCGACGTTTAGCGTGCATGGGGCGCTAATCGTCAGTATGAAAAGCGCGTCCTGTAAAGCATCGCTATATAGCGACTTTAGGCAAACGTCGCTATATAGCAACTATTACAAAGGTCGCTATATAGCGGCTTTTAAGTGTCGCTATATAGCAACACTGAGATACTATTTTATAGCAGTTTTCCAGAGAGGTTTTTTACTCATATAGGCCTTAAAAGTTAGTTTTTTCCAATGACAAATTTTTTTAAATTTTCATACATGTTTGATCTTTTGAGAGAATAAAAATATGAGAGCATGTACATCAAGCCTTTGAAGCTCATATATTCATGTCCAAGTTTGAGATAAAAAAAATCAATGAAGAGCATTTACATCAACTGTTTCATCTTGAGCCAAGTCTAAGGCACCAAACAAGTCTATCTCCAACTCTATACCGAGTTGATCTCCTATATCATCATCGTACTCTAGCACCGTACGTTCACCTAAAAGTACTTGATCATCTTCCTCAATAAACAGTGGTGATTCTTGATGATCGTTGTCTTGTTCCTCAATATCGTGATCTCCATCTTCCTCCCGTGCGATGTCATTATGCACATCTTCCTCTTGGCTCATATTGTGATCTTCATCTTCTTCGCTAGATTCATCGGGATCAATTAGATCCGACATTGGTAGTGGCATCTCCATATCCACATCTCTATCTTCAAAAATTTGCTTACTTCATGGTGCAACTTGGATCACGTACCACCATCTTGGATCAGAACGATCCGAATGAAAAACCACCTATATTGAAGATGGGTGCCAAATGTCGTCAATTATATATATGAAATTATGCTCAAGTACATGTATCAATGGATCTTTAAAAACAAATGCTTCGATTAATTAAATCATTAGTATGTACCTGCTCACAGTGCTCGGGAAGAACAAAAGTATCACTTTCATCGGTCCAATGTTTGGTGGAGCCTATTGCAAAGAAACCGCTACTATCTTTTCTCACTGTCGCATGGAGACCATTGTAAATAGTTGTAAACCATTTTACATCAAGAATGAAAATACTAAATCATCTGAAATCAACTTCATAGATTTCGCGTATGGTTCCACCGTATGGTTCCACAATAATCCAACTGTGAGGAGAGAAGATTGGTATCTGAAGCACTTGCTCGGCTATCTTGTGTGAAGTTAGCCATGACTCCACAATCATACGTGACTCTCTTTGAATCAATGCGTTCCACGTGAAAATGTCGTCCATATGACCATAATGCACTGTACTTTTTGTACTGTAAAAGAGCATCATTAAAACAATGAAGATGCATCTATTTTATAGCGTATATTGCCACAAATAATTACTTAATTACGTCAAGAGGTAAGAAACTTACATGCATCATACATCCAGATGATAACTCTCACTCGCGCTCGTTTATTATCTCTTCATTGCATTCGGCTTTATGTAGAGCCAGTTGTAGCCAATCAAGTGACATGTGAGTGGGGAGAAGAGCCAGATCCCATGGATATGGTTGCGATCGCCTGTACATTACTCTGAATCTCGTCCTTGCATTTATTCTTTCTGCTTTGGCCACTTCATATCTCTCAATCCACTTCTGCATCTCAGGGCTATTGAGGATACAAAACTTATTGAATTTCTCCATTTGCTCTTCGCTCATCTTTCTTTCAATCCCTTTTCCTTGGGGAACCTCGCCAATGATGCGATCATCATCCTTGTTATGCCAAGCTTGCGGCATATCGGGATCCATGGATGCAAGAAACTCCGTGATATATACTAATGACTCTTACACAAGCCATCCCTGCCATGCTTGCTTCTGGTCTTGCTCTTTGTCTTACAAATCCTTTCAAATTTTTCATAAACCGCTCGAGAAAAAACATCCATCGACTATGAACGATAACCTGCAATAGCCACCTCATCAACTATGTGCACAAGCAAGTGGACTTGAGTTATCATAATGCTTGAGGGAAAGTGCTTCTCAAGCAAGCATACGGCTTCGATGGATTCCACCCTAGCCTTCTCGATGCTCGATATGGAGATCTCTTTTTGAGATATCCACCTATTTCACATGTCCATGTAAGATATTTTCATAATCAGTCTATAGATTAATCAGCTTAAATTGAAGAAAATGCAATCAATGCGATTTGATAGTAAGCATACCTCACAGTACCATAGATCTTGAATATAGCATTTCTAACATCTTCTTGTAAGCACCCTTTTATTGTAATTGGGAGGATGAACTATCAAAGCAACAAAGAAGTCATGTCAATAATATAACATAATCATAATTACGCTAACGCATCACGATTATCGGTACACTAATTGTACAGCTTAGAATACCTGTAAGACCTTGTGCCAATCATGGGACTTGAGCCCAATAAGCTTATTGTCCTTTGAAAATGCTCCTTTCAAGCAACGCATGTACCCTGTCGGTGTTTGAAAAGAGGCAGTATCTGCCTTGACCGCTACCTCCTCCCTCGTAGAGAGGATCCACGTTGCTTTCGGGAGGACAACTTTTCTCGAAGCATGCACTTGGGGCCACAAACAAGACATCCTATTCATAGCACGCAAGTCTTCTCGCACTCCTCTCGAGTATTTGGAACCAACCAAGTGTGCCCAAATAGTAGCCCCAACATTCTTGAAGATATGCATGGGATCCAAGAGATGATTGATTTGTAACTGACCCCAATAAGAAAGCTCGTGAAAGATCGATAGCCTCTTCATACCAGAAGGACGTTCCTCTCCATTCGCCCTCCAAGCTTGAATCCAGTCACTTGCCTTCAAATATGATGGTGGTGGATCAAGTTGACCTCCGCGTGCGAGATGGTCCAGCGGAAGGTATCGAGCATGACCTTCATAAACATTTTTCCTCATATGTTTGGAGTATTGTGCAAGCAATTTCAAACCCGGTCCACAAACAGGACAAGCATGGTACCCACTTGTAACAAGTCCTACATGCGTGCATGAATGCGTTAGTATAAGACATGCGTGTGAAAGAGAGTCATAAAAGCATAATCCTATATTATACTTGTAGAGACACAACCACATACCTGTGCACTCTCCATATCCTGGGTAGTCATGCATGGTCCACATCAAGATACCCCTGACCAAAATATCATTGGTATGTCTAGGAGCTCTGGAAATATCAAAGACCCGCACTCCTCTCCATAATATCTGTAACTCCTCTATCAAAGGTGCCATGTACATGTCCATATTTTTTGCCTTGTACTTCCTTGGCACAAGTAGTGCAAGCATGAGGTGTCCCTTTTTTATTGTTAGCCATGGTGGGATATTATAATTCACCATGACTATGGGCCATGTCGACCAAGATGTCGAGCGTAATCCAAAAGGATTCACGCCGTCCATGGTGAACCCAAGATGTAAGTTGCATGGCTCCATCGCAAAGTCCGACCACTGATTGTCTATGTGCTTCCAAGCTACACAATCTGTGGGAATCCTCAATGTGTCATCAGTGGACCGATGAGATGCATGCCATGTCATCAACTCCGCTATGGATTTGCATCAGAACATGTGCTGTATTCTTGCAATGATGGGAAAGTGTCTCAAGACCTTTACCGGTATCTGCTCACCCTGCAAGTCATCTCTATATCGTTGTTCCCCACACTTCGGACAACTAGCCAAATCTCCATGCTCACGACGAAAGAGAATACAATCATTATGGCAAGCATGGATGGTATCATAATCCATACCCACCGTTGTTAGCATCTTTTTCGCTTCATCTCTTGATGCAGGCATGGTATTGTGTTGATTGCAACTCTCGCATTTTGACCTCAAACTCTGACATCACGTGTACATGGGATGTAGTGCCCCTAAAAATAGAATCCATCATGTCGACCATACCCTCGTCATCATCTGGGAGACTATAGTCTTGCTCAAAGTGTGAAGGTATATGCATACCCTCGTCAGCCTCCTCATCCTGTGTTAAGATTTCGTGTAAATATAAGATCTTGTATTTCTTGGTATCCAATATTAACTGCGAACTTAAATAGCTTTGACTTACTGATGATCCATCAACACGTGCAACACCAACGGTGGGTACTGGTTCGGGCTCCTCCCCATACATTCGCAAGTGGCACATGATAATACAACATTGATGTCGTACTTCTCGCTTGCAATGAGTGCAATGACAGTATAACCTCTCTGTAAGCCACTTTGTGCTCCCGGGCGTTGGTGCATCATCGGACGAGCTTCCACTCATCCCTTCCATCTACACTTATAAATTCACAACATAAGTTGCAAGAAAATATATTAACAGTTATAAAATAGCATCTATGAGCTTCTTTTTTAACTTTAAACATAAAGTGTCTTAAAGCATTGCTATATAGCGACGTTTTGCTCTGTTCCGTCGCTATATAGCGATGCTTTTAATTAAAAGTGTCGCTATATAGTGACAGAACAACGTCGCTATATAGCGACGCTGTGGGTTAAAACCCAAAACTCGACTTAACGCGTGATGCTTTCTTTAGCACTCTCTAATCTCTATTGTAAGCAAAGCAATCTCTCCTCCCACCTATTTCCGACGACCTCCCACTCTATTCTCCACTCCTCACCATTACTCACCCCTCTCCTAGCACTTGTGCTCCCTCTCCACCCTTCTCCCTCTTTGGTTTCTTGAAATGAAGTTTTTCAAGAAGGTGAGTCTCTTTGAGCAATGTAGGTAGGTTTTTTGTGAGATTTCGTTTTGTGAGTGCTTCTCCTTGTATTGCTAAAGCGGTGTACTAGTTTTCATGCTTGATTTCAAAGGATTGAAACAAAAAACGAGATTTCAAGAAAGAAAGAAGACTCACCTCTTCTAGTCTTTTTTGTATTTCTCTTCCTTCTCTTTCTCCTTGTTTCCTCAATCCAATCTCTTTGAGAAGTTGCTTTTGTAATCTCCTCCTTCCTCTAACATCTTATTTGAAAAATGGTATGTTTCCTCTCTTTTGTAGGGCCAGTCCACAAAACACCGAGCGGGACGTACTATTCCAGGTAAGTGCTTCCTCTTTTTTCCATTTGTTATTTTTGTTATTTGCATTGGGCTGTAGCTAGTGCCTTAAGCGCTAGCTGCAGTGATGGGCGTAGGAACCCTCTCTTCCCCTCTCTTCCCTCTTCTTTCCCTCTTCTCTCCTCTTCTTTCCCTCCTTTCCTTCTCCTTCAATCTTTCAATCTCTTTCCCTCTCTTTTTCCCTCTTTCCTTTCCCTCTTCTTCTCTCTTTCCCCCTTCTCTTATGCTCATGCATAAGCATAAGCATGAGCATATGTCTCCTTCTCTTGCATAAGCATAAGCATAAGCATAAGAGGAGACATATGCTCATGCTTCTCTTTTCCTCTTCTTTTCTCTTCTCCTCTTTCCCCCCCTCTTTTCCCTCTTCTTCTCTCTTTCTTTCCCCCTTTCCCCTTTTCCAATCTCTCTTTCCTTTCCCTCTTCTTCTCTCTTCTCCTCTTTCCCCCCCTCTTTTCCCTCTTTCATGCTCATGCATAAGCATAAGATGAGCATATGTCTCCTTCTCTTATGCTTATGCTTATGCTTATGCATAATCTCATGAGCATATGTCTCCTTCTCTTATGCTTATGCATAAGATTATGCATAAGCATAAGCATAAGCATAAGAGAAGGAGACATATGCTCATGCTTATGCTTATGCATAAGATTAAGAGAGGGAGACATATGCTCATGCATAAGCATGAGCATATGTCTCTTTTTCCCTCTTATTCTCTCTTTCTTTCGCTCTTTCCCCTTTTCCAATCTCTCTTTCCTTTCCCTCTTCTTCTCTCTTTCCCCTCTTCCAATCTCTTTTCCTTTCCCTCTTCTTCCTCTTCTCCTCTTCTTTCTCTTTTCCCTCTTCTTCCTCTTCTTTCCCTCTTCTTTCCCTCTTTTCCCTCTTTCCTTTCCCTCTTCTTCTCTCTTTCTTTCCTCTTTCCCCTTTTCCAAATCTCTCTTTCCTTTCCCTCTTCTTCTCTCTTCTCCTCTTCCCCCCCTCTTTTCCCTCTTTCATGCTCATGCTCTTATGCTCATGCATAAGCATAAGCATGAGCATATGTCTCCTTCAGATCTTATGCTTATGCTTATGCATAAGAGGAGTCTTATGCATAAGCATAAGAGAAGGAGACATATGCTCATGCATAAGCATGAGCATATGTCTCTTTTTCCCTCTTTCCTTTCCCTCTTCTTCTCTCTTTCTTTCCCTCTTTCCCCTTTTCCAAACTCTCTTTCCTTTCCCTCTTCTTCTCTCTTTCCTTCCCTCTTTCCCCTTTTCCAATCTCTCTTTCCTTTCCCTCTTCTTCTCTCTTCTCGTCTTTCCCCCCCCTCTTTTCCCTCTTTCATGCTCATGTTCTTATGTTCATGCATAAGCATAAGCATGAGATAAGCATAAGACTCATAAGAGAAGGAGACATATGCTCATGCATAAGCATGAGCATATGTCTCTTTTTCCCTCTTTCCTTTCCCTCTTCTTCTCTCTTCTCGTCTTTCCCCCCCTCTTTTCCCTCTTTCATGCTCATGTTCTTATGCTCATGCATAAGCATAAGCATGAGCATATGTCTCCTTCTCTTATGCTTATGCATAAGAGGAGTCTTATGCATAAGCATAAGAGAAGGAGACATATGCTCATGCTTATGCTTATGCATGAGCATAAGAGAAGGAGACATATGCTCATGCATAAGCATGAGCATATGTCTCTTTTCCCCTCTTTCATTTCCCTCTTCTTCTCTCTTTCTTTCCCTCTTTCCCCTTTTCCATTCTCTCTTTCCTTTCCCTCTTCTTCTCTCTTCTCCTCTTTTCCCCCCTCTTTTCCCTCCTCTTTTCCTCCTCTTCTCCTCTTTTCCCTCCTCTTTTTCTCTTCTTCCTCTATTTTTTTAAAATAAATTAAGTTAATTAATTTTTTTCACCCGCCTCCCTCTTCCCGCCTCCCCGCCCCCGCCCCTTCCCCGTGCCCCTCCCTTTCCCCTCCCCCTCCCCTGCCCCCCCTTCCCCCTGTTGCATGCGCAACAGGTGGGGGGTTAACCCCCCCTCCCCTCCCTCGTCCCCGCCCCTTCCCCTGCCCCTCCCCTTCCCCTCCCCCCCACCCACCTGTTGGGGGGGTTAACCCCCCTCCCCGCCTCCCCTCCCCCTCCCCTGCCCTCGCCCCTGCCCCTTCCCCGTGCCCCTCCCCTTTCCCTCTCGCTCCTGCACCCCCCCTCCCGCCTGTTGCATGCGCAACAGGTGGGTGGGGGGGGGATTTTCCCCTTAACCCCGCCTCCCCTCCCTTCCCCCTCCTCCTCCCGCGCCCCCCGCCCCTTCCCCGCCCCTTCCTCGCCCCTTCCCATCCCGCACCCCCGCCCCCCCTCCCCCCTGTTGCGTGTGCAACAGGTGGGGGGACCCCCACCTATTGCATGTGCAACGCAACAGGTGGGGGGGTTAACCCCCCCTCCCTGCCTCCTCGCCCCGGCCGCTCCCCCTCCCTCGCTCCTTTCCCTCCCCCTCCCTCGCACCCTTGCCCCCCCTCCCCGCGCCCCCCTCCCTTCCACCTCCCCCGTGCCCCTCGCCCTCCCCCCCCTCCCCCTGTTGCGTGCGCAACAAGGGGGCCCCCTCCCCTCCTCCCCTCCCCCTCCCCCTCCCCTGCCCCTCCCCCCCGCCCCCTCCCCCTCCCCCGCGCCCCTCCCCTCCCCGTCGGCTTCCCCTCCCCCGTGCCCCTTGCCCTCCCCTCCCTCCCCCCTGTTGCATGCACAACAGGTTGGGGGGGGGATCCCCCCCCCCACCTGTTGCGTATGCAACAGGGGGGGCCCCCTCCCCCTCCCCCTCCCCGCCCTGCCCCCTCCCCCGCCCTGCCGCCTCCCGCTCCCCGCGCCCTTCCCCTCCCCTCGCCCCTTTCCCTCCCCCTCCCTCGTGCCCCTCCCCTCCCCCCCCTCCCCCGTGCCCCTTGCCCTCCCCTCTCTCCCCCCTGTTGCGTGCGCAACAGGTGGGGGGGCCGCGGACCCCCCCCAAACTTGTTGCGCACGTAACAGGGCCCCTCCCCTTCCCCTCCCCCTCCCCTCCCCTGCCCCGCCCCGCCCCGCCCCCTCCCCCTCCCCACGCCCCTCGCCCCCGCCCACTCCCCTTCCCCTGCCCCTGCCCCTCCCCCGCGCGCCCCTCTCCCACGGCCCTCCCCTCCCCCCCCCCTCCTCGTCGGCTTGACGGGGAAGGGGGGGGGAGGGGAGGGCCGTGGGGGAGGGGAAGGGGGTGGGGGAGGGGGAGGGGGGGCGCAGGGGAGGGGAAGGGGGCGGGGGAGGGGGGGCACGGGGGAGGGGAAGGGGGCGGGGCAGGGGAGGGGGAGGGGGGGTGCGGGGGCGAGGGAGGGGGGGAAGGGAGGGACAGTGGGGAAGGGGAGCGAGGGGCCGCGGGGAGGGGGAGGGGAAGGGAGGGACGGCGGGGAGGGAGGGGCCTGCGGGGAGGGGGAGGCAGAGGGAGAGGAAGGGAGGGGGAAGGGCCAACGGGGAGGGAGAGGAAGGGAAGGGAGGGGGGGGAAGGGGAGCGGAAGGGAAGGCAGGGAGGAGAGGGGAAGGGAGGGGCAGGGGAGGAGAGGAAGCCGGAGGAGGGAGGGGAGAAGCGGGAGGAGAGGGGAAGGGAGGGGGAGAGAGGAAGCAGGAGAAGAAGGGGGAGGAGAGGGGAAGGGAGGGAGAGGGGAGGGCAAGGGAGGGGAGGGAGGAGAGGGGAAGGGAGGGGAGAGAGGAAGCGGGAGAAGAGGGGATGGGAAGCAGGAGGGGAGGGAGTACCTGGGTGGAGAGGTGGTGGAGCTCCAGGAAAGTTGTGAGAGAGAATGAGGAGAGTTGTGAGAGAGAATGAGGAGAAGTAGAGTTTTAGAGGAAATGGGTAGCTTTTAGGTCAAGTCAGCTTTTTTTAGTTTTTAAGGTTTTTTAAGGTCTTTTAGGTTCACTATAAGTAGAACATTCTTCATTCTCTCTTTCATTCAAAGTTCATTCGTTTACACTCCACGCTTCTCTCCTCTCATTAATCTGTTGCAGGATTCTCAAAAATTTTCAAAATGTTGCAAGAGGTGAGTTCATTTCTAACCTATTGCATACGCAAGAACTTCTAAGAATCAAGTTTTTATAAATTTGAATTTTTTTTCAAATCCGATCCTTTTCTCAAAAACTTGTGTGTACGCAACAACTTCAAAAAACCATTTTTGCATTAAATCTTTTTTCCCATAAATTTTCCTTGTTACCTCAAACTCTCACAACCTATTTTTAGAAATTTCTCTCCTAACCTATTCTATCACAAATTTCTCTCTCAACTTGAAAACCACTCAAACCTCCCTACCTATTGCATACGCAACAACTTCAAAACAAAATTTAATCATAAATCTCTCCAAAAAACTCCTCAACAAAAAAAAAACAATCTATTATAAATTTCTCTCTCAACCTTAAAACCACTCAAACCCTACCTATTGCGTACGCAACAACTTCAAAACAAAATTTAATCATAAATCTCTCCAAAAAACTCATTAAAAAAAAAAAACAATCTATTACAAATTTCTCTCTCAACCTCAAAACCACTCAAACCTGCCTACCTATTGCGTACGCAACAACTTCAAAACAAAATTTAATCATAAATCTCTCCAAAAAACTCCTCAAAAAATAAAAACAATCTATTACACATTTCTCTCTCAACCTCAAAACCACTCAAACCTCCCTACCTATTGCGTACGCAATAACTTCAAAACAAAAATTAATCATAAATCTCTCCAAAAAACTCTTCTCACGACACTTTATTACAAATTTCTCTCTCAACCTCAAAACCACTCAAACGTCCCTACCTATTGCGTACGCAACAACTTCAAAACAAAATTTAATCATAAATCTTTCCAAAAAACTCTTCTCATGACACTTTATTAATATAAGAAATCCATCTATAATATTTTTTACTCCATAATATAATAAATTTTTATTAACTAATGTTAAAATATAATTTTGCTAAAAATATATATTATTAATCTATAAATTAATATAAATATTATATAAATAAATATATAAATACATTAGTTAAAAAAAAAATAACTTGAAAGGGAGGTCTTCTAGCATATGTGCTTTATATAATACTTATTCTTAAAACAATGAAGAATTAGTGAATATATTGCTATTCCATACATTATTAACTTAAAAACTAATATAAATATAAATTAATTATTATATAAATT